>NW_006399904.1:4051052-4061273 GCF_000299155.1 Elephantulus edwardii | reverse complement strand
GACTGGTCCTTAGAGAGGGACATGATGTTTGGGAGAGTGGAGGGACAGCGCAGGAAAGGAAGACTCTCGATGAGATGGATCAACTCTGTGATTGGAGTGGTGGGAATGAGTGTGTTTGAGATGGCAAGGTTGGCACAGGACAGAATGCTGTTTAGGGCTCTTGCACATAGGGTCACTATGAGTCGCAAGTGACTCAATGACACATAACAACAACAACAACATACATGAACTAATAAAACATGATGAGGAACAGGCCAAAAAGAAAGGAAAAAAGATAGTAATAGAATCTTAAAATTAGCAAGAAATAAGTGACTAACCACTTATAAGATCTATTTAGCAATATAAACACCTCATTTCTTATAAAATAGGAAGACTAATGAGAACAACAATGACAAATAACATGATATAATCAGAAGTTTTAAAGTGAATGAAGAATTCTATATTGAGCAAAACTTCTCTGCAAATACTAACACAAGTATTAAAGATAATATAAATGATTTTTTGTTCATAATTTTCTCCCAGAAATACGTTGTTTTAAGGTACCATTGAATAGATTCTAACTCATTGTGACCCTGTGACCAACAGAAGGAAATACCATCTAAACCTGTGACATCATCACAATCACTGATGGATGATTGAGAGCTTTGTCCAAACTACTAAATCAATCCCTATAATTGGCAGTCTTCCATTATGATTTCTTTCATTATGATCTTTACTTTTTACTGATTGTGCAAAGGCATTTCACTGTGTGGATCATAACAAATTATGGCTAACACTGGGAATAATTAAAATTTTAGAACATCTAAATGTCCTCATGGGAAATCTATACCTAGATTAGGAAACTGTCAACCAAACAGAGCATGGGAATACTGCCTGGTGTAAAATCAGGAAGAATGTGCATCAGGAATGTATTCTTTTTCTTTAACCCATTCAATCTTTATGCTGAGTAAATAATTCCTGAAGTTCTACTCTATGAAAACAAATGTAGCATAAGGATCAGACGAAGACTCATCAACAACCTGTGTTATGCAGATGATGTAATCTTGTTTGCTGAAAGTGAGGATGATATGAAACCCCTTACTGGAGAAGATAAAGGACTATAGTCTTCGGTATGGACTATATCTCAAATCAAGAAAACGAAAATTATACTTATAGGGCCAACAGTCAATATCATGATACATGTGTAAAGGATTGAAACTGTCAATGAATTAATCTTGCTTAAACTAACAAACAAACAACACCCTTGGTATCAGCAGTCAGGAAACCAGGAGATGTATTGCATTGGGCAAGTTGGCTGTCAGGGATCTCCTAAAAACACTGAAGCGCAATGGTGTGAGTTTGAAGACTATGGTGTGCTTGATTCAGGCTATAGTATTCTCATTCACCTGCTATGCACATGAGAGATTGACCTGAATAAGGATGGTAGTGATGTCTTTGAGTTGTGGTTCTGGAGAAGAGTACGAAATATCCCATGGACTGCAAAGAGAACAAAGAGATATGCCCCAGAAGGATACAGCCAGGATGTTCCTTGGAGGCAAGAATGCGGAAGCTTCATTTTTCACACTTTGGACATGTACCTAGGTTAAGTTATTCCTTGGAAAGGGACATCATGGTTGGAAAGATGGTCAGTGAAAGAGAGGAAGACTTCAAATGCGGTGAACTGACACTGACTTTACAATGTACTCATTCTAGTCTTTCAGAGAAAATGAGGATGACACAGAATAGGTTAAGTTTCAAGTTGGCTATTGATAAGGTCTTTTTGAGTTGCACTAGGCTTGATGGCACCTAACAACAACAACAGTGTTAGGGGATTTTACTGGCAAACCAAATGAAGACAGTTTGAATCTACTGGTTACTCTGTAGAGGAGAGATGAGGAATCTATGATCCTGTTATTTAGAGCAACTGACACATCAGCATACAGTAACAGTAAAAATATGATGCATATGTTATAGCAAAATTTTAATTTTAATAACAACCTTTTACATTATAGAAATTAAACTAGCATTAATGTCAACTAAATTTTTGTAAGTTAAGCCATTAACAATAACCATTATTTCCACTACTAAGAAAATATTTCAAAACATATAGAATCTGTGAGTTTAAATGGTGTACTACAAATATTTGTTTAACATAAAATTAAGAAATAGTAGAAAAAAATCAGAAATAGAAGTGACAATAGTAATGAGAAAATGAGGACTAGAAATGACAAAAAATATTAGAAATAAAGAAATACGTCAGAAGGAAATCCTAGTTTAACAATTTCCTTAAATATTAAGGGATAAAGTTTTCAATTAAAAGAAAAATTGGCATAATATATTAAAAATATACAACCATATACTATATACAAGAAAAAAAATGGAAGTCAGCAAAGAAGGGAAATATCCTCAATGAGATAGATTGATACAGTAACTGACATAGATTGATAGTAGACTCAAGAATATTAGAGAAGATGAAGATGGCACAAGATAGGGCAGTGTTCAAATCCATTGTTCTTGTTGTCGCTATGAGTCACAATAAACTCAATAACACTTATTAATAACAACTTAAGAATGAAAGATCTTGCCACATGTATTCAAAATTCTACTGAAGGATCTGTTGTGGTTTGTGGCGTGGAATTGAAACCAACCCATAGCTGTCCCTTCAGCTGTTTTTGAAGGCAGAAAATTGCAAAGGAGCAGATTATTCACCATTTTTCAGCAGAGCAGTTCATTCAAATCACGTGTCTTTGGGTTTGCAGCACAGCCTCTTAACACTAGGCCACCAGACCTAGTCAGGGTAATTAGTCAAGAAAAAGAAATTAATACAATTTGTACTGGAAAGGAATAAGTATAATTATCTTTCCAAATGATATTATTTTATTTATAAGTCTAATCATTTGTCTTCAAGTTAATTCTGACTTTTGGTCTTTAAAGTGTACTTTAAAGTGTCATTAAGTTTAATCAAACCATTCTTCCATTGGGTTTCTGAGAATAACAATCTTTACAAGAAGTTAATGTTTATCTTTCTCCAGTGGAACAGCTGGTGGATTCAAACCACTGAATTTTCATTTACCAGTACAATATGAAGCACCCCTCACTGATGAGTTTTAATGCACCAATGGTTTAAAACTACTAGTAGTTCCATTAGAAGTAAAACAAGTAGCCTCCTCCCCTTAAGATTTGAAGCTTGGGCATCCTGAAGAAGGGTATCTATTTGTCAGACCCAATTCACTAGCAATAAGGTTTTTGTGCTTTATTATTACTTTGAGGAAAATTAATAATGAAATGAGGATTCAGATAATATTAACCCCTTACAGACAATATTTCTGAAAAAAAGAAGGTACTTTCTAAACACATTTTTGTATTAACAAAAAGAGTGGGGGGGATCTATTAATGTACTTTTGGTGCTTTAAAAAGCAAGAACTAAAGAAAATAGTTGTTGTTATATACTGTCGTGTTGCTTGTGACTCATGGCAACACTATGTACAAGAACCCTAAACCCTGCTCTATCCTGTGTCAACCTCACCATCTCTGACACACTTACTCCCACCATCCCAATCATAGAATCAATCAATTTCATCAAGGGTCTTCTCTCCTGCACTGTCTCTCCACTCTCCCAAACATGATTGCCTCTCCAAGGACTGGTCCCTCCTTGCAACATGCCCAAAGTATGTCAGACAAAGCATCAGAATCCTTGACTCTAAGGAGAATTCCAGTTCACTTTCTCCTGGACAAATCTGTTTGTTCTCCTAGCAATCCATGGTATATTCAACACTCTTCTCCAGCACCACAGCTCAAAGGCATCAACTAATTCTCTTTCTATCATTCCTTGTCACTGTCTAACTCTCCAATGCACAGGAGGCAACTGTGAAGACTATAGCCTCGGTCAGGTGCACCTTAATCTCCAACCTGATGTCATTGCTCTTCAGTACTCTGGAGAGGTCCCTGACAGCTGACTTTCCTAATCAAATTAATTTCTTGATTTCCTGGCTGCTGATACCAAGAGTGTTGACTATGGAGCCAAGCAAACTAAAACTGTTAACTATTTCAATCTCTTCATAATCCATACTCATGCTACCAATTGGTCCAGGGGTGAGAATCTTTGTTTTCTTGATATTGAGCTTCAATCAGTATTGAAAGCTGCTGTCCTTGACCCTCTGCAGCAAGTGTTTCAGGTCCTCCTAGGTTTCAGCAAGCAGGGTTGTGTCATCTGCATAACATAGGTTGTTGATGAATCTTCCACCAACCCGGATGCCACATTCCTCCTCTTACAGCCCAGCATCCCAGATGATCTGTTTTGCATACAGATTGAAAAGGTATGGAGACAAAATACATCCGTGGAGGATCTTCCTACCTGATTTTGAACCATATAGTATCTCCTTGCTCTTTTTTGATGACTGCCTCTTGGTCCAGTATAGGTTTCTCATTAGCACAATCAAATATTCTGGGATTCCCATTCTTCTCAGAGTCAGCCACAGTTTGTTGTCATCCACACAGTCAAAAGCCTTTGCCTAGTCAATGAAGAGCAGATAGATATTCCTCTTTCTCTGTCTGCTTTCTGCCAACATCCGTCTAACATTAACTATAATATCCCTAGTACCATGATCTCTTCGAAATCCAGCCTGCACATTTGGCAGTTCTCTGTTGACATGCTGCTTCAGTCATTTTTGGATAATTTTTTCAGCAGAATCTTGCTTGCATGTGATATTAATGATATTATTTAATAATTTCTGACTCTTTCAGGTAACCTTTTTTTATAATGGGACCAAATATTGATCTCTTCTAGTCAGTTGGGCAGCTGACTGTCCTCCAGATTTCTTGGCACAACTTAGTGAGCACATCCATGGCAGCGCCTGTTTGTTGAAAATATGTCAATTGTTATGCCAACAACTCCTGAAGCCTCATTTTTTCCAGTTCTTTCAGAGCAACTTGAACTTCCTCCTTCATCACCACAGGTTCATGTCATTTCATTAAATTTTTCTGTGTCAGCTAATTCCTTCTGATACAGTGACTGTGTACTACTACCATCTTGTTTTAATGCTTCTTGGATCATTTAACAATCTATTAAAAACATTCTTAAGTATTTCCATTAGTGGATTGAATTTGTTTTTCAACTCCTTCAGCTTAAGAAACACTGCGTGAGTTTGGCCCTTTTGATTTTCTGACTCCAGCTCTCTGCACATTTCATTATAGTCTGTTGCTTTGTTGTCCCTAGATGCCCTTTGAAATTTTCTGTTCAGCAATTTGATTTCTTGATTTCTTCCTTTAACTTTGGCTTCTTGGCACTCTAATGCAATATTCAGAGTCTCATCTGACATCCATCTTGGTCTTTTCTTTCTCTTCATCCTTTGTAATGATCTTTTGAATTCTTCATGGACGATATTTTTTATATCCTCCCACAGCTCATTTGGTCTACGTTAGTTGGTGTTGAAGGCCTCAAACCTGTTCCTGAGACGGTTTTGAAATTCGAATGGGACAGATTTAAGGTCCAATTTTGGTTCCCATAGATTTAATATCATTTTCTTCAACTTCAGCTTGAACTTGCATATGAGTGGTTGGTGGTCTGTCCCACAATCAGCACCTGGCCTGGCTTTCAAAACTGATACTGAGCTTCTTCAGTGAGTCTTTCTACAAATGTACACATACCATCAGGTGAGATCCATGTTTAAAGCCTGCGTTTATGTTTCTTATAAAAGGTATTTGCAATGAATAAATCATTGAATGTGCAGAACTCTATCATTCTATCTCCAGCCTCATTTCTCTCATTGAGCCCGTGTTTTCCAGCTACTGATCCTTCTTTCCTATTCCCAACTGTTGCGTTCCAGTCACCCATTGTTATCAATGCATCTTGATTGTATGTTCAATCAACTTCTGACTGCAAAAGTTGGCAGAAATCTTCCATTCCCTCCTCTTTTGCTCTAGTTGTGTGCATATATTTGAATGATAATGGTATTCACTGGACTTCCTTGTATGTGTATGGACATTATCCTCTCTCTCACCACACTGTATTTCAGGATGGATCTAGAAATGACTTTTGAAATTATGAAACCAATCCCATTTTTCTTCACCTTTTCATTCCTGGAATAGTAGATCATATGATCATCTGATTCAAAATATCCCATTCCAAGACATCTCATTTCACCAGTACCTAGTATGTCAACATTCATGCATTCCATTTCTTTCTTAACAATGTCCAATTTTCCTACTTTCATGCTTCTCACATTCCACGTTCCAATCACTAGTGTCTGTTTACAGCTGTTCCTCCTTCTTTGTATTTCCGTTTCTAAGATCTCAGTTTCAATTGCCATGTCTGCTAGTCTAAGTGTGCTCTATTGTACACAGGGTTTTCAAACGCCTGTTATTTCAGAAGTTGATGGCCAATTCTTCTTCCTAGTCTGTCCTAATTTGTGTAGTTGTTTGGCTTTTTTTTTCATATTAGTACCTGACAGACAAGCAAGCGTTTTATAAAAAAGAGCAGATGAAATGCATTACAATGACTGATATATACTAATTATCTTCTTAATAAATAAAAATTTTCTGGTGTAGAGTAACAAACAGAATATAAATTATCAAACCATTATTTAGAAGGAGTAGGAGGATCCAATGTGGGGGGGGTGAAAGCAGTTGGGTGAGGAGTTGTGGGGGGGATCAATCATGAGGTCATACAATTTAATGGTTGGAGGGGTGATGGAAATGGGAAGGATCTGGTGTGAAAAACAATGTATTTAAATTCTGTAAATAAACTAGTACAAACCTGTAAACAAAAAAAGAGCATGGTAGGTCTATAGGGAAAAAAACCTAAAAAGTTCATTAAAAGTTTATTAAATGTTTTATAAAACCCTCTCCCCAGAAAAGAAAATGGAAATGAGAAATTTTCTTCTTTCTGTCCCAGTTCTGAAAAACACGACAATACAAATAATACAAAAGTATGATAACCATATAGGAGAACACTTATTTTGGGTTTTGTTGTTGTTGTTGTTAATTGTTTTGATTTTTCAAGTACAGAGGATTTTATTCTAATTCTTTATTCACTATTTTACAGCATATGTTTCTCTTTGTTATTCCAATATTTATTTCTATAAAATCATTTTTTAGCTGTATTTCATCTGTTAACAGATTAGTTTCTTTTTATCTTGTCCATTTTAGGGACTTGGCAGGTATTACATATGGCAGATTCTACTTTGACAGTGTTTTTTCAGAGTCTGCTTTGAGATAAAATATAAAATATATTATTTTTCCCATATTCCAACCAATTCTTCAGACGAGTATTCATCTATATAAATCCAAATATTTCAACTCAGAAATAGCAGAATTTTTTTTTGTTTATATAACTTTCAAAAGATAAATGGCTAGTTTTATTTTTGCATATCTAACACCACACAAATCATCCTAGTAACTTTTAAGTTAGAAAATAAAAAATATTTAGTGATGGGATCATTAGAAAGCAAAGAAATACATGTGAAATACAGACAGAGAAAAATCTCAAACTAATTAATTGTTGTCAAGTTGCAACTGACTATCAGCTTCCCTTCCATTGGGTTTCAGAGGTCGTAGATCACATGGTAGGAGCCTGTTCCTCTCTCTTGGTGCTGAGGGTGGATTTGATAGGTTTAGCCATTAGAACAAAAGCAAAACTTCCTACAAACTACACCACCACAGCTCCCTAATACTAATAAGAGCAGGCTTTAAGTATGTGAACTAGTTTTGTTTCTTCTTGGCTTGAACAAGGTGGACTTCAGTAAATAAAAAGACAGAAGCAATACAGTACTGTGGAACCAACTCAGAAATTCACATATGTAACAGTAATGCAAGTACATAGGTCTTACCTGAAACATTATTTTAGATAATTTAGATAAGAATATGTTTTAGCTTCAGTAAATTCTTACCAAAAACCAAGAAAGCAATAGTGTCTAATACTTTTCCCAGCATTGGTAAGTGGGAGTCTCTCTTCCTGAGCAATTTCTTCAGAATAGTTCTAGAAATTGCAAAAGCAGCTTATTCTGCAAAGCAAAAGAAAGCCCTCCATTTTATAATGGCAGTGCTAAATATTGGAAGTCAGATTTCTACCAATAGTCCTACATATGATTTCTCCTAATATTATTTTGAACTGTACTTACTTCTAGGAGAGTGAAAGAACTCTAGAAGATCAATATATTTTAGCCACGTGAAATTTTCAGATATATGATTGATTCAGTACCTCCAGTATATACATACACAACAGCATTTAAATCCCACTGCCCCAACCACTCCACCAACACACCTATTCACATACCATCCCACATGTTCTTGTTGTTGTTAGGTGCCATTGAGTCGAGTACAACTCATAGTGACCCTATGAACAATAGATCTGAACTCTATTCTATCCTGCACCATCCTCACACTTCCTGACACACAAGAACCCATTGCAGCAGTCACCCTTGTCAATCCACCTGGTGAGGACCTTCCTTTCCTTCACAGACCCTTCACCCTTCCCAATATCATGTCCTTCTCCAAGGAATAGCAACTTCTAGCAATATGTCCAAAGTCTGTTAGGCGAAACCTCATCATTCTTGCCTCCAAATAGCACTTTGGCTGCACCCTCTCCAAGACATAACTGTTTGTTTTCTTGGCCATCCATGGGATGTTCATTGCTCTTCTCCAACACCACAGCTCAAAGGCACCCAGTATAAGCATAAATACTGACAATAAGTATGTATGTGGAAGATACAGTCTGTGATGAATTCAATATATATCCACCAGAAGAACAGCATGTGAATGTTTATAACATCACATACAATGAAATGTAACATTTATTATTTAATTTTTGTAATTTATCAATCTGTCATATTAATATTTATTAATATCTATCAACAGAATCAATACCTTTGAATTGTAGTGTTGTCAAAGAATACTAAATAGTCAATGTTATTCCAAAATCAAATAAGTCTATTATGGTGAAGTGCAGCCAGGGAGTTCCTTAAAGGCAAGGATAGTAAAATTCCATCTCTTATACTTTGGGCATGTTGTCAGGAGTGGCCAGTCCTTGAAACGACATCAAATTTGAATGTAGAAGGTCAGTAAAAAAGAGAAAAATCCTCAGTAAGATGAACTAATAGCAGCTACTGTGTCATATGTAGGAGATCATGAGGACAATGTAAGATAGGAGAAGATTCAAATCTGGATCACTATGGAGTTGTAAGTATTCAATGGTACATAAAACAACATCAGTAACTTTATCATTTTACATGCAAATGATTTTTTACTATGTGGTTCATAAAAAAAAAAACCACAAAAGACTATTAGAACCATTGAGGGGTAAAAAATAGAAGTTCCAAAGCACTTTATTGTGCTCATTCATGTGGGATCTCTTTGTAGACCAAGAAACACTCATTCAATACAAGGTAACATTACATTGTGTAAAGCTTGGAAAGGTATGTCATGGTGGGAACTTCTAGTCATATTTAGTCAACCTGTAGGCTAGGCCAATTATCAGAGGAGCTTCATTACAGGAAGAAGAAATTAAGATTGGAAGATCATTCACTAACATTGTCCAATATGCAGATGACAAAACTTTACCTACGGAAAGTAAAGAGGACTTTAAATTTGGGAAAGAATACAAAAGACTTCAGAACATGGTGTGGATTATACTTTAATAGAGGAATAAATGAACCACTTGTTCTTGGTCTGGCTCTAGAGGAACCATGGGGCAATAGGCTCTTTAACTGCTTTGTACTCTGAGGATATGAGGTGCTGTGCTATTCTCAATTCATCTGGCTCTTTCAAAGAGATACTCATGGCCCTGTGCCCCCATCTCCCACTTTCTGCTCTCTAGATAACTGGTGTCTGAAGGAGTAGGATTTGTTGTTTTCAGACTCATGCAAACATGGTTTGCTTTTGTGAATGTGAGGTTAAAATGGTTATTATGTGCTTCTATGAAGTTGGAGGGGGGATAGAAAAAATTACATTTGCTGTTACTAATGTAAAAAGAAAAGAAGCCATTTTATGGCCTGAGACAAAAGGGTATGAAGATGAAAGAAAATAAATACGAGAATTTCTTTAAAAGTCTGTATATGATGGGTATTTCCCCCTTTATATATCACAATATTGTGTTATACTGTAAAAATTTATTTTTCAATAATAAAATAAATATTTAATGCTGTTGTTGTTGATGTTATGTGCCATCGAGTCGCCTGCGACTCATAGCGACCCTATGTACAACAGCCCTAAACTCCACTCTGTCCTGTGCCAATCGCACTGTCTCTG
>NW_006399904.1:4045360-4048897 GCF_000299155.1 Elephantulus edwardii | reverse complement strand
GCAGTCCTGGATCTTCTGCAGCAAACACTTCATATTCTCCTCAGTTTCAGAAAACAAGGTTGTGTCATTTAAAAAACACAATTTGTTTATGTGTCTTCCTCTGATCTTGAAGGCACATTCCTCCTCATAGATCCCAGCCTCCTGGATGAGCTATTCTGCATACAGATTGAAAAAGTATGGATTCTAGGATATATCCCTGGCATACACCCTTGCTGATTTTGAACCATGCAGTGTTTCTTTGATCTGTTCTGACAACTGCCTCCTGCTCGAATTATAGGTTTTGCATTAGCACAATCAAGTGTTCTGGGATTCCCATTCTTCTCAGAGTTAGCCATACTTGTTGTGATCTGTATAGTCAAATGCCTTTGCATATTCAATGAGAGACAAATAGCCATTACTCTGGTACTCTACTTTCAGCCAAGATCCATCTAACATTAGCTATAATAGCCCTAGTACCTTGGTCTCTTTTTAACCCAGCCTGAACATCTGGCCATTTTCTGTTGATGTGCTGTTCCAATATTTTTTGGATAATTTTCAGTAGAATCTTGCTTGCATGTGATATTAATGATGTTGTTGAATAATTCCTGTACTCTGTTGGGTAACCTTTTCCCCCCCATATAGTTAGGTATTTAAAAAGGGGAAATTTGTCTTAAAGAATGCCAGTAGTAGCAGAATCTGGCATATAGCATTGAGCTTAGCCTAAGAAAGATTAAGTTTCACCCAGTTCTCAAAGAAAGGTTACATTTGAAAGCAGTTAAGTAGAAAAAGAGACACTTTTTACAATGAAGCTCAGGCAAGTTAAGGACCATCTGGGTTTACTTGCGGAGAGGAAAGAGGAAGAATCAGAACTCCCTTTCCAAAACTTTAAAGGTAAAGGAAACTGACGAGTAAGCTCAATTTGTGGTGATCACCTGGGTCCACTTTAGCTAGTGTTGATTACTATTTCTTGATTTGCTCTGGACTGGACCTTAATTCATACATGTGGATTCAACTATAATGGAAGATTCTTTGAAGAAAAGACATGCTTGTTTCCTCAGAACATTGGATTAATAAGAGTTGGCAATAACAACTGGCTGTCTAAAATATGGAGATTAAGCCATAAGGAGTAAATTCTCTGGCTTATATATCCACCTAAATGTAGATCATGGTAAAGGGAATGGGCTATAATGTTAGCTTAAATTTATTTCTTTTATCCATTATTTTAGCTCCCTCTGATCTTCAGCTATCTTAACTTTAGACACATTGTCTTGCAAATCATCAACAACTGTGGAACTAAGATAAGAGAGAGAGTACTTTCCACACTGAGGAGCAAGACTTGAGGGATAATGGAGCAAGACCCTGGTGAAAGTGCACACCTAGTGTGAGAACCCTGGTGATAGTGGTAAAGAAACTATGGCATTGTCGTGGCAAAGTGTAAACAGAGGAGTCCTGTAATAAAGGATATCGTGGAATGTTGTGCTCTTCTTGCCAAATAATTAAGGAGTAGCTGACATATCCTTCCTGGATGACTGAGGAAACCAGAGGCTTCTTGAATTTGTGTTGCTAACTGAAACCAGACCCTGGATTAATTGAGGAATTGTGTCTGTGTGTACATGTATTCCATGTCTTCTTATTATGTGCTGTTAACTTGCTTACAACTGATAGCAACCTATGTACCCTGCTCTGAACCCTGCTTTATCCTGTGCCAAATTCATTGTCTCTAACACACCTACCCTTACTACCCCAGTCACTGAATCAATCCATCTCATTGAGGGTTTCCTCTCTTGAGCTGTTCCTTCACCCTCTCAAGAATGATGTCACTCTCCAAGGACTTGTCACTCCTTGAAACAGGCCTGAAGAATATCAGATGAAGCTTTAGAATGTTTGCCTCCAAGGAGCAGCCTGGTTTTACCCTCTCTAGGACAAAA
Organism: Elephantulus edwardii; assembly: GCF_000299155.1. Taxonomy (NCBI): domain Eukaryota; kingdom Metazoa; phylum Chordata; class Mammalia; order Macroscelidea; family Macroscelididae; genus Elephantulus; species Elephantulus edwardii. Next base: position 4,046,990 of record NW_006399904.1, on the reverse strand, counting down.
GTAATATATTGCCCGTAGCATTTTTCAATATTGCAACATAAGGATTAAATTTGTTTTTTAGTTCCTTCAGCTTGAGAAATAAATAGTAATTTATTCCCTTTATAGTCTCCAATTCCAGCTATCTGCACATTCCAGTTTAATACTTTCTTTTGTGCCTCTGAGCTGCCCTTTGAGATTGTCTGTTCAGCTCTTTCACTTTGACATATTTTCCTTTAGATTTGGTTTCTTGGCACTCCAGTGCAATCTTTACAGTCTCTGCTAACATACATTTCTATTTTACTCTTTCTCCTCTGTTTTTGTAATGACCTTTTTTCTTTCTCCATGGATGGTATCCTTGATATTGTCTCACAAATCATCTGATCTTCTATCATTGGTTTTCAGTGTCTCAAACCTATTTTTAAGATGGACATGATAGTTTGTTGATTTGGATGCCTTTTATTTCCTTTTCTTGTTATGTTGACCTAATAAACACTTCCAATACAATATTGAATAGAAGTTGTGACAATGGACATTTTTGTCTGGTCCCTGTTTGCAAGGAAAATGTTTTTAGTCTTTCTCCATTGAGAATATGATGTTGGCTCTTGGTTTTGCACGTATAATTTTCTCTATGTTGAGGAAATTGCCTTCTATTTCAATTTTTCTGAGTGTCTTTATCAAGAAGGGGTGTTTTATTTGTCAAATGCCTTTTCTGCACCAATTGCTAAGTTCATAGGGTTCTTGTTATTTACTTTGTTAATATAGTTAATTACATTGATTGTTCTTCTTACGTTGAACCATATTTGCATACCTGTTATGGTGGTCATGGTGAATGATTTTTTTTTAATGTGCTTTTGGATTCTATTGGCTAGGATTTTTTAGGGATTTTTGCATCTATATTTATGAGAGATATTGGTCTATAGTTTTCTTCTTGGTAATATCTTTGCCTGGTTCTGGTATTAGGTTTATGCTTGCTTCATAGAATGAATCTGAAAGTATTCCTTCTTTTTCATTTTTTTTTAAATAATTTAAGTAGAATGGGTGCTAAATCCTCTCTGAATGATTGGTAGAATTCAGCTGTGAAGCTATCTGGTCCAGGACTTTTCTTATAGGGAAATCTTCTTATGATCTTTTCAATTTCTTCTCTTGTGATGGGTCTGTTCAAGTGTTCTATATCTGTCCTTGTCAATTGGGGAGGGGATACATTTCAAGGAATTTGTCCATTTCCTCTAGGTTTTTTAATTTATCAGAGAATAGGTTTGCTTGTTATTTTGATATTATTGATTTAATTTCCTCTGGTTCTGTTTTAGTGTCACATCTGTCATTTCTTAATCGAGTTATCTCTGTGTAGAGTTAATAGGCTAATTTAGTAGAATGACAGGATTTAAGGTCAATATCCAAAAACCAATAGGATTTCTCTATAGTAACAAGGAGAACTCAGAGAAGAAAATCAATAAGGCAATGCCATTTACAATAGCGAACCACAAATTGAGATACTTGGGAGTGAGTCTAACCAGAGATACAAAAGGCCTATACAAAGAAATCTACAGAGGATTTCTGCAAGTCACAATAAAAGACCTAAAGTAATGGAAAGATGTTCCTTGTTCATGGATAGGAAGACTCAATATTGTGAAAATGGCAATCTCACCAAAAG
>NW_006399904.1:4018817-4044986 GCF_000299155.1 Elephantulus edwardii | reverse complement strand
GTTTCGATTGTTTTCCAGTTTTCTATCTTATTTATTTCTGCTCTAATTTTTATAATTTCAGGTTTTTTAGAGAGTGATGGGTTTATTGCCGTTCTTTTTCAATTTATTGAAGATGTTGGGTTAGAGAGCCAATGGTAGTTTTTTCTGCCGTTTGATGTGCTTGCTTATTGCTATGAGGTTTTGGTAAGTGGTGTTTTCCTTGTCATTTGTTTCAAGAAACTTTTAAATTTCATTTTTTATTTCTTCTACTACCCAGTCATGTTTAAGCAAGGTGTTGTTCAAATTCCAAATGTATGGTTTTTTCTCCTTTATACTCTAGTTATTAATTTCTAATTTTGTAGCGTTATAGTCTGAGAAGATGTTTTGTTTTATTTCTCTTTTTTAATTTACTGATGCTTGCCTTGTGACCTAAATGTGATCTATTCTGGAGAATGTCCCATGCACATTGGAGAAGCTATACTCACTTTTTTGGGGTGTATTAGCCTATAAATATCTACGTGACTGAGTTGGTTTATTGTATGGTATAATTCTTCAGTATCTTTGTTGAGTCTCTTTCTGGTAGTTTTTTTCTTTTATTGAGAGAGCTGTATTGAAGTCTCCAGCTACTGTGGTAGTATTGTCTATTTCCTTTTTCAGTTTTGTTAATGTTTGTTTAATATATTTTGCAGGTCTTTCATTTTGTGCATAAATATTTATTAATGTTACGTCCTCTTGTTCTATTGACCGCTCAAACATTATGGAGTGATATATGCACACCCATGTTTATTGCAGCTTTGTTCACAATAGCAAGGAGTTGGAAACAACCTAAATGCCTATCAAAAAATGAATGGATAAAGAAAATATAGTATATTCACACAATGGAATACTATGCTGCATTGAAAATCAAGGAACTCATGCAATATTATTCAAAATGGGTGACTTGGAGGACATAATGCTAAGTGAAATATCTCAGTCACAAAAGGACAAATACTGCATGGTGCAACTGTTGTAAAATGGAACTGACATCGGGGTTGGAAGGACACTAAGAAAAATGGAATAAATTATGCATAATGAATTGAAACAGATGAGCTAGAACTGTTAAAATTGATATATGATTAGTTATTATTGTCATGACAGGAGTCCAAATCGAAGGCTGTATAATGGAGTGGACTTGGGGGAAGGATTATATAACAATGAAAGGATTTTTTCCTTTTACTTTTCAAAGTGAAGAGAACTGGTGGTGGGGGTTGAGCAGGGAGAAAAGTACAATAATGAATGAATGGAAATCCATATCTCTGTAAACTTTCATTAAAATTCATAAAAAAATGAGTTTGGAAGTATAGCACTCTTTAACCTCAAAATATACTACACAAGAATAGTAAGCAAAACAGCATGGAATTGATTCAAAATCATATTTTGGTTCCTGTGGATTTATTTTCATTTTCTTTGGACTCAATTTGAATTTGCATATGAGTCATTGATGATCTGCCCCACAGTCTGTCCCTGGCCTAGTTTGACTGTTGGTACTTAACTTCTCCAGTGACTTCTTCCACAAATGAAGTCAATCTGATTCCTATGCAGACTATCAGGGGAGAGTCTCATGTACAGGCATCTTTTATGTATTTTAGAAAAGGTATTTACGATGAATAAATCACTGTAGATACAAAATTCAGTCATTCTATTTACAGCTTGATTTCTATCATCAAGCTCATATTTTCCAACTACTGTTCCTTCTTCACTGTTTACTACTTTTACATTCCAGTCACCAATTTTCATTAATGCATCCTAATTGTATGTTCAGTCCTTGTCAGACTGCAAAATTTAGTAAAAATTCTCAATTTCTTGCTCGTTGGCTCTAGATTTAGGAGCATATACTTGAATAATAGTTGTGTTAACAGATCTTCTTTGTAGGCATATGGATATATTCCTGTCACTCACAACATCATGTTTCAAGATAGAACTTGAAATTGACTTTTTGACAATGAATGAAACAGAAAGAATTGATTGACACTGAAAAATTTTAGAAAGTACCATATAAACAGGAGCTAATGCTAATGAAGGAAGAAGTAGAAGCTGCATTAAAGGCAATGGCAAAAAAACAACAAAAAACAAAAACAAAAAACCCCTAAAAAATTCCCAGGAATTGATGGGATACCAATTGACATGTTTCAGTTAACACATGCAGCCTTTCACGTCCTCACTAGTCTATGCCAGAAATTTGGATGATGGCTATCTGGCCAATGGATGGTAAGAGGTTCATATTTTTTCACATTCACAAGAAAGGTGATCCAACCAAATATGTAGATTATAGAACAATAACAATGATATCAAATGTAAGCAAAATACTGCTGAAGATCATTCAAAAATGGCTGGAACAGTACATAGATAAGGAAATTCCAGAAGTTCACATAAGACTGGGAATATCATTGCTGATATCAGACGGATCCTGACTGAAAGTAAGGAATACCAGAAGAATGTTTATTTGTGCTTTATTGACTATGCAAAAGTGTTTGTGTGGATTATGACAAATTGTGGTTGACATTAAGAAGAATGGGAATCCCAGAATACTTGATTGTGCTTACGAGGAACCTATACCTATTGTGTGAAAGAAACAGGGGTGTACTGCATGGTTCGGAATTGAGAAGGAAGTATATCAGGGTTGTATTCTTTCACCACACCTGTTCAATTTATATGCTGAGCAAATTATCTGAAAAGCTGGACTCTATGAAGAAGAATGCGGCATCAGAATTGTAGGGAGGCTCATCAGTAACCTGCATTATGTAGATGACAACCTTACTTGCTGAAAGTGAGGAATTGAAGCACTTGTTGCATAACATCAAGGAATGCAGACTTCAGTGTGGATTATGTCTCAGTATCAAGAAAACAAAGATTCTTACCACTAGACCAATAGACAGTGTCATGATGGATATAGTGGAGACTAAGACTGTCAATAGCTTCATTTTGCTTCGATTCACAATTAATGCCATCAGTACAAACAGTCAGGAAGTAAGTCTTGCACTGGGAAAACCTTTCAAAATTATTGAGGAGTAATGATATCAGTTTGAAGACTAAGGTGCATCAGATTCAGGGCATAGTCTTTCTGATTAGTAGCTATGCATCCAAGAGCTGGACAATGAATAGAGATGACAGAAAAATAATTGACATCTCTGTGCTGTGGTGTTGGAGAAGAGCACTGAACATTACATGGACAATCAAGAGAACAAACAGGTATGTCTTGGAGAGAGAGCAGCCAGAATGTTCTTGGGCAGTAAGAATGATGAGGCTTCATCTCACATACTTTAGACATGTTGCTAAGGAAGTGCTATCCCTTGGAGAAGAACATGATTTGGGGAAGGGTAGATGGTCAGTGAAGGAGAAGAAGGTCCTCAACCAGGTAGATAGAGATAGTGAGTGCTAGGATAAACTCTTATGTTTCAGGAAGTGTGAGGATGGCACAGCATAGAGCAGGGTTCAGATCTTTTGTTCATAGGGTCTCTATGAGATATGCTCAACTCAGTGGCACCTAACAACAACAACAAGATGAAAGAAGAATCTATGCCTTTGATTTGTGATGCTTGAGAAGAGTATTAAACATACCATGGACAGCAGGAGAACAAATAGGTCTGTCTTAGCGAGGGTGAAACTTTCTCTTTTGAGGCAAGGATTTTGATGTTATAGTTCATAATCTTTGGGCACGTGGCCAGCAGGGACCAGTCCTTGGAGAAAGGCATTATGCTTGGAAGATTGGAGGGACAGTACAGGAAAGGAAGGCCCAGATTGAGATGGACACAGTAACTGGGGCATTTGGATTAGGTGTGCTGGAGTCAGTGAGACTGGCTCAGGATAGGATAGGGTTCAGAGATACTGTGCATTGGGTTGCTATGTGTCATGGGCAACTTGATGGCATATCACAACAAGAACAAAAACAGACTTCCAGAAGTGGGAAAAATCTAGCATGAGTGATTTTAGCTAGAATGCTTTTTATAAGCAAGAGAACACTTTATTGCACATACTTTGACCATATTACAAGGAGGAGCTGGCAGCCGAAGGAACTGGCACCTGAAGGAACACAGCATTCTTGATAGAGTTAGCAAAAAAGAGAAAAACTTTCATCAAGATGAACTGAGTTAACTACAACAGCTCCCATTTTTTATCATTCTCATCATCCAAAGGGAAGTCCTGACACATTAACCAATCCGTTCTTAATTATCCACTCCATCTTATGACAACTAGTTCTATTTTTCCATCTCTTGAATTTTATTATTATAGATGTCTTCACAAGAAACAAAAACAAGATCCTTATAACTGAGCCAATAAACTCTATCACCATTAATGGAGAAAATACTGGCATTATCAATGATTTTATTCTACTAGAATCCACAATTATTAGTCATGAAAACAAAAGGCAAAAAAATCAAATGATATATTGGGCCAAATATTTGAAAGAATTTTTTAAAGTATTAAAGAGCAAAGATGTCACTTTGAGGATTAAGTTGCATTTGAAATGGACTGTGGAAATTTAAGTATCTCGTATGTATGCAAAAGCTGAACAATAAAGGAAAACCAAAAAAGACCTGATACCTTTTGAATTGTGATGTTGGCTAAGAATATTAAACATACCACGGATGGCCAGGAGAACAAACTACAGTGGGGAAAAATGCACCTAGAATGCTCCTTGCCTTCATGCACTTTGAATATATTTCCTGGTAAGATAGAGGTTCAGAAAAGAAAATAAAAAAATTAAAAAGATAGAGGGTCAGAAGGAAAGACGGAAGCAGTAATTTGATTATCTGACCCAGTGGTTATAACAGTGGACTCTAATTTTTTCTTCTATTTAAAATCCCCATTATTCAGAATATTTAATGCTTGTCAATCTGTCTTCAAGTTCAGCCATTCTTTTCTAGCTCAAGTATGCTTATGTACTTTGGTATTTTTTTTATTACATTATGCAAGTTTCAAATTAATAATTTCTTTTTGTTTCTTTTTTGTAGTATCTTTTTCCTTACTGAGATTCTTTATGTGGTGAGACACTATTGCCATATTATTTTTTGTCTCAACCAAAGGATATACTTCCCTTTTGTTCTTTAAATAGATTTAAATGATCTGCATGATTGCCCTTTTCCTAATGAACACAACAGCAGAACTTTCTTAGAAATTCTTTCCATTGACTTTTCATTTTTTTCCTATGAATGGTCCACAGTTTCCTGTTTCTGTGCGTCTCATAATTTGTGTTACTGTTCTTGAAAATCTATTTTTTAAATAATAAATATGGTATTTCTATAAATCAGATTTCCTACTTCTCAAACTTGTTAATGTTCATGTTATTTTATTTTGTTTCTTTACTGATCTTCATGGTCTCATACTTTGATCTTTTTAATCTGCATTCTCTGAAGTCCTTATTTGATTATCTTACTGGTTAGTTGATGGCTGGAAGTTTTTCCTAAATACCTTTAACTAATACTATTTTATTGTGCTGGGAGTGTCTGCATAGATGTCTCATGCTAACAGCTCTGACAGTCTATACCTTTCCTTCAGCTTTCCCTTTGCTTGTGCAGATCCTCAAAGTCAGAAGAAGATGAGATATTAAATCTTTGTCTATTTTTGCATATGTATGATTCCTAACCCATGTACTTGCCACTTCCAGAAATGTGTCACACTTTTCAAAGCCCCAGTGGACATATCATTCCTTAGACTTTACTTTAAAGTTTCTGGCAAGCCTCTTGTTTGCCATCCCAGGCACCTTCGATACTAAACAATCGGCACTTCTTTTTTCAACAAATAGCCTGTGTGTAGGGTTTCTTACTGAGAAAATACTGAATGAGGTCACATAGACATGAATGCTTTGGATGGGATATTTTCTGGGTGTTTCCAGGCAGGTCAGATAGTGGCAAATCTCTAAGAATGAGGTAGTTTGGCAATTTCAAAAGTCATTCTGCTCCTCCAGTAGGTCCTAGGCTTTCGATTGCACAACTACCTTAGAATCTGTGAGAGAGGATCTTCTAAAAATAAGGCAAATGAAAATGTTGCAAAACTTCCAATCCCTACTAACATTTGGCTATTAATTGGTCAGATAATTCAAACATTGTTAGTTTCAAAAACTATTTTCAAAAGGTTAATTTTTATAATTTTGCCTGTATTCACTTTGATTTTTCTTTGAAGGGTGGAATTTTTAATACTCTTACTCCCTCAGACCAGAATTGTTTTCTATTATGTGTTAAAACAGCTTTATATTGTCCAATTTGGCATAGATTTGAATGAGGTCAGACTGTTACTCTGGGGAATAGTAATTATCTACATTGAATGCAACTTGCAATCTCCTGAAAAGCTTAAATAAATACTGATACCCATTCCACCTCCATAGAGGGTTTTTTTAAATTGTATTACAAATTGGGTCCACACATTTTTTTTCTAGTATTCTCAAGTGAACCTGTGTGCAACTGGGATCGAGAAAAATAGCTTTCATTAAAATAATGAGTTTAAAGCATTATTTTATCTATGATAAGAGTGAAGAGAATTATAAGAAATTAAAAATGGAAGCCAAAGGAGAGCTTACAATCAAAAGCCGTGTATTCTAAAATATTTTTCTAGATAATTATGACTGGGCATAAGACATATGCCAAACTAAAGCCAAATTTTTTACTACTGAATCACTTTCAACTCATAGCAATCCTACAGGGTAGAGTAACACAGCTCTATAGGATTTTGAAGGCTATCAGTTTTATGAGAGCAGATTGTCACTACTTTCTTCCATGAAGACTGTCAATCTTTCTCTTACAGCTGACTGTTTAACTACTATGACACCAATGAATTTCCTAAGATATAAATCTGTTGTTATTTATTGTTAAGCATCATCAAATTTACTATTCATAGTGACTCTATTAATAACAGATGTGAACCTTGCTCTACCCTGTGTCATCCTTACCATTTCTAAAATACTTGAGCCTATTATTATTGAAGCCACTGTGTCACTCCATCTTGTTGAAGGGCATCTTCTCTTTTACTGCCCTCTCTCTCTCCTGGCTCTACATCCTTTCCAAGGACTGACCCCTCTTGACTCTTGAGAATATGTTCAAAGTATGTAAGATGAAGTTTCACCTTCCTTAGCTCTAAGAAGTACACTAGCTGCACAAAATAAACAAACAAAAACTTGTATATGTTCATTATCCAATCATCAGAATGGTATTGTTGTTGTTGTTGCTATGTGCCATCAAGTCGCTTGCGACTCATAGCAACCCTATGTACAAGAGCTCTAAACGCTGTTCTATTCTGTGCCAACCTATCCATCTCAAACACACTTATTCCCACTGCTCCAGTCACAGAATCAACCTATCTCATCAAAGATCTTCCTCTCCTTCACCGCCAATCCACTCTCTCAAACATGATGTCCTTCTCGAAGGACCAGTCCCTCCTTGCAGCATGCCCAAAGTATGTCAGATGAAACTTCAGAATCCTTGACTTCAGGGAACATTCTGGCTTCACCTTCTTCAGGACAAACCACTCGTCTCCAGCACCACAGCTCAAAGGAATCAATTCTCTTTCTATCAACTTTATTCATTGTCCAACTCTCTGATGCATAGCACGTAATTGCGAAGACTATAGCCCGGATCAGGCGCACTTTAGTCTCCAGCCTGACGTCGTTGCTCTTCAGTACTCTTGAGAGGTCCCTCACAGCCCACTTTCCAAATGCAATTTGTCCTCTTGATTTCCTGGCTGCTCTTACCAAGAGTGTTGATTGTGGAGCCAAGTAGACTAAAACTGTTAACTATCTCAATCTCTTCACCATCCATACTGATGCTGCCAATCGGCCCAGTGGTTAGAATGTTTGTTTTCTTGATGTTGAGCTTCAGTCCATATAGGAGGCTGCAGTCCTTGATTTTCTCCAGCAAGCACTTCAGGTCCTCCTCAGTTTCAGCAAGCAGGGTTGTGTCATCTGCATAACACAGGTTGTTGATGTATCTTCCACCAATCCTGATGCCACATTCCTCTTCGTACAGCCCAGCGTCTCAGATTATCTGTTCTGCATACAGATTTAAAAGGTATGGAGACAGAACACATCCCTGATGGACCCCCTTCTTGATTTTGAACCATGTAGTGTCTCCTTGCTCTGTTCTGAGGACTGCCTCTTGGTCCAAGTATAGGTTTCACATTAGCACAATCAAATGTTCTGGGATTCCCATTCTTCTCAGAGTCAGCCACAGCTTGTTGTGATCCACACAGTCAAAAGCCTTTGCATAGTCAATGAAGCACAGATAGACATTCTTCTGGTATTCTTTGCTTTCTGCCAAGATCCATCTAACATTAGCTGTAATATCCCTAGTACCACGACCTCTTCTAAACCCAGCCTGTACATTTGGCAGTTCTCTGTTGACATATTGTTCCAAACGTTTTTGGATAATTTTCAGCAGAATCTTGCTTGCATGTGATATCAATGATATTTTTCAATATTGGATCACCTTTCTTTGGAATGCGAACAAATATCTATCTTTTCCAGTCAGTGGGCCAGCTGGCTGTTCTCCAGATTTCTTGGCACAATTTAGTGAGCACATCCAGGGCAGTGTCTGTCTGTTGAAATATGTCAATTGGTATTAGAATGGTATTAGAGGTCCAAAATATTCTACGAGAGAAAACAGTAAGAGAGCAAAATTAAACTATATACTCAAAGAGAGTCCTGATTCCCCATTAAGTTTAAAATACTTTTTCGCACAACATGGGGGGAAATCTGATAGTTAAGAATATCATTATATCCATGGAGAGTCTGAAGAAATTTGAAGAAGAAGATCATAAAGATTAACTAAGTTTTCAAATTTTCTTTAAATTAAATGACACTGTTGTTGCTCTATGACATGTGGGCAAGATATGTTGCCAAGTCATCAAGGTCTTAAAGAATTAAGTGTGTCTCCTTGAAACATTGACCTTCTCCTGCTGAAACACATCTGGAACTTAACTCAATGTGTATCTTTCTTTCAATTTATAATGTTGTCTGTTACTAACATCATTGTAGTTATACTATGTCTGGTAAATTCTCTGCAGCTATTACATAGAATTTTGGAACTCAACAGTTAAAAGAACATGCTAGTAGAATTACAGGTATTAGAACTTTCGAAGCAGTCTGATAACAGGAATATTTGATCCCCAGTTCATAAGAATGAAATTAGTAGAGTTATCTTTCAGTGTCCTCAGAGGATTGAGTCCAGGTTGCCTGCAATTAATGAAAATGATGCATATCCATGTCCCTTAGGTAAAACAGCAAAGTATTTGCAAATAACTTACACACATATTCCTATAAAACTTAAATCATCTCTATATTACATATAACACCTAATGCAATTTAAATAGCATGCAAATATCACTTTACACATTTTCTTAGACTTTGAAGGTTTATGTTAATAAGTTAATTGCTTTTTTATTTTCCTGACTATTTGATCCATGTTTTGTTGAATCCATGGATGCAGAATCTACGGATTCAAAAGACATACTATACTAGTTTTACAGTTAAAAATATTCTCACAGACTACCTGAAATGGTAGACACACCCAGCATTCATTTGTTTCACTCTTTTTTTCAGCTATTATGTCTATTGTGCAAATTAGATAACATGAATGCCTAGATAATACTCAATTAGAACTTCATAGGAATATTATGAACACAATTAAATCCAACTAGATACATCAGTATAAATTGCCACTTAGAATGGACTCCTACATATGATTGATTATCTTATGTACAAAAGTACGAAACACTGTCTAGTTCTGTATCACCCTGAAATCATGACATCTTCAAGTCCACTGTTGTTGCTATTATGCCAGTTCTTCTTACTGAGTTTTCTCACCATTACTCCCCTCTGCTTCACCAAACACAATGTCCTCCTCCAGCACTATCCCTCCTGACAGTATGTCAAAATCAAGACAGTAAGACAATATTCTCTTGTGATCCATAGTGTTTCTATTGAATAGCTTTCCAAAATTGATCATCAAGCTTCTCTTCCCTGTTTGACCCAGTTGGGATGCTTTACCAACCTGTGAGTTTGTCAAACATTGGTGGCCATTTTGGTATTTGAAATATTTGTGATTAGCTCCCAAGATCACAAAAGTATGTCATCATGGTTGAGAACCTGACAAATAAGTGATGGAAGATAACTAAGAGACATTAGTAAGGATTTTATAGAATGTAAAAATGTACCTTGTTTCTATTACACATAATTAATATGATAAATATTATCTCCCTAAGTTTATTTACAAATTTAGTATCATAAAATGCAATGTACTGAGAAAATGTCACTTAATTTTACATAATGGCACAGTGATACAGCCAGAAAAAAATAAGTGTGGTTGTTGTTATGTACCGTCCGGTCACTTGCAACTCATAGCAACCCTATGTACAACAGCCCTAAACTCCGCTCTGTCCTGTGCCAATCGCACTGTCTCTGACACTCCCATCCCAATTATCTCAGTCACTGAATCAATCCACCTCATAGAGGGCCTTCCTCTCCTGCGCCGTCCCTCCATCCTCCTAAGCATGATGTCCCTCTCTAAGGACCCGTCTCTCCTCACAACATGTCCAAAGTATGTTAGACGGAGCCTCAGAATCCTTGCCTCCAAGGAGCTGCCCGGTTTAACCCTTTCCAGGATGAATCTGTTTGTTTTCCTCACAGTCCATGGTACCCTCAATACTCTCCTCCAGCTCCACAGCTCAAAGGCATCAATTCTCCTTCTACCCTCATTAGTCATTGTCCAGCTCTCTGATGCATAACAAGTGATTGCAAAGACCATGGCCTGAATCAGACGCACCTTAGTCTCCAGAGAGACACTATTGCTCTTCAGTACTTTGGAGAGGTCCCTAACAGCAGACTTTCCCATCACAATATGTCTTTTAATTTCCTGGCTACTGGTTCTGGGAGTGCTGACTGTGGAGCCAAGCAAACTAAAGCTGTGAACAATCTCAATCTTTCACCATCCATCCTGATGCTGCCAATTGGCCCAGTGGTGAGAATCTTTGTCTTCTTGACATTGAGCCTCTGCAGCAAGCTCTTCAGTAAAATATTAACACTATGTTGTGAAAATTTAATAAATTAGAATTTTTATTTTCACTTATGTTCATCAAAATGATCATCAGCAAGAAATAAGCCTAAACATGGGTGTATATTTAGTTAATCAGGGTTATAAAGGGTAGGGATCAGATCCTTTGGTCACTTTGAATCATAATCGACTCAAGGGCAACTAACAATAACAATATTGAATCATTGAAGGTAAGAGACATGACAAAAATACAATTCCATCATTATTATTTCCCTAAGTAATAGTGCTAATGTTCTACTCAAAGCAAATTACTAATCAACAGACAAATGAATACATAAAAGTTATGACCAAAATTTAAATATTGATGAAATTGAGGTAAAATTCCTTTCTATTAATAATATAAAAAACATTAGTATTTATTCTAGGGACAGTTCTAAGGTAATACTAACATTTATCATAATAATTTCCATATTTTTAATGTTGGCTAGAATACCTACTAAGGAACAATTTATTAATGACTGTGAATATTTTGCGATTAGATGCAATCAAGTTGAATGTAACTCATAGCAACACTATAAACAAGAAAAATGAATCTTACCTTACCCAGTTTCATCCTCACCATCTTTGATATACTTGATCCCATTGTAACAGTCACCGTCAATCCACCTCCGTGGGATCGTCCTCTCTTTCACTGACCTTCCACAATTCCAAGAATATTGTCCTTTGCCTAGGGCTGGTTCCTCCAAAATTGTCCGAGGTATATTGGATGAAACTTCACCATCCTTGCTTCTAAGGAGTAACCTAGTTGCACATTCTCCAAGATACACCGGTTTATTCTCTAGGCAGATCAAACTGGATATTCAGTATTCTTTTCCAAAACCACAACTTAAGGTCATAGATTCTTCTTTTACCTTCCTTATTTGTTTTTTAACTTGCACATGTTGTTATGCGACTCATAACGACCCTATGTACAAAAGCCCTAAACCGTGCTCTGTCTTGTGCCAATCGCGCTGCCTCTGATACACCTACTCCAATTATCCCAATCACTGAATCAATCCACCCCATATAGGGTCTTCCTCTCCTGCGCTGTCGCTCCACCCTCCCATATATGACGTATCTCTCCAAGGACTGGTCCCACCTTGCAACATTTCCAAAGTATGTCAGACAAGGCTTCAGAATCCTTTCCTCCAAGGAGTAGCCTGGCTTCACTTTCTCCAGGATGAACTTGTTTGTTTTCTAGCATTCCATGGTATATTCAATACTCTTCTCTGGAACCACAGCTCAAAGGCATCAACTCTCCATCTATCATTCCTAGTCATTGTCCAGCTCTCTGATGCATTGCAAGTGATTAGAAAGATCATGGCCTGTAACTTTCAGATACTTAGGAAATATTTGAAAGATTATGACTTGAACCAGGTGCACCTTAGTTTTTAAACTAGGATTACTCCTTAAAATGTTGGAGAGGTTCTTGATAGCAGATTTTCTTATTGTAAGAGAGGGAACTCTGGTAGTCTAGTGTTAAGGAGTTGTCCGACCATTTCAAAGGCATGCGGTTCAAATACACCACCTGCTTCATAGGAGAAAGATGGGCAGTTTCCTCCAGTGCACTTTATTGCCTCTGGAAACCAGCTCTGAGCTGGTTCTGATTTGATAGAACTTGATAATCATAAGAATGACAATGAATAGAAGAGGGTTAACTCTCTGAATTCACAAGATCTTGTGCAAAGAAAAATATAAATAGAAATAAAGAACAGTTTATATGGATTCAGAGTTCACAGAGAAAATAGACAAATGTTTAAAAAATATATGAGAACTTTCTAAACTTTGGAAAAAAATGCGTATCTCGACAGTAAATTAATACTAACCACTTATCAATTGGCAGGCATTCCTCATGAACTGTAGGAAAAATACTACTCTCGTGCACTTCAAGCTAAAAAGTAAATTGACACAATCTGGAGGGCAATTTTCAGTACATATCTACATCTAAAATGCACATTAAACTTTGATGAACTATTCCAGTATTAGCAATTTAAATTATGGATATACATTTTAAAATTCAAGATAGATCAACAAAAGTTTCAGTGTAGAGCAATATATATATATAATGACTAAAGCACTGTAAATACCTTTCCAGAGTGAAATGGTTAAAAAATACTTCATCCTTAGTATGGAATGTATAGTTTATTCATACTAAAAAATACATATTGTACAGGATCAAATCTGTTTTTCTTAGAGTTACTCTGAGTTGTACTTGATGCAACATACTGAATAACATCAATATAGAATATATTTGGAATAATTTCATTAATTACTAAGTCTTTGCACCAAAAATATATTTGGAATGAGATGCTTTAGGTGTAAAAGTGGTCGTTTCTATTTGCATTTTTCCTTTTTTTTTCAGGCCAACTTTCTTTTAAAGTAGTCCCAAAGATGTTCTTTGACTAGAAGAGATAGTGTGTGTGTGTGTGTGTGTGTGTGTGTGTGTGATGTCAGTTAGTAACATATATATATTAAAATTTTGTTTGAAATTTGTAACTCTAATTAAAACTGTCAGAATGTACCATAATATTGATTGTGACACAATTCAGCATATTTTGTTTTCATAAGATTCATCAACAACCTGCATATGTGGATGATAGAACCCTGCTTGCTGAAACTGAGCAGGACCTGAATTACTTGCTGCAGACGGTCAAGGACTGGAGCCTTCAATATGGATCGAGGCACAATATCAAGAAGACAAATATTTTCACCACTGGGCCATTTGGCAGCATCAGGATGAATGATGAAGAGATTGAGATTGTTAACAGCTTTGGTTTGCTTGGCTCCACAGTCAATACTCTTGGCACTAGCAGCCAGGAAATTAAAAAACATATTGCAATGGGAAAGTCAGCTGTTAGGGATCTCTCCAAAGTACTGAAGAGCAATGGTGTGACTCTGGAGACTAGAGTGCACCTGATACAGGCCATGTTCTTTGCAATGACTTGCTGTGCGTCAGAGAGCTGGACAATGAATGACTAAGGAGAATTGATGCCTTGGAGCTGTAGTGTTGGAGAAGAGTATTAAATATAAGATGGACTGTTAAGAAAATGAACAGGTTCATCCTGGAGAGGGTTAAACTGGACTGCTCCTCAGAGGCAAGGATTCCGAAATTTCATCTGACATACTTTGAACATGTTGTAAGGAGGGAACAGTCCTTGGAGAGGAATGTCATTTTTGGGAAGATGGAGGGAAAGCACAGAAGAAGACCCTCTATAATGTGTATTGATTCAGTGACTGTGGTAATCAGGGTACGTGTGTCAGAGACAGTGAGATTGACACAGGATAGATCAGGATTTAGAGCTACATACGGTAGTTATAAGTCACAGGTGATTCAAAGGTACATAACAACAAAACCAACAACATAGATTTTCTTACAAAAATAAGATAAATATTGTTTTTCAAATAGAAGGATTAAAGTGTACATTAACCCTTGCTCAGGGGCCATGAGCCCTGAAAGCATAGTCTTAAAAGTATACATTAACCCTTAGTAGAAGGAGAACACAACTGAAAGTGACTTGTCAGCAAAACAGGGCTCCAGGCTAGAAAACTGCCATTTAAACAAAGGTTATCATATATCCAGTGCAAAGAATCACTTCTATAATCTGCAATTACAGATAATTAAAAATTATTTAAAGAAAACAAGTTTAGTTGCATATGAAAAGTGTATTTTCAAATACTTTGAGGAAAACCAGGTCATCTGTCTCAATTGATTGACAGAACTTCAGAATTCTCACTGTTGTGGAGCTGAACTGACTTGTAGCTGGCCCGCAGTTGGGTGTCTGAGACCGTGAAATCGCAAGGGAGGAGATTCTCCATCTTTTCTTCTGAAGAACTGCTAAAGGACTCAAACTACGAGAGAGGCATGGCCTTTGCTTTAGCTGTACAAATCTCTAAAGACCAAAGCTGAATGATGAGAAATTGCTATTGGATTAAGCACAAACTTTCCGTTCTTCCCAGTGCACACTAAATTCTCTATGATGGAAATTCAGTATGAAAGATCTAGAACTAAGGTGTGTATGTATTCATGTGGCTGTATAACTGGGTATCAAGCTTGTTTGATAATTCTTTTAAGTCTGTATTAACTGCTAATGATTAAAAGGAAATTCAGTATTTTATCAGCAGGAAAATCAAGAAAAGGAGAATTTTCTCTATTTTCAGGCAAATTACAGAATCTGAGTAAATGGCTGAGAATACCGAGCTCTCTTATTCCTCATACATAATATTTACATTGTATTTTCAGTTGTCCTCCACACATTTGCACCTCTGTCTTATCTTCCAAATGTATGCCTGAGAAGTCAGTCATAATACAAATACATACATAATTTAAAAGTCCATTTTATCTAACATCTTCAGATGTTTTCAAAGTAGGTAACTGGTAGCAAAGCTATCCCCCTCACCCTCAATCTTACCTGCTCTCTGGTGGTGCTGCTGTCAGCAATTGGTGACAAGAAAGCAGGCTTCAAAGGAACAGACTCCAAATAACCTACAAAGTAGATAATCAGCTAAGCCTGCAAACAAACTCAGCTGTAGGTGCTTCAAATGATGATCCTACAAACATCTAAAGAGAGAGTCATAGAAGTTTGAAAATGCAATGTCAAAATTGTGCCAAGCAGCATGATGACTTTACTGACTTACACAATTACCGAGGAAAGGGAAAGCAGCAGATGTCTGTATTTGGGGAAATCATTCACACCTGAAAAATGAACATCTCTAATGTGTCTCTACATTAATTCAGATTACTTCATACATTAACTTACCAGCTTGTGAGATGAAAGTCAATAAGAGACTGCTCTAAAAAGTGATGATAAATGATGCTAAATTAACGAAAGACTTAGAAATCGAGGAATACTTGGCTCTGATGTTGATTTACATAGGGTGATATACATAAGCGTAATAATTTGTTTTGATCTTACTGAATCCTGGAATGATTTTCTTCAATATTCACACAGAGACACCTAAAATACAAGTAACACAACTCCATTACCGTCAGTTTAATAAAACTTGATGACCAAGAATCCATTATGATTATTAAAAATATATTCAGTAACTTTTAAAAAGCATATTGAAGAAGGCAGAACTTGAAAAAAAATCCCTTTAATCAACACCAAATTTTGTGAACATTAACATGATGATTTGTATCGTTCAGGTGTCAAGAAATTGATTTTGACCTATACTAACCTTATATGATTGAGCAGAAAGAACTGTCCTCTATGGTGATCTTTGCTGTAATCATTACAAGAGGCAGCAGACTACGAGGTCTTTTCTCCCATGGAGTGGCTGGTGTGTTTAAACTTTTAAACTTTTGTAGTGCTTAACCATTGCACAATCAGGATGTCTTTTATTAACTCTAGAGCTTTTCAGTTTCACAATTTACTTTAATTTCCTTTGCTTGATTTACACCAAACCTGAGGCTTCACAATGGTCTTTACCTGAGAAAATCAAGTGTAACAAAGTTAATGAGCAGTGAAACTCCAACAGAAAATCAAAACCTTAATGCAAATTTTCACTCTTTTCATATTACCTGCACCAACAACCAGGCATCTCTGGTGGCCTCATGGGTAAAGAGTTGCATTGCCAACCTAAATGCATGCAGTTCAAATATGCTAACTGCTTGTGGGGAGAAGGATAGGCAATCTCCTCCCATACAATTTGCAGCCTCTGAAAACCTGCTGGAGTGTCAGCTATGAGTAAGTTCAAACTTGATGACACATAAAAACAACAATGACCACTAAGAACTAAGAAGAATGTCTGGTATGCTAAAGATTAAGCCCTGAGCTGTTAATGGAAACATCAATTATTTAAAAAGTTTTCAGACTAAGAGAGTAGGGAAAAGTGACTGGTAATCTACTTCTAAAGACTATAGATATTGCTACTGAAAGATCTATATATCACAAGGGTTCAGTTGGTAATCCTAGGATGTACAGAATGGCAACCAGTGGATGTGGGCGGGGCAAATGGCAACCTTGAATACTTTATGGGAAAGTTTATTCTTTATGGTCACTATGAGTCAGAAAAGACAACAGCCATAACAGCCCACCTAAAGAATCCCTGGGTGACACAAGCAGAATACAGTATTAGTATAGAGTATTAGACCAAGAATGGCAGTTAAAACCCATCCAAAACATGAGAAGACAGACCTGGGAATCTACTTCCTAAAGGTCACAGCTTTAACTGAAGAAAATTAACACCTCCACGCACATGAAAATCAGATACACAAAACCCCTGAGGTGCTATCTGAGTCTTACTTGAGAAAGTTTTTGATTAAAGAAAAATCCCTCCTGAGTCTTCCTTTCTATGTATGCCCTTTGTTCCTAAAACAACATATGCAGGTTCATTTTATCTTATTTTCATCTCCATTCCCTAGGTTAACATCAAACACAAGAACTACAGCCATGTGAAAAACATTAAATATGTAAAACAATAAAAAAATTGTGACTAACATCTTTACAGTACAGCATAGTTTATGGAATTCATTCACATGCATGGCTGGATTTTATATTCAGAACAATACTGTATGAAATAGACAGGGTGGGTGTTATTATCTTGTCTGGAGATGTTTAAAGTCTAATGGAGGAGATAATACTTTCACTGGTCCCAGATATAATCTACTATAAATTGTATTTTATCATAAATGACACTTCTGTTTTCTTTGTATCCATTTCTCTACTTTTGATTGATCAGATTCTAATTATCTTATGCCAGGTTAGAATAAACCTTGCATCATTCTTGTACCACACTTTAAGAAGACAGTGGATATTTTGGACATGCAATGCTTCATTGATCATTTGCTTGACACCTTCTAAGGTTTTTGTACCCCATACAAAATGTGTTGATTCATAAAATTTCTATGTGTTGAGTATCTTGAGGAATTTATCCAAGTGGAATGTTTACATGAATGTATCTGTTTCCTAGTTTGCATTGTATATGAAATGCTTTTGTGAAAGATTATAACTAAGAAAAGGGCCATTATAAAGTATTAAAGAGCAAAGATATCACCTTAATTACTAAAATGAAAGTGACTCAAGACAACGTATTTCCGGTTGTATTTTATACATGAGAAAGCTGTGCGATGAATCGCAATGACTGAAGAATTGATGCATATGGATTATCATGTTATCAGATAAAAATGAATATACCATGGACTTTCCAAAGAAAAAAATGAATAAGTTTTGCAAGTATTAAAAGAAAACTTTTTACAAGTAAGGATGACAAGACTTTATCTTAACATTCTTTGAACATATTATCAGAAAAGATCAGTCCCTGGACAAAGGCATCATATTTTGTAGACTCGTAACTCATTGCAATTGAATTGGAACCAACGCATAGACTAAGAGTCTAGTAGTCAGTGAAAAGCGCAATGAGATAGATTGACACAGTGGCTGCCAAAATGAGCTACCATAGAGCAATGAGAGTGAGGATGACCTATCACTGGAATTCTGGTTGGGAGCGTACATCTGGAAACAACTGCTTGGCACCTAACAAGCATTGTACTAGGCATTCAAAATGTATCAGAAAGAAAGTTGCCGATTAAAAAATGACCCAGTGTAACTCATGTCGTTATTTGATGGAAATTTGTTTTTTAACAAGGTCAAATATTTCATTTTATGGACATTTTATATTCTACAATGGAACAGAAGCAATTCTTTAGTGATACAAAAGATTAATACTCTTGTTTTGTTATTGTTAATTGCCATCGAGTCAAGCACGACTCATCGCGACTCTATGAACAAAAGACCCAATGCTTTTCCATAACTATCATCATTTCTTCAAGTTCATAGAGTCTCCAGAGGCATGTGGTTTAGGGAGCAGATGCCACTCCTGCTTCCAAACCTGTTTCACAACTGGGAACTCCACCAAACACTGTCCACATGGGAGACCATTCTGGTGTTTGATACCCTGATGGCACAAGGTTCAGCATCACAGCAAACTCAGGTTATTTCATACTGCACATTGACAAAGTGTTAAAAAAGTAATGTATAAAGTGTTAAATGCTAAAAAGAATACCTGGTGGCTTAAGTCTACTCAGAGACACTTCAAAAGAAAGCTTTGGAAAACTGCTTCTGAAAAATTAGCTACTTTAAACCTTATGAATGACAATTCTAGTGTAACATATTTAGAGTCACTATGAATAGGAATCAACAGGAACTCTGGTGGCCTAGTGGGAAGAAGTTGCAATGCAATCCTGAAGACATGCAGTTCAAATCCATCAGCTGCTCTGGGAGAAGGATGGATAATCTCCTCCCTGTGATTAACTGTCTCTGGAAACCTGTGGGAGGGTCAGCTATGGGTCAGTTCTGACTTGATGGTACACAACAACAATCTGTTTTTAGTTTTGAAAATGACAAAAAATTATTACTATGCATAGTTTTAATGTTATTTACAATATTAAATGCTGCTGTTGTGTTAAGTGCCGTCGAGTCGCAGGCGACTCATAGAGACTCTGTGAACAAAAGTACTAGACACCTCATGTATAACTTTTGTCCTTTCTCCAGGTTCATAGGGTTTCCAGAGCCAAGCTATTTTGGAAGTGGATGCCACTCCTGCTTCCAAGCTTGTTTTAATCGGGGAGCTTCACCAAACACTGTCGACCATGGATAACCATTGTAGCATTTGACTCATCAGTGTCACAGTGTGCAGCTTCACAGCAACCACAAGTTACCTCTGTACAGCAAGTGCATATACCAGGGTTACATGACCTAGAAGAATGTTTCACCCAAAATAATGAAAAACAGGCCTGAGGGCCACGGTGTAGAGTTACCCACCTTCGGCTTGGGAGTATGGCTTTCTGTCCTCTAGACCAACTGCTCGCTCTCTCCTCCCCTCTCCTCTCCTCTCCTCTCCTCTCCTCTCCTCTCCTCTCCTCTCCTCTCCTCTCCTCTCCTCTCCTTTCACTTTCCCTTTCCCCTTCCCTTTCTCTCTCTCTCTCTCTCTAGTAGTGGTGGTGGTGGTGATGGTGGTGATGTTTTGTGCCATCGAGCCACAGGCGACTCATAGAGACCCTATGAACCAAAGTCCTGGACACCTCCTGTATAATTTTTGTCCTTTCTCCAGATTCATAGGGTTTCCAGAAGAAAGCTATCATAGAAGTGGATGCCACTCCTTCTTCCAAATAATATTATATATTTTTTTTAAATTTAATTCCATGCGCTTACACTAGTATTTCATTTTTAGTGTAAACATTTGTTCTATTTTCTTTGACTTTGTAGGCTTAATCAAAGATAACATTTTCAAGCATTTACAATGAAAAATAGTTTGCGTTAAAGTTACATTAACTTTACCCATTCCAACATGTATAACTGCTAAATGCATTTAAAAGAGGGCACTTAATATTTCAAGTCTCAATCTTATTGCTAAAAGTAAGTATCTGGGTCCACTTTCATTTCAATTGTTCTGCTTCACTTCTAGTTTTTCTTTCTAGTTCTGGTCCCTGAAGTGAAGTTCACAGTTTCCTGCTTTATCTGGTTCCGACATTTGGGCAGAGAATGTTAGCTGGCTAAGCATGAAGACTGTAATTTTCCCTCTGCTCATATATCTTAACAAATGAAAATTATTTGCTTTTAGTTTATTCCCTTTCACTTCAAATCTCCCATCTTCTTCCTTTTGCTTTAAAGATCAAAAATCATTTTGAAGATGAAAAGCCAGGTTCAAAAAGTTGATATTCAGAACCATATATTTCAAAAGGTATATATGCACTTGCAGATGTAGCCTAAACATTTTTATGCCTGTATTTCTTGGCACATACCCTGTTGTCTACACTTAGTCATTGGCATGCTGAGACAGCAGTACTAATGGTGCATGATTATACTTTGTGGGTGTGACCGAGATATTAAGTACATTTGACCACTGCATTTTCAACTCTTAGCTCAGATGTCAAATTCCTTATAGTAGTTTAAAAAGCTCTATCAACTAACCTCACCTCATCTTACTTATTGAATAATATTTACAAAGTTTCAAGGACCCAGTACTAGCGTAGTGTCCTTCCGCTTCAAATATGCCTCTATTTTCACATCATTCTCAGTTTTCTTTTAAGTAAACTTTATCAATTCCTGAATGTGAAATATTATGAGAGATAATCTTTAATGTTATAAATTATCAAACAGTTAATGAAGAACTGTTTGAAAAAGTCCAAAGCAAAGTAATTGCTTGGATTTTGAGTTTCTGTGAGACCTTCTAGAAAATCACAGAACCCAAGACATAGACAGGAGTGGGGGAACTGAAGGGAGGAACAACAGTTAGTGTGGGAAATGTTAGAGTGGTACAAGATGATACAATTGGGACATAGTTGACGTCATCTTTTAATAACTAATATGATATCTACCTTAGTAGAATGCATTGTAATGCCAACTACTAAGATAAATAGGTATATTCAAAAGAAAAAATATTTACAATGAAATTTATATGTATAATTCTGTCCAAAACTACAGCAATCAAAGAAACAGAAGAGGAATTAGTTTATAGAAGACTTATGGACAAGACCTTTCTATTAAATATAAAAACCAAAACCAAACTGAATTGGTTTCAATGAATAATAACCCTCCATCATGTTCCCAATGCTGCAAATCTTAACAGGAGACTGTCCATATTTCTTTTGAGAAATCAGGGGTAGATTCGAGCTACTGAGCTTTCGGTTTGCAGCCTAATACGGCTCCATCTATCAAACAGAGAAAATGTAGAATATACATGTTATGTTTTTGTTGGATTCCATCCAGTCAACTTCAACTTACACAGATTTAAATGCATCAAATGGAAATAAGTGACAAAAATAAAGAAATTTTAATTTAGCCTAGTGAATATAGGTCAAAGTAAGTCACAGTCAAGTGGAGATGGACTTTACATTAAAAATACGGGGTGGGGGAAGAGTTTAAAATCTTTAAGAACCTAACCTAATCACATAGAAAGAAAAACAAATATTTAGGCAATGTTATAGATTGAATTGTAACCTTCAAAGTATACAAGGTAAATTTTTAACTCTACATATGCAATTTTATTTTTATTTAAGTATGGAATTGAACTGCTTTTTTATGTGAAATAAGCAGAATTAATGTATGGTTTATATTGAGCCATTGTCTTAAGCAAAACAAGCTAGTAAGTTGTCATTCTTAGGTGCTATGTGGAATATGGAGTTTAATACAACTCATAGCAACTCATAAACCATGCTTTATCCTTTACCAACCTCATATGGGTTGGGTTAGGAGAATCTTAGTCCTTTAAACTGGCATTCTTGCTCTTTAATGCTTTAAAGACGTCCTTGACAGTAGATTGCCCCAGTGAAAGATAC
The DNA here is from genome assembly GCF_000299155.1 of Elephantulus edwardii. Taxonomy (NCBI): domain Eukaryota; kingdom Metazoa; phylum Chordata; class Mammalia; order Macroscelidea; family Macroscelididae; genus Elephantulus; species Elephantulus edwardii. Next base: position 4,022,675 of record NW_006399904.1, on the reverse strand, counting down.
AGACACTGTTTTGTCTTTATCTGTCAGTTTTCAATACTATGGTAACTTACGTGCTATGCCATCAGTATTACAAATGCCAACAGGGTCACGGTTATTGAATAGGATTCCGTGGAACTTCCAAAGATAGAATAGGAAGCATGATTGGCCATCCGCTTCTGAAATAACTTTGTTGTTATGTTTCATTGAGTCAGAACCAACTGACCCTCGAGTGAGTTTTCAGAGCCAGCAAATTGATCTGGGAGATTTCCCATCTTGATCCATGGAGCAGATGGCAGATTGGAACCATGTTTCTTTGGTTAGGCAGTGCAACTCCTAACCATGAAGTTACTAGAACTCCCTAGATGCAACGCCCTCAGTACAAATGACAGCAGGGTCACATCTGGTAGAAAGGTTTTAGTATAACATCCAGAGGAATAGTAAGTCCTTGATATCACAATAAGGGAAACAAAAGAAGACCTTCAGTGAAAAAGAGGAAGATGGATTGACAGCAAATATGTATGGGGTTGAGCATGGCAGAGAATGGACTGTAAGGATGGAGCAAGATAAGGCAAGGCTTAGATTTACTGATAGGATGTATTGAGTGATGGTCAACGGGAGGTCATCTACCAACAATGTTGATGTGTTTATTTAAAATTTGTGATATCTGTAACTGATATTTTTCAGTTTTTATTAATATTAATTGTATCATATATTATCTCTTGTCTTTGACAAATTTTGCTTACATGTCAGCATTTTTTGTTTTCTCAACTTCATTTTACTATGATTACATTAAAATTGTAATATATCTTACTTAAAGTAGAATATGTATGAATGTTTTACATGCTAATTTATTAATTACCTATGCATGTGGATAGACATATTCAAGAAATGATACTTAATAATTTTTTAATAAAACAGCTGTCTAGTGAATTTTATGGTATTTCTTCCCTTTTATCATTTTATTCTTGTTAATACTACCAAAATGAATAGAATACTGTTTTCATTATATAAATATATTTTTATCTGAGCAAAAGTTTTACATAATTTTGGGTTTCACTTAATTAAATATACATTTTATAGATATTAATTATAAATGATTAATTATAATGAATATATATTTTTTTGCTTTCTTTTTTTATTTTTTTCTATATTTTATTAATTTTCATAAACATTTACAGAGATTTTGGGTTTCCATTCATTCATTGTTGCACTGTTCTCTCTACCCTCCTCCCAGTTTGTTCTTGTCCAAATGCCACAGTGCTTGTCAAAGCCAGTTCTGATTAATCTTCTTTGTCAGTGTATCCTTTGCCATTCCCTATCACTCCTCCCTGAGAGAGACTTCACCCTGAGTCATAAAGAAAAGGGGATGGCGTATTCTCTTAGCTACTTCCTGCTGAAAAGGGACGCTGTGGGTTTCAGGGTGAAGATCTTCTCTCACTACTCTAAAGGGCCCCTTTGGCAGTAGGAAACACATAGACTATTATGGAGATTGATTTTGGAATTTAGATGCACTCTTACAATGTCTACAGAATTACATACTATATATTAACTTTTCCTTGACTCAACTAATCTATTTATTTTTACTCCATTCTCTCTCATCTTCCCTTCCCTGGTATTCATCCAAAATTCATCTCTTTTTTCGTTTGTGTGTGTGTGTACTGTCAAATCATATCTGACTGGTACAGGAGGAGATTGCCCCTCTTTCTCCAGCACACCCAAAATTCATTTATATGTTTGTTTGTTTTTTTACATTTTTGTAATAGTGATCTTATACCAGAAGTTCAAACAGGATTTAGAAGAGGCTGTGGCACTAGAGATATTATTGCTGATGCTAGATGGAGCCTGGCTGAAAGTAAAGAATACCAGAAGAAGTTCTATTTGTGCTATATTGACTGTGCAAGAGCATTGACTACATGAATCATAACAAGTTGTGGTTGACATTGAGAAAAACTGGGACTCCTAGAGCACTTAATCGATCTCATGTGAAATCTATATCTGTACCAGGAGACTGTTGTGTAATGTGGATAGAGCAAGGGAACATTTCATGGTTTAAAATGAAGAAGGGAGTGTGTCAGATTTGCATTCCTTCTTACACCTATTCAATTTGTATGCTGAGCAAATTATTCAAGAAGCTGGACTCTGTAGAGTATGGCATCAGGATCAGAGGGAGACTCATTAATAAGCTGTGTTATGCAGATGACAACTTCGCTTGCTAAAAATGAGATGGACTTGAAACATTTGTTACAGGATATCAAGTAATGCAGCCTTCAGTATGGATTGCATCTCAAAGTCAAGAAAACAAAGATTCTTACTACTGGACCAATAGGCAACATCATGATGATGGAGAAGAGTTTGAAACTGACAACACTTCATCTTGCTTGGATCCACAATTAACAACACCCTTGGTGCCAGCAGTCAGGAAATAAGGAGATGCACTGCACTGGAAAAGTCTGCCGTTAGATACCTCTCCAAATTATTGAGGAGTAATGATGTCAATTTGAAGACTAAGGTGCATCTAATTCAGGCCATGGTATTTCTGACCACTTTCTATGCAGGTGAGAGCTGGACAATGAATACTGATGACAGAAGAATTGATGCCTTTGACGCTTGTTGGAGAAAAGGACTGAACATCACCTAGACTGGAAAAAACATAGATGTCTTCAGAGGATGTAGCCAGAGTACTCTTTGGAGGCAAGGATGATTGATGAGGCTTTGCCTTACATACATTGAGTATGTTGCTAGGAGGTGCTATTCCTTGGAGAAGGACTTGATGCTTGAAAGGGTAGAATGTTGTCAAGGGAGAGGAAGACCATCAGCCAGGTGGATTGACATGGTGATCACCAAAATGGGCTCTAATGTGTCAGGAAGTGTGAAGATGGCACAGGATAGAACAAGGTTCAGATCTATTGTTCATAGGGTCACTGTGAGTCCTACTCAGTTTGACTCCACCTAACAACAACTAATTACAACCATACATGTCCTTTTGTGACTGACTTAGATCACTTATCATAATTTGTTGTAGACTCCTCCATGTTCTGCAGTTTTTAATTAATTATTGGCTGGATTTTAGTGATGCATAAAACTCCACTATGTGAATGTGCTATTGCTTCTTTAATCATTCATCTGTTAATGTACAATTGAGTTGTTTCCAACAAGAAAATAATTGTTTTTTAAAGAGGACAGAAACTAGAAAATTATTGGAAAGTCTAAAGAAACAAACAGTGTAACTTTGTTGATCTTAGTTACTAACTCCAAGAGTATGAAGAGATGAATCCAAATCCAGATCCTTCAGATTTAGATCTTCCTCCTAGTCCCACATTAACTATAAGATTTATTTTACTCTTCCTAGATGAAAAGTTACATTTTTCACTACAAAAAAAGGAAGGCATAATGAGATGAATCTACCATAGATACATTTGTTCGATTTCTAATAAAGAATACATAGTAGATTGGCAGTTAAAAAAATAAATTGGGAGGAAATACATTTTAATTCAAATGGTTCAAAATGGTTCCAAATCCAAACATCGAGAAAACTTGGGGATGATGAAAATCTATTTCAGCCCAGATTCTGTACCCTAGTGATGAAAGCAGAACACTTGAAGCTGAAATTTTTTCTACAGTCTTCAGAAGATTCCATTTTGAGAACCAATGCCCCAAGTAAAGACTAAGTTAGATGTTGCGACATTGACTTATCCTTCATCAATTAAATATGAAAAATAATTCTTAGTTGAATCATATGTTATGAGAGATTGTGGAAGGGATATGTCTCACCATCCAATTTTATGTTATTTTCTTTCATACCAGAAATGTGTTATGAAGAATATCCCTTGCTCATGGATAGGAAGACTCAATGTTGTGAAAATGGCAATACTACCAAAA
>NW_006399904.1:4014986-4016877 GCF_000299155.1 Elephantulus edwardii | reverse complement strand
AATGGAAACCCAAAATCTCTGTAAATGTTTATGAAAATTAATAAAATATAATTATAGAAAAAAATAATAAAAACTGTATTCTGTAGGTGGACAAGGCTTACTAAGAGATTGCCTAAGAAACTCACATGAAATCTCTACAGGTGAACTGAACTGAATATAGACTTTGAATCATTTGTGGTTGTGTGGATGGTCTACGGTGATTTCAATTCTATTTCTCCTGAAAAGCTCCTACTAATCAGTAAAGGACTTAAGGTGGCCTCCCTGAGGACCATGTGTTTTGGCTGTCTTTTTCCTACAGCAGGATAAGAGATGGACAATTGTAGGCAGCAGATCATCCCTAACACTAAATATAGAAGTTCTCTCTATTGTCCCAAAACACAAACATTTATCATTTGAATAAAACAATGCTATTAAATTACATCTGATTAATATTCAATGTTCTTCTACTTACCAAACTTTAAAACATGAAAGAGAGTCTACAAATGGAAAGCAAACAGCTACTTCATAGTTTGAAAGTTTTAGAGGTATTATAGAGTCATGTGGTAATTGGAGCATCTCTTCTTGTGGATTTATCACAGATAATAAATCCTCTCCATTACAATGAGCAAATGAACATAAAGAATCTCAAATATCTAAAAATGTCTGTACTTCTTCAGTTGTTGTGGAAGAAAGGACTTCCATAATGAAGATGTTTTGAAGCAACCAAATCTGTGTGGATCTGAATCAGGAGTTCTCAACATTGGCTACAGTATAGAAACATATGAATATTTTTATAAAAAAATGTGTCCAGATGACACCAAATTACTTTAAATCAACAATTAAATCAGACTCTTTAGGTAACAAATTACTAAAGACAACAATATTTTATAAAGCTCTCCAATACTCTTCAATACTCGGTCTCACAAAATGACAACTGTATTCTTAAACATCCTCAGAAAAATTTGGAATCACAGAGAGAGCTAAGTAAGTTTTAGGCTTGAATTTTTAGATAAGTGGCAAAAAATGGTATAATTAGTCCATCTTCACTGATATGATTACACTTTTGAAACATATAACAATAAACAAGCATATCCATCTGGCATACAGTCTAGATGAATAAGAATGTGTATTTAGAGTGAATGAAGACTCATCTACAACCTGCATTATGCAGATAATACACTCTTTCTCTCCTGCACTATCCCTCCTCCTTCCAAAACATGATGTCCCTTTCCAAGGACTGGTCCCTCCTTGAAACATGCTCAGAATACATCAGAATCCTTGCCTCCAAGAAGCAGCCTGGTCTCGCCCTCTCTAGGACGAACTTGTTTGTTCTAGCCATCCATGGTATATTCAATACTCTAGCACCTCAGCTCAAATGCATTAATTCTCCATCATCCCTATCATTATCTAGCTTTATGATGCATAGTAAACGACTGCAAAATGATTATTGTTGTACCTTAGGGTTGGAACTGACCCATAACTGAAACTCTGGTGAGTTTTCAGAGATAATTTAAATGCACGTGAGGAGATTACCCATCCTTTTCCTGTGGAGCATCTGGTGGCCTTGAACTGTGTGCCTTCAGGATTGCAGCACAGCTTCTTGCCAATAGGCTACCAGAGCACCCTCAAAATAATTGTTGCTGTTGATGTTATGTGCTGTTGAGTCACTTGCAACTCATAGCAACACCATGTACAACAGCCCTAAACTCTGCTCTATCCTGTGCCAATTGCACTGACCCCGACACACCCATCCTGATTACCCCAGTCACTGAATCAATCCACCTTATAGAGGTCCTTCCCCTCCTAAGCTGTCCCTCCACCTTCCCAAGCATGATGTCCTTCTCCAAGGACCGGTCCCTCCTTACAACATGTCCAACATGTCAGACGAAGCCCCAGAATCATTGCCTCCAAG
>NW_006399904.1:4013063-4014661 GCF_000299155.1 Elephantulus edwardii | reverse complement strand
CTCTTCACCATCCATCCTGATGCTGCCAATTGGTCCAGTGGTGAGAATCTTTGTCTTCTTGACATTGAGCCTCAATCCATATTGAAGGCTGCAGTCCTAAAGAGACATCAACATATTAACTATCCAGAAAAATCTCTCCAAACTCTAGGAGGTGGCTGTAGTTGGTAGAGGGGGAGTAATACCAGGTAGATTTAGTACTGGAAGAAGAATAAGTGACATAAAAAAGAAATAGAAGCAGTCAAAATAACCATGCCAATGACAAGATTTATTTAAATTTCTTGAACATTGGGGGAGATTTTTTGACATAACTGAAACCTCATATGAACAGCTAATGCCAAGAGATGAGAAGGGTGAAATATCATCAATGTATCATCAGTGTAACAATGTTACATCAATATAACAAGCCCTGTGGTCATGTAAATCTACAATAAAAATAACTGAAATTCAAAAACACAAACAAATTAATAAAAACCTCCAAAGATACCACACGGGGCAGATTATATCCACCTTTAAATTGTGAGTAGGTGGGTTGCATGTAAACACAGGTGTTGGAGTAAGACAGAACAGACTTAGGATATAAGAACACTCTAATGGGTCTTACATCTTCCTCCAAGACGCCCATTCACTAGTGATCAAACACTGATTTTCTCTTGATTAATATTTTATAAACTAACATTTCAGTATCATTGAAATGTTTGGGGTGTTTTATTTTTCTGAAAATTATTATTGTCATCTAAAAATAAATCAGGAGACAATCAGGATTCTCAAATCTCTTCTGATGCCAAGCCAGTCGTAAATGGCCTCTGGGTCTGTCTATATTATCTTAAAGGCCCCTGGAAACAGGAGAGCTTTCCCAAATGTTTTCTCTAATCTGTTTCAAATTTTAGTGACTCTGCACTCAGTATCTTCTTTGTCAAAATTAATGATCCATTGTTATGCCATTTAAATAATTTTATCCTATTACTTAGTCAGCAGGTAAAATAAAAACTGCATCTCTGTCCCCTCTGCTAACATTGCACACAATTTATCAATAAGTATTTGCTACTGGTTACATAGTCCAAAGGAAGTTGTGTTGCTGTCTCAAAGGCTCCATCTCTCTGGTGGTTCAAATCCACCAGAATCCTTTCAGAATAAAGATGAGTGATCTCCTTTCACGTGCTTTACAACATCGGAAATGCAAAGGAGGGTCAGCTATGAGTTAGATCTGACTCAACAACAATGAGGTGAGTTGAGTTATTTAGTTAGAAAAAGACATTTATATCTTGGTAAATGTTGTTAAAGAAAACAAAACCAGTCTCTTTATAACTTCCAAACCATTTAAAACACCAATATGTCTTGTAAACCTGCAAGAGAGGCAAAGATGTAAACTATCCATCAGGGTTATTCACTTTGGAACCAGAAAATTATTTTCTAAGCTTGGAAATTTTTTAAATGCACTGAAGAATCCCTCTCTTCATTTATATGCTATGATCATTTGTTTCATGCCATATTCAGAGCTGAATTAGCTACCCTACATTTACATACTATTACTACTGACATCTGTACAACTCCCTGGAAAAGATAACTTTCTATCTATCTAATATATATATATATATATT
>NW_006399904.1:4008900-4010737 GCF_000299155.1 Elephantulus edwardii | reverse complement strand
AAAATCCTGCTGAAGATTATCCAAAAATGACTGAAACAATGACAGAGAACAGCCAGAAATACAAGTTGGGTGTAGAAGAGGTCATGGCATAATGACATCATTGCCAATGTCAGATGGATCTTGGCTGAAAGAAAAGAATACCATAAGAATGTCTATTTGTGTTTTATTGATTATTTAAAGACATTTTACTTCATTCCCACAACAGGTTGTGGCTAACATTAAGGAGAATGGAAATTCCAGACCACTTGATTGTGCTCATGTGAAACCTATGCTTAGATCAGGAAGCAGTCATCAGAATAAAGCAAGGAAACAATGTAAGGCTCAAAATAAAAAAAGAAGTGGGTCAGGAATGTGTCATTTTTTCCACACCTTTTTTAATCTATATGCAGAACAGATCGTTCAGCAAGTTGGACTTTATGAGGAGGAATGTTGCATCTGTATTGGGGGAAGATTCATTAATAAACTTTCTTATGTAGATGGTATAACTTTGGTTGTTGAAACTGAGGAGGACCTAAAGTGTTTGATGCAGAAGGTCAAGGACTGCAGACTTCAATATGGATTGAAGCTCAATGTCAAGAAAACAAAGATTCTCACCACTGGCCCAATTGGCTGCACCAGGATAGATGGAGAAGGGATTGAGAGTGTTAACAATTTCATCTTGCTCAAATCTACATTGAATAATCTTGGTATCAGCTGTCAGGAAACTAAAAAAAAAAGTAGCATTTGGAAAATCTGCTGTCAGCGACCTCTCCAGAGTTCTGAACAGCACGATGTCAGTCTAGAGACTAAGGTGTGTTTAATCTAGGCCATGGTCTTTGCAATTACTTGTTAGGCATCTGATAGCTGGACAATTACTAAAGGTGACAGAAGAAGAACTGACATCTTTGAATTATTGGTGCTTGAGAAGAGTCTTGAACATAATTTGGACTGCCGAGGGAACAAAGAAATCTGTCCTGGAGAGGATGAGATAAGGTTGCACTTTGGAGGCAATAATTTTGACACTCTGTCTCATATACCTTGGGCATTTTGCCAGGAGAGACCATTCCTTGGAGAAAGACATCATGTTTAGAAGGTTGGAGCGTTGGTGCAGGAGAGTAAGACCATGAATAAAATGTATTGACATTCTAATTTTGGTAATGGGGATTGTGTGTCAGACAGACTGTAAGATTGACTTAGGGCAGGTTAGGGTTCAGAACCATAGTTCTTAGAGTCTCTATGAGTTGTAACAGATTTGATGGCACGTAACAAGATATTACATTAGAAAGCTCCGAGGGCCTAGTATCAAGGAGCTGTGCTGGTATCCAAAAGGAATGCTGTTCAAATCCACCATCTGCTTCAAGATAAAAAAGATTGGCAATCTTCTCCTTCCATCTTACTGTCTCTGAAAACCCACTGGACGGTCAACTATGAGCTGGTTCCAACTGGACAGTACTTAACAATTAACCTATTATATTTAGGGACGTTCAGGTGCTGTATTCCATAACAAGTGGTGTTCCTAATTAAAAGGCCACATCTCTCTGACATTTCAAATCCATCAAATCCTCAGGAGAATGATGGGCTATCTCCTGTGTGAGTTAGAGCCTCTGAAAACTAAAAGAAAGTTAATTCTGTATTAGTTCCAACTTCAAGACAATGAGAGATAGGACTGTCTTAAGTCCTGAAATAACTACACCCACCCACAGAGCATGGATTTGAACCAGCAAAGAGACATAGTTTTATGTTAGCAGCACAACTCCCTATATAATTGTTGTTGTTGTTGTTGTTATGTGCCATCGAGTCGTTTGCGACTCATAGTGACCCTATGTACAACAGCCCTAAACCCTGCTCTATCCTGTGC
>NW_006399904.1:4000974-4008460 GCF_000299155.1 Elephantulus edwardii | reverse complement strand
ACAGACTTTCCCATCGCAATATGTTTTTTTATTTCCTGGCTACTGGTGCCAAGAGTGTTGACCGTGGAGCCGAGCAAACTGAAGCTGTGAACAATCTCAGTCTCTTCACCATCCATCCTCATGCTACCGATTGGTCCAGTTGTGAGAATAATAGACCAACAAAATTCCTTATTAGAAGAATAAGAAATAAAAATGTTACAATAACATCTTTCACAAGCAAACATTGGTCATCATCTTGAAATTTTTTGCTTTTACTGGTTATAAATGTAGAGTTTGTAACACACTTCATCAATATGTTCATAAATGATAATGTGTGTGTATATAAATATATATGTATGTATATATCTCCTCTATCTCTATCACCTCTATCTCTATCATCTCTATATCTTGATGTCTCTCTATTATCTATCTATCTATCTATCTATCTATCTATCTATCTATCTAATCTAGTTTTATATATATGTATATCTTCCCCACCTTAGGATCCAGGGGCTACATTCTAAATTACTCCGTTAATAATCATTAATAGAAATTCAAAGAAATGCTCATGGCCTTGTGGTTCTATGTTTTGTTTTCTCCAATGTGTACAATATCTAAGACCTTAGATCATTACTAAATGAATGTAAAGTCAGCAAAAGTCAAATATGTAAAAAATTGTAACCAAATATTATACTAATGCATCTTTTTATATACAAAAATAAAAAATGGTAAACTGCATGAAATTGTATAATTATTGAAGTGGTCCCATAGTTTATAGAATAACTCCTTTCTGTCTAAGACTGTAAATATTGGGCTAATATTATAACTCTCAGACTAGATGGCTACACCAGTCTCTGTAGAATGGATCTCATAGGTATAAATTGCCCTGCTAGTAGATATAATTGGTGATAGTAGAATATGACATGTTGGGAATATGTTGTTGATTTAGTGAGGAAAAAATGTGTACTTTCCAAATTTTACTTTTTGAAGTGAATATTTAGGGTGATGGTGAATTAAGTCTGGCATATGATTCTTTTTCCCCAATTTTTCAGTTCTTCTTTCCAGCATATGTATATTGTGGTCTTTATAGATTTAGTCTTTCTCTCTCTCTCTCTCTCTCTCTCTCTCTCTCTCTTCCCCCCTCCACTGCAGATACACTCTTCTCTTTATTTCATAATTAGAGATTATGATCACTATTAAGATCCTTGTGATCGTCATGTAGTTGTTACTGACTCATAACAGTTCCTTCAGTGGGTTTTCTGAGTCTGTAAATCACATGACAAGAAATTGCCTGTCTTTCTCCCAAGTAGCCACTGGTAGATTTGAACCAGCAGAGAGGCATAGTTTTTATGCTAGTAGTAAAACTCCCTATATACAAGTCCAACAGAGCTCCTTATTAGAAGAATAAGTAATAAATATGTTATTTAAGCAAACATTGAAATTTTGTGCTTTTATTGGTTATAACTGTAGAATTCATGATACTACGTCAATATGTCTGTAAACTTTGTACTTGAACTGAATCTCATGTTTGCTTTAATAATCTAATCTTGAAATTCTTAATTTTTTAAAGAATATGATCTGCACATTCGTTTTGCACTAGGGCATACAGATTAAGTAACTGGTACTGAATCTAATCTAAATTCTCTATTGGTCTAGTAACACATTTAAACTACTTTTGTTGTTGCTGTGCACCGTGGAGTCGGGATTGGTCCATAGCTGATCTTCCTTCAGGTTTTCAGAGGCAGTTAATAACCTGGAAAGAGATTACCTATCCTTCTTCTGCAGAGCAGTTGGTGGTTTTGAACTGTGATCCTAAGGTATTGCAACACAGCTTCTTGTCAGTAGGTCACCAGAACTCCATAATCGTCTACCTGTTTATTTCTTACATTACACTTGGATCTGCTTGGAATTACTTGCTCCTGTCAGACTAAATAACATTTACCTTTCTTGAAAATTCTCATTCTTCTTTTTCTCTTTAATTATACATGTTCCAATTTCTGCCTCAAACATTTTTCCCATGTTAACTTTAAATAATTCTACTCCTTCAGTTGCCAAACTTGATACAATTTGTTTCATAAAGCTGTCTCTAACCCTTGAAGATCAGATTAGATATCCTTTCCACAATATATTAATATTTTCCCACTTTTATATGCATCAGGCTACATTGCATTCTACTGTTTATTTTCCTGATTTTTTTAAATTACAAGTTCTGTAAAAACAGGATTAATTTTCATATTGTTCATTGTTATATAAGCTGGTGTGGAGTCAACTGTTTATTGTTCCTAGACACTGCCTTTTTTTTTTACTTTTAAGTTGCTATGTGGATGGGGCATATTGGTCTACTCACAAGGGGATTAGCTAGTTTTACCATTAAATTGACAAATTTAGAAGCAGAACCTGGGAATCTAACCACTATCAAAGACAAAGCAAAAAATACAGAGTGTGGATCTTTTAGCACCAAAGATTCTTGCACCACTCAGACCAAGGCCTGGATAGGAGTAGCAACAGCAGCAGCAGCAGCAGCAGCAGCAGCAGCAAGTGTAGAGAACTAGAAACCTGACATAGGATAGAAACGATCTTGAATTGCTACCCCACAGAACCAGAGCTATGAGCCTTTGCCCAGGTGTGCTGGAGGATGGTGGGGGGAAGACATATAGCTGACAGGACTAAAACTTTTGTAATACTGGCCTCAAGCCATGCGCCTGAAGGCCAAGGTGACTTGAGAGCACATTTTAGCTGACTGAATGTTATCATCCTGCTACCACCTGATTTATATCCTTTTGACTTCCTTAATAAACCTCATAATCATGAGTATGGTTCCATGTGCTCTGTGATGTATTGTAACATATTTAGAAGTTAATAGAGAAGTACTGGGGTTAGAATTAATCGAAAGTGATGCAGACCATGGTGACATGTCTGACTCTATAGGAATTGCTTTGCATTGCGGATGTTTATAATGGGAGCAATTTTCCTTTTTCGAGATCACATAAGGCTGTCCTTATATGGTTCTTGCTACTTTTATAGATGGTCTGCATTTTCTGTGAAGTAGATATTGAATAAATACTTGCAGCGTTAATGGGTGTTATAAAAAATTTACTTCAATACCAAACCTTCATTCCTTACACTCACATTAGATTTTAAATATCACAATGTTTCTCCTGAGTTAACTAGGTTAACTAGATTTCATTTATTTTCTTACGTTTGTACAGTGAGAAAGAAACAGAAAAGCAGACAATTAGACGAGTCTAAATCTCTAATCAATAATAACTAAGATGCTGAGACATTTTTTTTATAGATGACAAAATATTAACTCAGTGTACTTCCCAAGTGACATTCATCCTTAAATTCAGTGGACACTTAAATATATATTTGCTCTTTACATTAATATTAATGACATTTCAGTAAAATATCTGTCAATTAGACATATATCAAGGCTTGTTTTAATATAAAATTAACATAAGTGGTTCTCCCAGGTGAAATAATAGTTTTCAAATTGCTGCTTATTTATATCTATTATCATATCTCTAATCAGCGTGATCTAATTGTTTGCTTATATTGTTTCTATTCTAATGTCCATAGACACACACACACACACACACACACACACACACGTATTTTTTCTATTTAAATAACTTTGTAAAGTGTATTAAGAATGCTTTCTATGACTTTTTAGGTATACAGTATTTTTATTTTGCTTGTACACCAGGTGGTATAATTTAAGGTAATATGAAGGGTAAAGAAGAATATATTTTGACAAATAACTAAGTTGCTACATAATAATCTGATATCTAAGCTTCTATCTGTCAGATGCAATCATAAGTAAAAGATAGAAAGAACCAAGGGATTCCTCTTAAGGAAATTAAATTATTATCTTGAAGATATTTCAAAAATATGACTAGAAAGGGTATACACATGACATAAGTGTTCTTCAGATTTCAGCTGATTCTGGGTGAGATAAATCACAGTGGTGTGCTTGTCTTGTGCCTAAATTCTCATCTTCTTAGTGTCAGAAAATAAACTCTTTTTGAGGAAAAGGGCCTGCTCAAAACCCCAGAGTATCTGAAGCAGGCTGTGACTCAAAGCTTTTTAAGGTGAATCAATCCTTCACTGTACTATCCAGGACTCTCAGGAGCTAGATGTAATGTTCTCTTTTGTGTTTTAAGATTTTCTGCGTGATAATTAAGACAACAAGTAATACAATATTTTTAGACAGCTGCCCATACAAATAGCTCCTGATGTGATGGCTGAGGATGTCTTGAGGTTTGTACATTTTCTCATGTGGCCAAATGTCAAGAATTAAAGTTCTGAATTCCCTGGAACAAAAAGAAGAAGAAAAAGTCTTGCAACATTTGCAACTAAGAAATGAAGATCTGATGTATAGGAAGTGAGCTGACAGTTAAAGGAAGGAGAACTGCTTTATTTGTTTAGCTGATTTTAACAGCATATTGCCAAATGTAAATAGTCAATAAATTTGGATATATTTCTTTCACTGTTTAAATTTGAATAATTCATAGATTTAGATTCTAATCGAGTGAAATTTGCCATTTTATTCTTTTCAGAATTATTTATGCAGAAGCCAATGGATATTTAACCTTTGAGAAGCCTGTGTTAAATCAATATTGCATTAGTATTTTAATGCACTCAGTTCAATAATCACATTCTCAGATATTTTCTCCGTTCATAAAATTAGAAATCTGCAAATAAAACTAATATAATTAACAGTGAATACTTGCTACTCATATTTTATGCATTCAGTATTATCTCTTTCCATTTGAAAGTGACATTATTGTCTATTTTGCAAGGAATGTAAAACCACATCCTGTATATTGCATAGCAATGGAACTCTTTTGATGACCTCACATATGTTTCCATGGTAGCAAATTCATCTGGAAATAGCACAGCACTTTGATTTATAGTCCGTCAAAGGCAAACTCCTGAATTATACACATTAAAGAGCTAAATTAAGCAAAATCTTAGCTTGAAAATTTGTAAGGCAAGGTTATAAGTTACACGGTGTTTCTGTTTTTAATGATTATTCACTTTACCTCTAAATTTGAGGTAACAATTTTTATCAATCAAATGTCTAGTGATAGAATATTTACAAGGAAGGTAGATACAAACACTAGAGTAAAGAAATATCGTTTGATAATTCTCCATTTCTACTGGCTACATTTCTACCAGTATGTTAAAAAGTTATATATTAATAATTTATAAATAAAAAATAATAAATATAAGGTTATTTATGCAACATCTAATAGATGCTTTTTAAAGTTCATTGGAAAGTTTTTGCATGAGTAGGCCTGACTATATGATGGAATATTCTGAAAGCTGAAGCACTTGTTTCAATATCCTTTGATTCCTTCTTGCCTGTTCTGCTCAACAATTCTAGGAGATTGAATTACTAGTCCCAAGTTAAGTCTTGTTTCTATAAGCATGCAAATGAGAGAAGGGACATTTAAACCATAACCTCACTGCAAACAATTTTACCAAAGTACGATGATGTTGTTGTTGCTGTGTGCCATTGAGTTACCTGTGACTCATTGACTCCATTTACATTGTTGTTGTTCTTGTTGATTGCCTTCAAGTCGAGCATGACTCATAGCTACCCTACGAACAAAGGGCCTGAAGCCTTTCTATAATTGCCAATATTTATCAAAGTTCATAGTGTTTCCAGAGGTTACAAGCTCTACGTAAACGAATGCTGCTCTATTCTGAGCCAATCTCATTGTTTTCAACAGATCTAATCCCAATTATCCAGTCAATGAGTTAATCCATCTCTTCTTGTGTCTTCCTCTCCTGTGCTTTTCCTTCACACTTTCCAAACATGGTATCCTTCTCCATGTACTGCACCACTGGCCATGAGCTCAAAGTATGTGAGATGGAGCTTCGAAATCCTTACCTCCAGGGAGCAGCCTGGTTCTAGCCTCTCTAGGACAGACCTGTTTGTTCTGTAACTCCATGATATGTTCAACATTCATCTCCAGAACCACAACTCAAAGGCATCAATCCATCTCACATTGGCTATGATGTCCCTAGTGCCATGAACTCTTCTAAACCTAGCTTGCACATCCGGTAGTTCTCTTTTGGTGTACTGTTCCAGTCGTTTTTGGATAATCTTCAGCAGTCTCTTGCTTGTATGTGATATTGTTCAATAATCTCCGCATTCTGTCAGGTCACCATTCTTTTGAATCGGGAAATATATAGAGCTTTTCCAGTCACTTGAACATCTAATTTTCCTCCAGATTTCTTTGCACAACCTAGTCAACATATCCAGGGCATCATCAATTTCCTAAAATATGTCCATTGATATTCCATAAATTCCTGGGGCCGTGTTTTTTGCCAGTTCCTTCAGAGTAGCTTGAACTTTCTCCACCTCTCTTGCCTCTTGATCATATGTATGTATGATTGAGAGAAAATTGATAGCAGTTTTAATATTATTTAGACATATCAACTAAAACATTTGTAAGTAAGCATAATAATTACCCACAAAATATAAAATAACACTATTTCTAATATAACATAACATCTACTTTGGCTAAAATAAAATATTTTATAAAATCAGAGATTAAATAGCACAGTACTTAGAGGAGAAATAAAGGTAAACATTGTGATAATGTCACAGAAAGACTTTTAACAAAATAAACAATAATATTAACAAAAGTTTTTTGAATTGTTATTTTAATTGAAGTTTACAAAAAGGATACTTTTTCGTTCATTTATGGGTATGCTTTTGCGTCTTTCCTCATTCTCCAATTCACTTTGTAAAGCATGTCTTATTCCAGAATTTACACATATGCCTAGTCATTAGTTCTCTTCAGATAGTCCTCCCTGTCTCCCATTCCAGTGTAATGTTCATTGTCTATCCATTTTTTCTCTGCTTTCCCCTCTTGATATCTATCCTATTTTTTATAACGATGGTCTTATGCAGTATTTGTTCTTTTGTGACTGAGATAATTCACTAAGAATAATGTTTTCCAGACTCATCTATGTTATTTAGTGTTTTACAAGTTCATTGCTTTTCAGTTCTGTGTAATATTTCATTGTACCACAGTTTTCCTATCCATTCATTTGTTAAAGGGCACTTGGGCTGCTTCTAGCAAATATTATGAGTAATAATACTATAAACATGAGTATCCATGCATCTGTATATGTTATAGCTCTGGTTTCCTTAAGATATATTCCCAGTAATGGGTTGTTGTTGATTTTTTATTGTTGTTGTTAGGTGCTGTCAAGTATGTCTGACAGAGACCCTATTAAGAACAGATCTGAACCCTGTTCCATGCTGTGTCATTCTAACAATCCTGACACACTTGAGACCATGGCTACAATCACTGCCAACCCACCTCGTTGGAGGTCTTCCTCTCTTTTGCTTTTTATCAATCTCCCCAAAAATAATATTCTTCTTGAAGGAATAGCATCTCCTTGCAACATTCCCAAAGATGAAGTTTTATTATATTTGCCTCCGAGGAGCACTCTGGTTACACCTTCTCAAAAATATATTTGATTG
>NW_006399904.1:3991394-3996166 GCF_000299155.1 Elephantulus edwardii | reverse complement strand
CCCTCTATGAGGTGGATTGATTCGGTGACTGGGATAATTGGGATGGGACGGGAAGTCCCTCTATGTGGTGGATTGATTCGGTGACTGGGATAATTGGAATGGGAGTGTCAGAGACAGTGCGATTGGCACAGGACAGAGCGGAGTTTAGGGCTGTTGTATATAGGCTCGCTATGAGTCGCAAGCGACTCGACGGCACATAACAACAACAACAATGTTTTCTTGCTATTTTTGCACAGCAGCCTCTTGGTTTAGGTATAAGTTTTTTATAGGACATGTGAGTATTCTGGGATTTCCATTCTTCTCACTTAGCCACAGTTTATTATGATCTACAAAGTCAAAAGCCTTCTCACAGTCAAGAAAGCAAAAATAGATATCCTACTGTTATTGTTTGCTTTCAGCCAATTCAAATCAATATGACATCAGCAATGATATCCCTGTTGCCATGGCCTCTTATAAATCCAGCTTGAACTTCTGCTATTCTCTGTCTAGGTACTGTTATATCAGGTTTTGGGCAATCTTCAGCAGTATTTTGTATGCATATGACATTGTTGGACATTCTCTTAGTTCATCTTTCTTGGAAAAGAGAACAAATACGCATCTCTTCTATAAGTCAGCAAGACAGCTGTTCTCTAAATTTACTGGTGTACACTGATTATCCCATCCATGACTGCATCTGTCATTTGAAACATGCCAATCTTGAAAACAAGGGTCGTCAGTTCCTAGGGCCTTATTTCTTGTCAAAGCTTCAGTGCAGTTTGAACTTCTTCCCTCCTGAACATTGACCTTTGATCACATGGTACTTCCTGAAATATTTCAGTGTCAGCCACAGCTTGTTGGTATCATGAATCTGTGTATTATTTCCATCTTCTTTTGAGGCTTCTTGGGTATTTCAAGATTTTCCCATAGTATCTGTAAGTATTACAACTTGAAGTTTTAATTTGTTTCCCAGGTTTTTTAGATTAATAAAGGCTGAGTTAGTAGTGAGGCAGTTCAGTCAAATAGTATTTTATATCTAGGGGTTTTTTTGAGAAAACACAATACTGCCTGTTCCAATATGCACCCTCACTAGATTTTTTTTTCCTGCCCTGTTAAACTTTCTATTCTTGCTGGATGAGAAGATTTGCATCTCTCTAATAGCTAAAAATTTTTCATATTTCTTTTGCTTGTTGGTCATCTGAATTTCTTCTTTGATGAAGTGTCTATTCACATCTTTTGCCAATTTTGTTACATGTTTCTTGCTTTTATTCTTGTTGATGTGTTAGTGTCTTCTATAAATTTTAGATACGAATCCCTTATTGAAGTTAAAGCTATCTCTGCATGCAGATGATATGATAATATACAATGAAAACACTAAAGTTCAGCAAGAAAACTGTTGGACATAGTCAGCCAATTCAGCAAAGTATCAGGATACAAGATCAACATACAAAAAGCACTTGGCTTTATCTACAGTAGCAAAGAAAACACATAAAAAAATTAAGAAAAACAATACCAGTTACAAGAGTTATCTGTTGTTGTTATGTGCTATCAAATTGTCTGGAGAGATATTTCCTAGATTAAAGACTTAGGAACAAAACTAGAGACATGAAAGACCTCTACAAAGAAAATGACAAAGCATTACCTCAAGAAAAAAAAAATAACAGACCTAAAGAAATGGAAGAATATATAATTTTCATGGATTTTGTTGTTGTTATGTGCCATCAATTCACTTGTGACTCATAGTGATCCCATGTGCAATAGCCCTAAACCCTATTCTATCTTGTGCCAACCTTATTGTCTCTGGCACACCTACATTCATTACCCTAGTCACTGAATCAATACACCTCATCAAGGGTCTTCTACTCTTGGACTGTCCCTCCATCCTTCCAAGCCAGATATCCTTTTCCAACGACTGCTACCTCCTTGCAACACACTCAGAGTCTGTCAGAGGAAGTATCAGAATCCTTGCCTCCAAGTAGCAGCCTGGTTTTACCCTTTCTAGGATGAACCTGTATGTTTTCCTAGCACTTCATTATATATTCAATAACCTTTTCCACCGTCACAGCTCAAATGCATAAATTCTCCTATCATCCTTAGTTATTGTTCAGCTTTCTGACACATAGTAAGTAATCGCAAAGACTATGGCCTCAATCAGTCATACATTAGACTCCATACTGACATCGTGGCTCTTCCGGAGAGGTCCTTGACAGCATTCTTTCCCAATGCAATTTTTTTGATCTTCTGGCTGCTGTTATCAAGAGTGTTAATTGTGGAGATAAGCACACTAAAACTGTTGACAATTTCAATCTCTTCACCATATATGATGATGTTACTAATTGCCAAGTAGTGAGAATCATGGTTTTCTTGATGTTGCACTTGAATATATATTTAAGGCTGAAGTCCTTAACCTACTGTAGCAAGTGCTTCCTCCTCAGTTTCAGCAAGCAGGGTTGTGTCATCTACATATTGCAGGTTGTTGAGAACCTTCTTCCAATCCTGATACCACATTCCTCTTCATAGAGCCCAGCCTCCTGGATAATCTGTTCACGTATGGATTGAAAATGTATGGAGATAGGACACATCCGTGGCATACACTCTTCTTGATTTTAAACCATGCAGTGTTTTCTTGTTCTGTTTGACAACTGCCTCCTGGTCCAAGTAAAGGTTTCATATAAGCCAAACAAGTGTTTTGGAATTCTCATTCTTCTAAGAATCAGTCACAGTTTGTTTTGATCCACACAGTCAAATGCCTTTGCATAGTCAATGAAACACAGATGGACTTTCTTCTGGTAGTCTCTGCTTTTAGCCAACATCCATCTAACAGTAGCTTTAATATTACTAGTGCCACGGCCTCTTCTAATCCCAGTCTGCACATCTGGCGTTTCTCAGTTGGTGTGCTGTTCCAGTCATTTTTGGATTATTTTAAGCAGAATCTTGCTTGCTTATGACATTAATGATAAATATTGTGAATATGACAATTTTACCAAAACCAATATAATATTTCCATGCAACCCCAAGACAGATACGAATTCCATTCTTCAGTGAAAAGGAAAAGGCAAATTTCAATTTTTTCTAAAATGGAAAGAGACTGAATAAGCAAAGTATTACTGAAAGACAAAAACAAGGACGAGGCATCACAGTTCCTGATATTAATACCTAACACACAGCAATAATTATCAAGACTCTACTAGTACAGTGACAGACACATAGATCAATGGAATAGAACCAAGCACCTAGAAATTAACTGATCTATCTATGGTCAATTGATATGTGGCAAAGAGACAAGACCAAAGGAGTGAGGAAATGGCAGTTTCTTTAATAAGCAGTGCTGGCAAAATTGGAAAATCATCTGTAAAAAATTAAATATGATCCATATATCACACTATAAACTAAAAGAAGCTCAAAGTAGACCAGAGATATATGAGTAAAATCAAAGTCCATAACGTTCATGAAAGAACGAGGATCAACTCTAGATGCTATGGCATGAATAGATTTCCAAACGTTACAAAAATATCTGTCATCAGGAGAGGAAAAAAAAATAGATGAATGAGACCTTCTAAAAAGCAGTTATTTTTTCTTTTTTTATGCCATCCATTTCCAAAATAACAGGCCTGCGTACAATAGAGCATACTTAGACTAGCAGACATGGCAATTGAGGCTGAGATCTTAGAAATGGAAACACAAAGAAGGAGGAACAGCTACAAGCAGATTCAAACGTGAAATGTGAGAAGCATGAGTGTAGGAAAATTGGACATGGTTAGAAAAGAAATGAAACACATAAATACTGACACACTAGGTGTTGGCGAAGTGAGATGGCTTGGCGTGGGACATTTTGAATCAGATGATCATATGATATACTATGCCAGGGGGTGAAAAGGTGAGGAAAAAATGGGGTTGGTTTCATAATTTAAAAAGTCATTTCTAGTTCCATAATGAAATACAATGTGATGAGTGACAGGATGATATCCATATGCAAACAAGGAAGTCCAGTGAATACCACTATCATTCATATATATATGCACCAACAACTAGAGCCAAAGAGGAGGAAATAGAGGATTTCTATAAACTTCCATAGTCAGAAATCAATTGAAATGCAGTCAAGATGCATTGATAATAATAGGCAACATGAATGCAAAAGTTGGGAAAAGGGAAGAAGGATCAGTAGCTGAAAAACATGGACTTGGTGACAGAAATAAGGCTGGAGATAGAATGATAGAATTCTGCACATTTAATGGTTTATTCATTGCAATTACCTTTTATAAGAAACAGAAATGCAGGCTATACACATGAATTTCACCTGATAGTATGCATAAGAATCAAATCAATTACACTTGTGGAAAGAATTTCTGGAGAAGCTCAATATCAGCTGTGGTCTGATATGGACAGACTACCAACTACTCATATGCAAATTCAAGTTGAAATTGAAGAAAATAAAAACAAATCCACCGGAACCAAAATTTGAACTTACGTCTATTCCATTTGAATTCCAAAACCATCTCAGGAATAGGTTTGAGGCTTTAAACACCAATGAGTGTAGACCAAATGAACTGTGAGAGGATATCAAGAATATCGTCCATGAAGAATGCAAAAGATAATTACAAAGGCTGAGGAGGAAGAAAAGACCAAGATGAATGTCAGATGAGACTCTGAATATTGCATTAGAGCACTGAGGAGCCAAAGCTAAAGAAAGAAAACAAGAAAGTTAAAAGCTGAACAGAAAATTTCAAAGGGTACCTTGGGATTACTATAATGCAATGTGCAAAGATCTGGGGTCAGAAAATCAAAAAGACTGAACT
>NW_006399904.1:3976761-3990874 GCF_000299155.1 Elephantulus edwardii | reverse complement strand
CTGGGTCTAGAAGAGGTCGTGGCACTAGGGATATTATAGCTAATGTTAGATGTTTCATGGCAGAAAGCAGAGAGTACTACAGGAATGTCTATCTGTTTCATTGACCATGTAAAGGCTTTTGACTGAGTGGATCACAACAAGCTGTTGCTGACTCTGAGAAGAATGAGAATCCCAAAACATTTGATTGTGCTAATGTGAAACTTACACTTGAACCAAGAGGCAGTCATCAGAACAAAGCAAGGAAATACTGCATGGTTCAAAATTGGGAAGGTGTCTGCTAGGGGTGCACTCTGTCTGTATACCTTTTCAATCTGTATGGAGAACAGGTCATCTGGGGCACTGGGCTGTACCAGGAGGAATGTGGCATCAGGATTGGTGGAAGAGTCATCAACAACCTGCGTTATGCAGATGACAAAATCCTGCTTGCTGAAACTGAGGAGGACCTGAGGTACTTGCTTTAGAAGGCCAAGGAATGCAGCTTTCAATGTGAACTGAAACTCAATGTCAAGAAATGTCAAAGATTCTCATCATTGGGCCATTTGGCAGCATCATTATGGATGGTGAGGAGATTGAGATCGTTAACAGTAGCAGCAGCCAGGAAATCAAGAGATGAGTTGCAAAGGGAAAGTCAGCTGTCAGGGAGATCTCCTTAGTACTGAAGAGCAACAACAACAGGCTGGAAACTAAGGTGCACCTGATCTGGGCCAATTGTCTTCACAATTGCATGCTATGCATTGGAGAGTTAAACAGTGGAATAGGGATGATAGAGAATTGATGCCTTTGAGCTGTGGTGCTGGAGAGGAGTGCTGAATATACCATGGCCCACTAGGAGAACAAACAGGTTTGTCCTGGAGAGGGTGAAGCCGGGCTGCTTCTTGGAGGCAAGTATTCTGAAACTTTGTCTTACAGAATTTGGGCATGTTGCAAGGAAGGACCAGTCCTTGGAGAGGGACATCATATTTGGGAGAGAGGAGGGACAGTGCAAGAGAGGAAGACCCCCGATTGGATGGATCAATTCAGTGATTGGGGTAATGGAAGTAGGTGTATCAGAGACAATGAGTTTGGCACAGGATAAAGCAGGGTTAAGGATTTTTGCACGCAGAGTCGCTATCAGTCTCAGGCAACTCGACAGCACATAACACCACCACCACCAATATTTATTTAGAATTATCATCAGTCTTAGTCAGTCTTGTTTCATCTATAAGTTCTTAGATGCTCAGAATAGGAATTTGATGACACTCCCTCTTAATAGTAATGGATTTTTTTTCATTACTAAGCTTTCTTTTTCTTTTTTTTTTTACAGAGGTTTTGGATTTCCATTAATTCATTGCCTCAATTTTCTCCCTGTCCACCCCTCCCCACCAGCTCGCTTCCCCCTCCAAAGAAAGAAAAAAAAAAGGAAAAAAATTCCTTCATTAGTATACAATTCTCACGTCCCTTCCCCCCACCCCCCACCCCGAGTACACTTCTCTATGCAACCTTAATCCTGGATTCCTGTGCTAACCATAATACTCAATCATATATCACTTCTAGTCTGTTCTTTCCCTCATCTGTTTCAATACAATATACATAATTTATCCAGTTTTTTCTGTCATACCCCCACCCTGATGTCAGACCCATTCTACAACAGTGGCACCATGCAGTATTTGTCCCTTTTTGACTGAGATATTTCACTCAGCATAATGTCCTCCAGGGTCACCCACTTTGAATAATATTGCATGAGTTCCTTGTTTTTCAATGCTGTGTAGTATTTCATTGTGTGGATATACCACAGCTTCTCTATCCATTCGTTTGTTGATGGGCCCTTAGGCTGCTTCCAACTCTTTGCTACTGTAAACAAAGCTACAATAAACATGGGTGTGCATATATCTGCTTGGATGGCAGACATGGTCTCTCTGAGGTTTATTCCCAGTAATGTGATTGCTGGGTCAAATGGTATCTCTATTTGCAATTTTTTGAGAAAGCGCCACACCGCCTTCCATAATGGTTGAACCATGTTACATTCCCACCAACAGTGAATAAGAGTTCCGCTTTCTCCACATCCTCACCAGCATTTGTTGCTTGCTGTTCTGTTATATTTTGCTATTCTTACTAGGGTGAGATGATATCTCATAGTTTTTTTGATTTGCATCTCTCTTAGAGCTAGGGACTTTGACCATTTCTTCATGTGCTTATTGGCCATCTGAATGTCTTCTTCGGTGAAGTGTCTGAATGGATTTCATAAAAATAATAAAAGAAAGAGTGGTCTTCAACGGTTAGCATTTTAACACAGAGGGAAATGGCTTTCTCAAATGTTGGCAGTTTTCTCAACCACACTGAATATTTATAGCTAAAAATCATCAGACTCATTCAACTAAAATAAGATAAATTGTTCTGTAAAATTTTGTGTGTGTGTGTATTGTACATACTTACTTTAAAAGTTAGTATTCAAGGCTTGTTATCAATTGACTTCATTACTTTTAGTATTCTATAAGAAATTTTTCAAGAAAAAATCATTCCTTACCTGAATGAACACAACTTATTTATACTTTTTATTTCCCACTTTCTTCACAATCCTTTTTAACATTATTTTCACTTAATTTCACTTACAAAATTCTGCCTATCTCAGTTACAGATACCCCTCTATGTATTTGGCTAATAGAACCAAAATGGAACATTAACATTTTTTCTTTCTTTCTCTGTTCTAGAGTACACAGAGCAGCCTGCTTTTTCCTGTGCTGTCCCATTCTTGAAATACTTGATTTTGTGCCTTGCAATATAATCATAGATACTGGTAGCTGCTTTCACATTTTTACTTTTTTTTTCTAAAAAGAATTAATCCAATGCATGTGAATCATAAACAACCCATAAATAAAAAATCAACAAGTGAATATATCAAGCACACAATATAAATAAGTAATTTCATGTGGAATCATGGATATCAAATATTGACTTATTGCTGGGAAAGCCTAGAAACTATATCCATGTGTAAATAATCCTGTTATGCAACACATTCTGTTCACAGGAAAGACTGAAATTGAAATATGATATCCTTTAAATATCCTGATTAAATGAGAAAAGAATTTAAGTATTTTAAAATAATAGTTTAACAAATTGAATTTAAACATTATATGATGATATTAGTACTTAGAAATGCCTACTAAGCCATTAAAAATATGAGGAAAAATAAGATGGAACTTACACAGACTATATTTAACACTGCAAATTTCTCAACCAAATGTGTAAGCTTCTACGTTTCCCATTATATATTTTTCCAAAGATTAGCATCTCTGGCAACATGCCCAAAGTATGGAAGATGAAGTTTCAACACCTTTACTTCTAAGTTGCTCTCTCATTGTACTTCCTCAAAGACAGCTACTACTACTACTCATTGAAGTCAGAATTTTCTCTTAGCTGACCCTTAGAGTTGAGTTTCAGAGGCTTTAAATACCACAGAAGAAGATTGCCCATCTTTCTCCCATAAGCAGCTGGTGGACTCAAACAGCCTACCTTTGGGTTGGAAGCACAAAGCCTAACTCCTAGGCCACAATAATTCCCTTCTTTCAAAACAGATTTGTCTATTCTTGTGGCAGCCCATGATATAAACCACAGCTTTTACCATTTAGACCACCATACGAGTGACAATTTATGCTAATTTATATTCTTTGCCAAAACAGTCTTCTTCATTCATTATCCAAGTTTCTTACCTCTTGGTTCTCAGCTTAAGTTTTGTGAAACATTGAGTATTGATCAGTTTTTCCAGCCTGCCAGATTTCAGAAGAGCCTTGACACAGACCGAAAATTGGGATCTGCTACCTCTCTAGATGTCAGTCTAGAGACTAAGGTGCACCTGACTTAGGCCATGACTTCGCAATTTTTTGCTATGTATCTGAAAACTGGACAATGAGTATAGATGACATAAGAATTGATGCTTTTGTGTTGTGGTGCTAGAGAAGAATACTCAAAATCCTATGAACCACCAAGAGAACACAAAGGTCTATCCTGGAGAGGATGAAACTGTGTTCCTCCTTGGAAGCAAGGATTTTGAGACTCCATCTCACTTTGGGCATGCTGCCAAGGGAGACCAGTCCTTGAAGAAGACAACATGCTTGGTAGGCTAGAGGGTCAGCACAGGAGAGGAAGACCCTAGATGAGATGGATTGACACAGCGACTTTGGCAATGAGGGCAGGTATGTCAGAGATGGTAAGGTTGACTCAGAATAGGGGAGAGTTCAGAGCTATTGTTCATAAGGTCGACATGAGTTGTGGTCAACTTGATGGCACATAATAATAACAACCATTAAGAAAGAAGAGCTATACTGTACAGCATAATCTGTGGACCTAAGACTTTCTGCAAGATCAGAGACAAATAGCTGTGATATTGCAGAGATGGGATAAGACTTTGAGATGATAAGGTAGACAAGATGAGAATGGTATAGTGGCATGGCAGCAGCAGCAGCAGAGGTGACAGGAAATGGGCAAGAATGTGAGCCAGAGCTCCGAACTCCCAGTCTAAGGTGAAGAAAGTTGAATTCTTGTTGGCAGAGTGGTGATCTTTGGTCTTTTTATTGTGGAGCTAGATATAATGATACACAAAATTAGAGCCAAGCGTTTCTCTTGGACTTGAATTACCAGCAGATTTGGGAATGTCCTCAGGTATATCATTGGAAGAGATACAAGACCTTTCCCTGATCAGATTAGGGGCCAAGGGCCAGAGGAGGGGAGAGGCTCACCTGTGAGCATGGCTGAGAGAGAAGGGTGACCTTATTGAAAAACTGTTCCCTGAGTGTTACTACTAAATCTGAATTATAACCTTTTATATCTCTAGTAAATCCTGCAATTATGAGTAGTATCTGTGAATTCTGTAGCTTTTACAACTTATTGTTGTGTTCCACAGAGGAATAGTAAGTACTTTAGGGGATAGTGAGATAATTATAAAAGAATTGGAGTATGGATTATGGACGTATATATTACTTTACAGCAAGTGATTTTGTCTTGCTGTTATAGTAAATGAGCATTCTTTTCCCATTTTGAAGTTGGTGGTGGTCAAACACTACTATGCCAGTGTCCACATAACATTTACAGAAACAAAAAATATTTACTGTCAGAAAAAATAATCAGGACACATATACCAGGAAACTATAGGAGAATGAATAAATAAAGATAATGCAATTTAGTTAGAGTTGGTGTGAAAATACAAACTCCTATACAAAATTGATAAATCAGGCAAAACAAAATTAAAGAAGCAGAAACATCCTCCCACTAGATATTCTCACAAGCATTGGTAAGTATTAAAATTCATCTGATGCTTTAAAGAAATTCTAACACTTATAATCTCCTTTGATTCTCATAAAAAATCTGTAGAATAAGTATTAATATATCAATTTTAAAATGTAGAAAACTCATGTTCTTGAAAGATCGGTAAGCAAATTAATAGCTCTGCTGGGACAGAATTTAGATCTCTTCAGTACTCTGCAGAGCTTTTTAGCTATTCACCTGGTGCTCTTTGTAGAAAGAAAAGCAAACACAAAGTCTCAGGGCTGACTGATACGCAACACTGTTGGCACCTAGAAAATATAATTTATTATATAAGAAATTTATCAAAAACTTGTAAGAACAGTATCTTGGCATTTGTATCTAGTTGTTATATGATTCTTTTTCTCCTTCTACATCATCATGTTCCTTTCATCTTTGCTACAGTCTGGTTTTTTTTTCCTGACATTTTCCCTTTATTTACCTATCACCCACTTTGGTTTTCTTTTGCTTGTACTTCTTTTTAAAATTTCTTTGTAAAGTCTCTATTAATCCCTTCTCTTAAAGTTTTCTTTCCTGTTTTCAACCTCTTGTTTTTATATTTTGTTTAAAAGTCTAAGGATTTCATCGTTTGTGTTCATAGTTTAGGAAGAGCACACAGTGTGAGTAGGAATAAAAAAAGAGATGCTTGTTCATTGAAATTAAAATTTGGAAATGAAGGATGGATGTGACTCAAAAAGTCTACCACACCAAATCTCATTATGGCCCTTTGTGTTTCCTCAAATCTAGGAACCCTACTGTACACCTGTGCAGAATTATAACTGCTTTTATACTAATACATATTCTCTTTAGTTTATAATTTGTATATAAACATAAGAAATGTGTATCAGGCTTACGATGGCATCCCCTCAGTACAGGGTTATAAAAATATGTGTAATAAACACTAATGATTTTATTTTTACTTTCTTCCAAATGTTAAGCTAGGTATCTCACACTTGATGACTCATTTAATAAGACAGCATAATCCTTAATTTTAAAGGAGAAACCTAAAATTCTAAGAAAATGAATTTTATATCTTGACAAAGAAGATTAAATTAGAAGGAATAC
Source organism: Elephantulus edwardii (assembly GCF_000299155.1). Taxonomy (NCBI): domain Eukaryota; kingdom Metazoa; phylum Chordata; class Mammalia; order Macroscelidea; family Macroscelididae; genus Elephantulus; species Elephantulus edwardii. The sequence goes on along the minus strand of NW_006399904.1, from coordinate 3,984,535 downwards.
ATCTAACATTAAAATTTATAATATATACAGCAGTGACAATAATGTGGTATATGTAGAGTGAACAGAAACACTAATCTACAGAATGCAATAGAGAACAAAGAAATTTAACTGTGTGAAGGAAATATGTCCAATTTTTTTTTCCTTCACAAAAGTTCCCAAGTCATGGAAAGATATTATTTTCAGCATATAGTACAGGGATAATTGGATTTTCAAAAGCAAAATAATTAAATAAAATAAAGAACTTTAAACAAGTCTAATTCCTTATAAAAACTAACAACCCATGCAGCATATATTTAAACAAAAAATATAGAACTGCAAACCTTTCAAGAAAAGATAATGAATAGACAATAGTTTGGATCTAAGATGAAGCAAATAATTGAAACAGATGAGGGAGAAAACTGTTTAAAAGGGATATATGATTAGGTATTATTGTCTTGACAGGAGTCCAGAATGAAAGCTGCATAGTGGAGTGGACTTGGGGGGAGGGATTGTATAACAATGAAAGAATTTTACTTTTACTTTTCAAAGAGAAGAGCTAATTGGAGGGAGGGAGGGGTGGGCAGGGAGAAAAGTGCAACAATGAATAAATGGAAATCCTCAGTCTCGGTAAATTTAATTAAAACTAATAATAAAAATTTTTTTTAAAAGATGAAGCAAACAACTCTTAAACTTGACACTAAAAGCATAAAAATAAATTTTAAAAATAATAAACTAGGCTTTATAAAAATTTAAATTTTAGTCGATGAAGGACTCTGTTAAGAAAATGAAAATACAAACCTAGAGATTGGAATAATAAAAATAAATAAGCATGTATCCTCCATACTCCACAGGTTAATAACTACACTCTATAAAGAACTATAAAAATTTAATAGTAAAAAAAATCCAATTAGAAAATAAGGCAAAAGAAGTAAACACATTTTTTATTGGGGGGGAAGTATATAAGAAGATATTTAACATAATTAGCAACTAAAATGCAAATAAAAACCATAGTGAAATTTACTAAATATGGACAAGACTAGTAAAACCTTTAAGATAGTAAGTAACAAAATACCAGTGAAGATGCAGGGAAACTACATTGCTCAAGAATATTGATATTGAGAATTTAAAATGGTACAGTTCCTCTGGAGAACAGATTGAAAAGTTCTTAAACAGAAAATGAGCTATGTAACTACGATGTAATCTGATAATTGCACTCTTAATCAAGTATATCACAAATAGGAGGGGGCTGTGGAGATGGTTTATTGCTGCAATATATCCACTACATCTTTATAGGTCATACCCAATAACTGACTTGAGCTCACATGGTTAAATGTGTACTGTCAAGTTGTGCCTGACTCATAATTCCCCTATAAACAACAGATCTAAACCTTACCCTATCCTATACCATATTCAATATTTCTGAAATCTTTTTAGTCTATTCTTGCAGTCACCTCATCAAACTGGCTCATTGAAAGACTTTCTTTTTTTTCAGTGACCCTCTACTTTGTCAAACATAATGTCTTCAAGAACTGGTGCCTCCTGACAACACACTCAAAATATGTGTAAGTTTAAGTATCTTTGCTTCTGAGGAACATTCTGGTTGCATTTCTTTAAAGACTGATATGTATGTTCTTTTCTATACTCTTCACCAACACCACAATTCAAAGACATCATTCTTTGATATTCCTTATTCATTGTCCAAGTTTTCCAACCATATGAATCAAAAATTATCATTAATTTAGGCAAACCTTAGTCTTTAAACCTACATCCTTATTCATAATTTTCAGACTTACCCAGTATAATATGTCTTCTGATTTTTCTGATTGCTCCTACATTGGATGTTGCTTGTAGATCTAAATAGAATAAAATCCTTGTCAATGCTGTTGTTTTCCTCATCTGCCTAATAGTCCGGTGGTGACGATTTTTGTTTTCTTAATGTTAAGATATACTCCATATTGAAGGCTATAGTCTGAAATTCTTTCCTAACTGCTTTAAATTTTCTTTACTTTCTGCAAGTAAGGCTGCATAACATTTGTTGTTGAAGAACATCTATCAGTCCTGTTGCACTTTCATCATATTGTCCAAACTTCTTGAATTAGTTGCTAAGTATATAGATTAAATAGGTATTGTGAAAGAATACAACTCTGATGCACAATTACCCTGATTTTAAACCATACAGTGTCCTCTTGTACTGTTCAAATCATGGCTACTTTGTCTATGCATAGGTTTTGCATGGGCACAATTAAGAATTCCCATTCTGCCCAATGGTGTCTATATTTATCTGATCCAAATAGTCAAAGGCTTTTGAATCACCAATAAAACACAAGTCAACAATTTTCCATCTATTATCAGCAATGATATCCTTCTTCCCACAGGGTCTTCTGAATATACCTTGAATTTCTGGAAGTTTTCTTAATATACTTTTCCAGTTATTTTAAAAAATCATCTTCAACAAGATGTTATTGGAATGTGATATAATTATATAATTTTATAATTTCTCCACTCTGTTGGGTCACTTTTTTAGGAATTGGATCTCTTTTTGAGGATTATAGATTTCTTCCAATAAATGGGTGGGCATTTCACATGCATACTGTGAGATACTACTTAACAATTAAGATATATGCAACCATGAGGCTGTATCATCAGTGAAATTATCAATGAAAAGGCAAACAAACAAATAAAAATTTAGGAATGAATGATATATTAGTGGTTGTCAAAGATTAGGAGGGAGAGTGAAATGGAGATAAGAGGTCCTTTTGATGTTGCAATCATTCAAGTACATACATTGTAGTAATAAATACTTAAAAGACTTGTGCAAAATGTAATTCCTAAATATACAAAAATAAGTATAACTGGGGAAACAAAAATGATAGAAGTCATAATATCAAATTACACATATTCATTATTATATTCTTTGGTGGTCTAGCAAGTAAAAGGAGAAACTGCCATGCCAAAAGTAGGTACTTTGAATGTACCAGCTACTTCTTGAGAGAAAGATGGTCAATTTCCTCCTGTGTAATTTATAGCCTCTGAAATTCCACTAGAGGGTCAGCAAAGAATTGTTTCCAACCTGATGAAGAGTTTGTTGAGCAAGTTATGATATCATATGATAGTTTATGTATATTTACATTATAATTGGTGGTGTTGTTAAGTGCCATTGAGTCATACAGAACTCACAGCAATCCTATAAATGAAAGACCTGAACAATTGTATAACTTTCATCAGTTCATAGATTTTCTAGAGGATAGTATACTTTATAGTTTGTAAAATTGAAAGAAACCTGCCAAAATTTATATGCTATTTCTGGTCATTTTTTAAAAAAAATATATGCTAATTGATTATAATATTAATGCATATTTTATTTAAAAAGATATATTCCAGAGCACTATATGATAATATATCTAGCTTATTTTTTACATATATGCAGATTCATTTTAAAAATCGCTTAAAATTATATAAACGTATCTCTAGGAATTGAGTTTAGATATTTTTATTTAGAGGGTTTACTTATTTATTCAAGGTTTCATAAACTACCTGTACATGTATAGTTTCTTGAAATGATTTTGAAAAAATATAAAAGAGCAAAATGGCAAAAGTAAGCTCCCAGAGTAGGAAAAACATAGCCCAACTTCCTGTTAATAGAGTAGGAGATAAGTGAAAACGAACCAGACTCGGAAAGTGATGTCAGTGTTCTCCTTCAAATTGCAGAAGACAGATTTACATTTCCAAAACTAGGTGACAAAGTTGATAAGAACAGATTCCATATATTAACTATTTATTTTCTTTGTGAAAGGAGATCTAATGCCGTAGATATAGTGTATGAAAACAAATCCAGAATTAGATAAGAAAGACTATATTCAAAATCACTATTGAAATATTAGCAATTGTGAGGATGTTCCAACTAGATCAGGTAGAGAAAGGTCTTCTTTTTAATAGGGATGAATAAGCAAAGCTAAAAATAATCTGGTTTGGGGGAGTGGGAAGAGTAGGTAGAATGATTAGACAGGTCATTACGAATTGCTTTATCTTGAGCTCAGCCAGGCCTAGGTAGTTAGTTCCAAATTCAAGTGACAAAGGATGGGCAAAATTTCAGAGCCTTGAAGAATGAGAGAAGTCTGACCATGATTTGGACAGGTCTAGTTAACAAGAATTTTGTTCATACTGATAAGGGAAGACAAATAATTTAGCCAATTCTTTATGTAAAAAGGAATAATAATTTTCAGAAGCTGTGACTGGCTTTGCCACAAGTAAACGACAGATTTTAATGAATTATAAGTCATATATATAGGTTAGGGTGGTTCTTTGCAAGAAACCATGTTGTTGTTGTTGTTATGTGCTGTCGAGTCACCTGTGACTCATAGCAACGCTATGTAAAACAGCCCTAAGCCCTGCTCTCTCCTGTGCCAATCTTATTGTCTCTGACACACCTACCCCCATTACCCCAGTCACTGAATCAGTCCATCTCATGGAGAGTATTCCTCTCCTGTGCTTTCCTTCCAACCTTCCAAGCATGATGACCCTCTCCAAGTATTGGTCCCTCCTTGTAACATGTTCAAATTATGTCAGACAAAAGTCAGAATCCTTGCCTCCAAGGAGCAGCCTGGCTTCATTCGCTCTAGGACAAACCTGTTCATTCTCTTAGCAGTTCATGGCATATTCAGTACTCTTTTCCAACATCACACCTCAAAAGCATCAATTCTCCTTCTATCATCCGTAGTTATTGTCCAGTTCTCTGATTCACGGAAAGTGATGGCAAAGACCATGGCCTGTGTCAGGCATACCTTATTCTCCAGAATGATATCATTGCTCTTCAAGACTTTAGAGAGGTCTCTAACCACAGACTTTACCATCACAATATGTCTTTTAATTTCCTGGCTGCTGGTGCCAAGAGTGTTGACTGTGGAGCCGAGCAAACTAAAGCTGTGAAAAATTTAATCTCTTCACAATCCATCATGATGCTGTCAATTGGCCCAATGGTGAGAATCTTTGCTTTCTTTATATTGAGCCTCAATCTTGTACTGAAAGCTGTAGTCCCTGACCTTCTGCAGCAAGCACTTCAGGTCCTCCTCAGTTTTAGTAAGCAGGGTTGTGTCATATGCATAACACAGATTGTTGATGATATTTCCTCCAATCCTGATGCCACATTTCTCCTCATAGAGCCCAGCCTCCTGGATAATCTGTTCTGCATACAGGTTGAAAAGGTATAGAGAGATAGGCACATCCCTGGTATACACCCTTTCCAATTATGAATCATGTAGTGTTTCCTTGCTCTGTTCTGACGACTATCTCCTGGTTCAAGTATAGGTTTCACATTAACATTATCTAGTGTTCTGAGATTCCCATTCTTCTCAGAGTTAGCCACAATTTGTTATGATTCACAGTCAAATATCTTTGTATAATCAATGAAACACAGACATTTTTCTGGTAAACCCTGCTTTCAGCTAAAATCCATCCACAATATACCTAGTACCACAACCACTTCTAACCCCAGCCTGAACTTCTGGTAGTTCTCTGTTGATGTGCTATTCTAGTCATTTTTGGATAATATTCAGTGCAAGCTTGCTTGCATGAGATATTAATAATATTGTTTGATAATTTCCACACTCTCTCAGGTCACCTTTCTTTGGAATGGGAACTATATAGATCTCTTCCAGTAAGTTAGTCAAGTGGTTGTCCTCCAGATTTCGTGGCACAACTTGGCGAGCACATTTAGGGCATCATCTGTTCGTTGATATATGTCAATTGGTATACCATCAATTCCTGGGGCCTTACTTTTTTTTCCGTCAATTCTTTCAAAGTAGTTTAATATTCTTCCAAGAAGAGTGCAAACGGTCATTACAAACTGAGGAGGAACAAAAGACCAAAATGGATGTCAGAAGAGACTCTGAATAGAGCACAAAGAAGCCAAAGCATAGGGAAGAAATCAAGACATTAAGGAGCTGAACAGGAGATTTTAAATGGCAACAGGGGAAGGCAAAGTTAAGAGTTATAATGAAATGTGCAAAAAGCTGGAGTCAGGAAATCAAAAGGGTCAAACTCGCTCAGCATTTCTTAAACTCAAGAACTGAAGAAGAAATTCAAGTCTTGAGTTGAAATACTTAAGGATGCTTTGGGCAGAATATTAAATGATCCTTTATGCAGTAAAAGAAGATGGAAAGGGTGTACAGAGTCATTATACCAAAAGGATTTGGCAGACACAGAAGAACTTCATGAAATGGCATATGAGCAAGAGTTTGTGGTGATGAAGGAAGGAATTCAAATTGCTTTGAAAGAAAGCCATGTTACAGAACACAAAAAGGCAGGATATAGGGCATTTTTTTTCAAGTTTAGGGCTGAAGTAAAAGATTTGTTTTTAAAAGTCCAATACGTTGGAATATTTTACCATACTGAAATTTATTTATGCTTATTTTTAAGTTCCAGCATGACATAAATTGTTAATCTGTTCAGCCTCTATTCTAAGGGTTGGATGTTACAATTCAACCAGAAATACATCAGAAGAAAGACTTAGCAATTCCTTTTTAAACAAATCAACAATTGAAAACTTTTTGGGGTATATCTCTCCTATGACACAGATGGGGTTGCCATAAGTCAGCATTGACTTTATAGCAACTAGTATGTTCTCTTAAGGAAATATTGCTATTTGGTAGGAGTTAGACTCAGTAAAAACTTAGTATTGTTGTTAAGTTTCATCGAGTCGTAGACAACTCATAGCAACCCTATCAATGAAAGACCTGAGCATTGTTCATAGAGTTTCTGGAGGCAAGCCATTTCGGAAGTGTATGTCACTCCTGCTTCCAACTTATTTTAATTGAGAAGCTCAAGCAAACACTGTTCACTATGGGTAACCATTATCACATTTGGTACATCAGTGTCACAGTGTTTAGCATCACAGCAACCACGAGCTACCTCTGTACAGCAACACACAGATCATTGTTATATCACCTAGAAGAATGTTTGACAAAAAACAATTTAAAACAGACCTGAGTGCCACAGATTAAAATCATCCACCTTGGGCTTGGTAGTAAAACTTTTACTACTCATCTTTCAGAAAGCTGTGGTGGCCTAGTGGCAAGAAGCTGTGCTGCAAACCTTAAGGTGGGAGAAAGATGGGCCATCTCCTCCCGTAGCCTTAACTGCCTCTGAAAATTGCCAGAGGGTCAGCTATGTGTTGGTTCTGACTCTAGAGTACACAGCAACAACAACAACTCATTTTTACCCCAGGGAATATAAAATAGTGGAACAGAAAGAAACAATGTTTCCTTAATTCAGAAAGATTGAGAGAAGCTAGCTTGGAAGATAAACATCAAAATTTACTAAGCATTGAAAGACAAGGGAAAGAACTAAAGTGGGTATTGGTAAAAGAGTGCTACGCTTTTGTAAGTGTATTAGTTATCCTTAAGGTTGAATATACTGCTGCTAATAGTGTTTTTGTTTGGTTGATTGGTTTTTCACCAATGGCAGCCTCCTATTCTCATTACATCCTGCCTATACAGTATAACTATTGACAGAGGGTTGAAAGAAGTTCAAATTGGGATTAGAAGAGGTGTTGCACCGTTATTGTTAATGTCAGATGGATATTGGCTGAAATTCCAGAACACTTAATTATGCTTATATGAAATCTATACCTACACTAAGAAGATGTTGTCCAAACACAGCAATGAAACACTTCAAGGTATAAGGTAAAGGTATGTGTTAGGGCCATAATCTCTCCATACCTATTCAATTTGTATGCTGAGCAAATTATTCAAGAATGTGGCATCAGGACCATAGGAAGGCTCATCAACAACCTGTGTTA
>NW_006399904.1:3973936-3976226 GCF_000299155.1 Elephantulus edwardii | reverse complement strand
TTTGAACATATTGTTAAGAGAGGATGTGCTTGGAAAGAGGGAGGGTCAGTGAAGGAGAAGACCCTCAACAAGATGGATCGACACAGTGTCTGTGGTAATGGACTCAAATGTTCCAAGGATGATAGGATGAGGCAGCATAAAACAGTTCATATCTATTGCTCATAGAATCACTATGATTCCTACTAGACTCAAAGGCACCTTAAAATTACAACACACTTATGGTATAATATGGTGGGAAGCTAAGTGAAAAGCCAGCAGTTGGAATCCACCAACCTGCTGCTCCCTGGAGTAAAGATGAGAAGTCTCTTCTCATACAGGATTACAGCCTTGGAAATCTGATGGAGGGTTGTTATTAATTGGAATTTACTCAACCACAGTGGGCTTTTGCTTATTTCTCTGTATTATGGGAGCTCTGTACCACAGGGAGCTCTGGTGAACAACAGTTCACCAGATAAGAAACTGAGCTGCAATCACAAAGTCATGCAGTTTGTATCCACCAGCTTCTGTAGTGGAGAAGAATAGGCAATGTTCTCCTGAGCAGTTAACTGCCACTAAAAACCAACTGGTCATGGGTCAGTTCTGATTCCACATCACACAACAACAAGAAGAAATCCCACACTTCCATCTACATCACACACACACACACACACACACACACACACACACACACTCCCCTGTGGCTCAAAGATGCTTGAGGGAAACTCAGAGGAGGTTAAAAACGGCACATGTGACAGTTAACAGGAGTTTCTCATTGCTCTTGGTAAAACTGAGGAAAGCAAATCTTAGACCATCACAACTGTGCTCTCACAGCATGATATTCCAGGCGGAGAAGCATTTCCTAATAAAAGTGATGGAAACTCAGTCACTTTGACATTTAGAACTAGACTGTACCAAGCTCTAGAATTGTGATAAAGGAAATTCTTGCCTTGGCAGGCAAAAAAGGATTAAATCAACAAACTCTAAGGGTGTGGGAGAAAAGCAGTAATTCTCTTTGATGCTTTCTTAGACTGTTCTCTTACTAGTAGTGGTATGCATTATTTGTAAAAGGTCTGGTTGTTTCAGGTTTTTCTGCATAAATTTTGCATTTTACCAGATAAAACCAACTTCATTGTTAGTTTAATTTATACATTATCTGCATAATTCTTTTTATCAATGTGTATTTAGCATTTTGTGGGCATTAGACCTTTATCAAAGAAAAAATAAATGCACTTAAAAATTTTGTCTATGGTTTGAATGACTACACAATTGTTCAGAAATGTAGTATTATGCAGAACCAGCTTAAAACATCTTACTTTATATTTTAAATTTCTACTTTAATTGCCTGTCTGGAAGAGTTTCTTAAACAGTTAGGGTTTTTAAAAAATATTTTGTAACTCACTATTTTACCAGAGCTTTTTCGACAATTTCCTAGGCATTTACACACACACAAACACACATATTTAAAACATGTCAGCTCCTACAGTTTTGATAAACAGTATATAGTACAGTAACCAGCAGAGTGACTTAGACTATTGTATTGAATAAATTACTTAAGGTCCACTCTCAATCCTATTTTCTTAGATGTAGACATTAACATACTTATAATCAAGAGATGAGAACAAATGAGGTGATGTGCAACTTGAAAGAATACAAATTTTAGTTGCTATAAACTGTGGCTGACTCTGAAAAGAATGAAAAACCCAGAACACTTGATTGTGCTTATGTGAAAACTATACTTGCACCAGGAGGCAGTCATCAGAATAGAGCAAGGAAACACTGCATGGTTCAAAATTGTATGTCAGGGATGTGTCCTATCTCCACACTTTTTCAATCTATATGCTGACAGATTATCCAGGAGGCTGGGATCTATGAGAAGAAATGTGGCATTAGGATTGGAGGCAGTCTCATCAACAATCTGTGCTGTACAATTAACACAATCCTGCTTGTTGAAACTGAGAACCTGAAGTGCTTGCTAGCAAAAGGTCAAGGACTGCAGCCTTCAATATCGATTGAAGCTCAACACATCAAGAAAACAAAGATTCTCACCACTAGGCTGATTGGCAGCATTGTGATGGAGAATGAAGAGATTGAGATTGTTAACAGCTTTAGTTTGCTTGGCTCCACAATCAACACTCTTTCAGCCAGTAGACAGGAAATTAAAAGAGGTATTGCGCTGAGGAATCTCCTTCATAGGGTCGCTATGAGTCACCTGCGACTCAACAGCACTTAACAACATCAGTTGTGAGAGAGAGATCAGCTGGCCCAGTGGACAGAAAGTGATGCTAACAAGCCAAAGGTGGGTGATTTTTAA
>NW_006399904.1:3951528-3972867 GCF_000299155.1 Elephantulus edwardii | reverse complement strand
CTAATATAATAAAAGTCAGTTTGGTAATACTTTAGAATTCAGTGTTTACAATAAAAAAACAATTTTCAAATAATGATAGTAATAAAACTGAGTCAAATAATATTATGTAATATTTGCCAACATAGTTCATATTTGAACAGAGTCAAAAGTCAAAAATCTGAGCTGTCACATCAGAACTCATAGCTAACCCATGGGTAGGTTTATGAAGCTGTAAATTGCATGGTAAAATATTTTCCATCTTTCTCCCTTGGAGTAATTTTTGCATTCAGATAAGCAGAAAAGAACTCAGTATTTGGGGTAGCAGTGGTATTTCCTACAGCCCACATCATCAGCGTGGTATGAGTGATTTTATTTACTCTGGCATCAATTGTAGTAACCCTAAGTTTAACTTCAGCATTGATTTTATTTACTTATTGCCTATATTTTAATTTCATAATTCAGTCAATTGATGTTTTTGAATTGTATGTTGATAAGGCATACTGAATATACTGCCAAAAGAATGAATAAAACTGTCTCAAAAGAAATGCAATCAGTACACTCCTCAGAAACAAAGATGAACTAGATCTTATACTTAGGCCAAGAGGCAGTTGTCAGAACAGAGCAAGGAAACACTGCATTGTTTAAAATTGGCAAGGGTGTACGTCCAGGCATGTGTCCTATCTCCATACTTTTTCAACCTATATATGGAACAGATCATCTGAGAGGCGTGGCTCTGTGAGAAGGAATGTGGCATCAGGATTGGAGGAAAGCTGATCAACAACCTATGTTATGCAGGTAATACAACTTTGCTTGCTGAAACTGGGGGACACCTGAAACACTTGCTGGAGAGGGTTAAGGACTGCCGCCTTCAATATGGAATAAGGCTCAACATGAAGAAAACAAATATTCTCACCACTGGGCCAATTAGCAGCATCATGATGGATGGTGAAGAGATTGAGATTGTTAACTCCCAAGGAAACAAATAAGTCTGTCTTGGGGAGGGTGAAACCAAATTTCTCCTTGAAGGCCAGGATTTTGAAATTCCATCTCACCTACTTTGGGCTCATGGCCGGAGAAACGTAAGCTTGGAGAAGAACATCATGTTCAGTAGGGTGGAGTGACAGCCCTGGAGAGGAAAACCCTGGATGAGAGGAATTGATACAGTAATTGGGCAAAGGGGGTAGGTGTGTCAGAATCAGTGAGACTGACTCAGGACAGTGCAGACTTCAGAGCTGCTGTACATAGCGTAGCTGGGAGTCACAGGCAACTCAACAGCAGATAACAACAACAGCAAACAACAAGGACAAATACTGCATAAAACCATTATTGTAAAGGTAAAATAACTAGTAAGATCTGTACAAAAGCCCAAGCGGGGAAAGAGAGGGAGGAGGGGGTGCTAAGGGTAGTTTTTTTGGTCGTTAGTTGCTGTTGAGTCAATCATGACTCATTGTAACCCTGTGACCAACCATCCTGAAGCCTGCCCTCTCCTGTGTCATCTTCGTTATCTCTGACAAACTAGAGTCCATTACTGAAGTCACAGTGTCACAGTATTTTGTTTCGAGTCTTCTCCTTTGCTGGTTGTCTTTTTTTTCCTTTCCTTTTATTCCCCTTCAAAGTTTTAAGCTTGAATAGATCTTCAATAGACTGACTATCCATTTTTCCAAGCATAATGTCCCTTTCCAAGGAATAGCGTCACCTAGGTACCTGATCAAAATATGAAGCTTCTTCATCTTTGCCTCCAAGCAGCACTCAGGCTGCACCCTTTCTAGAACATGCCTCTTTATTCTTTTGGCAGAGTCCATGAGCTATTCAGTTTTCTTCTCAAGCACCACAACTCGAAGGTATCTATTCTTCTTCTGTCATCATTATTCATTTTCCATATTTTTGATGCACAACATGCGAAGAGAATTCTATAATCTTTATTCAGTGCCTATCTTTCTAATACACAGTAGGTGACTGAATCAGGAGCAGCTTAGTCTTCAAACTGACATCTTTGCTCTTTCATATTTTAGAGAGGTCAGGAGGGTGAGGGAGAGAGGATACCTGAGTGTAAGGGGTGGGGGAAATTACGAGGTCATAGCATTTGGTGGGCAAAGGTAAAGGGTGAAGAAATGATGAAATATCCAGTGGGTATCTGAAAAGGCGGGTTATGTGAATATGCCTCAGTGCGGATTAATTTTATAAAACACAATGTATGGGAATGATCATTTGAAACACAATGTGAATGGAAGAATGTAAAACACAATGTATATAAATGAAACACATGTATACGAATTTTGTGTACAAACCAATAGACACTAAAAAGAATTTTAAAATAAATACATAGATACATACATCTAAATTCTTCCTAACAAATTTGCTCTGAGTAGTTTTCCAACCTACAATGTACCTCCACACAAGTTTCCTTTAAAATATATGCAGTCTTTTTCCTATTACCGTGGTTTTGAGATCAGAGATATGGGATAAAAATCCCAGCTACTCTTTCCACAAGAGTTAAGAGCTATTGATTGGAGACAGTGCATTACAGAGAGAGGCATTTGCAGCTGTGAGATAGCACATAATTCCAGAACTTGAATCTACGTAATGCTGGATGTCTAACTATTAAAACTAATAGCCTATTAGTTGTTGTCACATCTTGATCTTCAAATATTTCCTCAAAGTTTAAGGCCAATTCCTATTTATCATTCTAGTACCTTCCCTACAAACATCCTTGGTTTGGGCTCGGGTTCAAACTCATTTTTATGGAGTTGAAACTGCCTCACAGTTGACAGTTCAGAGCATTTCAATAAACTGTCATTCACACAGGAGATTACCCATCTTTCTCCTGTGGAATCACTGGTGGAGAAGCTGACACCTTAGGGTTGGCAAAACAACTTACTGGACTTTCTCATCAGAATCCCTTCCTCCACTAGTGGCGGTACAAATGATTATTGTCCTCCAGAAGTGTCTAGCCTCTAGGGAATCATTTCACGTGTCACACATAACTGACCTATTCTTCAAAGAAACCCATCTTTGTTCCAGAGAAGACTAAAGTGTCTTGAAGGAATATATATGCAAGTTGTCTGGATTCAGCACTTCCTCTCGGTTAGAACTGAGTTTGCTCTTAGCCAAGAATGTCTCATAAATATAAAAAAAATCTGATAACTGTTTATGATTGCCTCAGTTTTCCAGAAACTGACAGTGAATCTTCACAGAAGTCAAAATATCACAACTTAACTGAGGTGATAGTTTAAGAACCTGTACTCTAGGTGAAAAGTTACTCTCCACTCACTGGAATGTGTACTTAGTTACGAGAAGGGTAGGCTTTTCTCAGACTGAATACTTGAAGCCTCATTTCAAAGATGCTTGTCAAATTCCCCAAAGTATATGAGGCATAAATGGACCTTTTGCATTTTCATATTATAAAATAGTGTTCTCTAATGTACATGTAAGCAAAAGGTTTGGTCTTACCATGGCTCTTGTGTCCGTCCTTTGAGAGTAGCAAAGTAACTGCTATCTCATTTCCACCACACAGCAATCCTGCCTATGAACATCTATCCTTTTATCATTTTCCACTCTCAGAAATTCAATCTCTCTCAGCATTTTCTTTAGTCTGATATCTTAAATGGCAACTTGCTATGGAAGAGCAATGAGAGATAGCGTTGCGTGCAGCACATACTCATTTGCCCCATTTCACCTCCACCACAAATCTGTTTTCGTGCCTTCTCAAAGCCTACATTTACATTAGATTAGTCCACCAACAACAGTAGATTCCCAGGAAGTTCCTCACTTTATTGTATATTTCTTGAGACTACTGTATACATTTTTTATACGTTATTATCATTTAACTTTAAAGTGTTGTATTTTCAGAAAAGGGGAAAATAATAGTATGTTCTACATTACTTAGCATGGATTTAGAAATGGAATAATTTAAGCAATCCAGACAACATTCTAATACCCTTAGGCAAATAAGATATGCTTTGTTCCATTTTACAAATTAAACAGCTTAGCATGAGAAAGGTAAAACTATTTGGAGAGCTAAAATGTTTGTTCTTAAAATCAGCATTCCACCATGTAACCACTGACAATATTTTATCAACTATTTGCTAACATATTGTTGATGGGAAGATTTTAAATAAAGTGAGAGTATTTCTGGTAAGGGTGAAAAAAATAGCCACCCTTAAATCAATTGTGAATTATGGCAAACCTGTCTATGTCAGAGTGAAACTATCTTCTATATCATTTGTAAGTGCTAGGATTTTTTGGTGGTAGATTCTAAGACTTTCTTCTGGAGGTATTCTGACCAACAACCTTTTGGTTAAGAGTCAAGTGCATAATCACTTGTGCCAAACCGAGAGCGGAGCTGTTAAGGTGAGTTTTTATGCTGAATCCAGAAGGAAACTTGGAATTATGTTATGAACAACTACTCTCTTGTCTGTATATCTTACTACAACACCAAATGAATTTTTAACAAGGTCTCCTCTGGAAAAGCACATTTAGAATGACCTTCCCTAAAATTCAATGTCTATATTCAATAAATACAAATGTGTATTGTTTACCACACATAAGCCCAGGTTGAAATAAATGGATTCATCTAACCGAATATAAATTTCCTTTTGTATTGTTTCCTTCTGTATTTTTTTCCTTCTGTATTGTTAATATTTCTCTGCATATAGGGATGTGTTTTCTTTTCTCACTCAAAATGCTTTTCTACTTTAACTTCTATTTAACGTAAATCCCTCTTGAGGTTTCTCTCAAGATCTTGATATATTAGCGAACCTTAATATATTCTCTGGGAGGTAGCAGGATACAGTGAGAAAGTCTGGATCTTAGACTGAGATTTCTTACGTGATACAAAAGGAATAGGAATCCTGGTGGCCCATAGATTCTGACTCATAGTAACTCCTCTCAGATTTCCAAGGCTACACATCTTTGTGGGAGTCTACTGCCATCTTTCTCCTGCAGAATCCCTCATGAACTTGAACATTCTAGGTTTTTTTAGCAGCCTGACATATGACGCAGAAGACCACAAGAGCTCCTTATATGATATGTTGTTGTTGTTACTGTTGTGTAGCATTGAGTCAGAACACACTCAGAGCTGACCCTCCAGTGGATTTTCAGAGGCAATTGATTACATGAGAAAATATTGCCCATCTTTCTCCAGCTGAGCAGATGGTGGATTCAAACCACGAACCTTTGGGATTGATGCACAACTTCTTATCATTAAGTTGCCAGATAAGCTTTCATAACTTCAGTTTCTGAATACTAAAATAGAAACAATCTTTCAAAGTTATTATGAAAAGTCTATGATAAAATGTTATGAGAGTTCCCCTTTCTTCTGAATATTGAGTAGAAACTTGTCTCCTTATTTGTCAGTATCATGACACTAATTGAAGGACCCCACGTAGTTCAGATTCACAATATAAGTGATGCTTTTTCCTAGTGCTAGATGAATTGGGGATCTCTAACCCAAAGTCTGCAAGCATTTCGGGGTGCTGGAATTTTAAAATACTGAAATGTTTGGCTGTATCTGCAGGCTGAGGGCTAGTGTGTGGTGGACAGCGTTAGGTGGGGCTCCCTGATTAAAATAAGCTTGGAAGCAGGAGTGGCATCTACTTCGGAAATAGCTTGCCTTTTGAAATCCTAAGAACCTGGAGAAACGATGGAAGTTATACAAATGTTCAGGTCTTTCGTTCGTAGGGTCACTATGAGTCGCCAACAACTTGATGACATTTAACAAGAACAACAACATTGATGATCTTAGGTTTTCCATCTGACAATAGCACTGCTGTACCTTTAGAATAGATATCCAAAACTGACCCTTCTGCAGTAATTCAAAGGATGATAACTATTGCAGTAAGTTTGGTTTCTTCTAAGAAGCTTTTCCATTAAGAAAGAGTGCATATACAATTTCAGGAAATATTTTAAAGGATCTTATTTCAGTCAATAAGGAAGAATGGATACTCATTCAGGAGTAAAACAAAATCAAAATGTATTTAAACTCAGAGGCAAAGCTTAAAAGAGTGACAGGAAAAGAATTTGATTTTTTTTCTCTTGTTCAAATTTAATTTAAGTATTTTCTGTATATAGTATCATTTACTCCTAACAATCTGAAGAGTTTGTATGAAAACCAATAAAACAATGAAAAAACCCCCACAAAACCCACACAATAATGTACAATAAGGAAATAGAACAATAGTACAGTAATGAAAAAGAACCCCACAAACAAACAAAAAGATACTGTTTTGAAGACAAGGTATAAACTGGTGAACTTAAGTTAAAAACACAATGTCACATGGCTAGAAATTTGGATAACTAGTAAAAACACTAGCACTGGTGGGACTCTACAACTTTCTCCACTTAACGCTACAAACAGAACTTGACAAGAAGAGGTTTACATGCCAGGAAAATACATCTGCAGATGAAACTGTTAAAATCTTATCAATCCTTCATGGTTGCACTCCCTTTTGGTTAGATTTCTTTACCTCTCATTTCAAAAAATTACCCAATATCTTGCTTTTTCAGTGAAAGGACAAGTGCGATTATAGAGTTAACTAAAACAATTTGAACTTGAACTTTTACAAGTATCTTCAGTGCACAGGGTGCTCTGAGATTCTAAAAGTCCTGTAACAGTCAAAGGATAAGGGTTAAGGTGACATTTCAGACATAGTGATAGTGCAAGCAATTTGAGAATTTGAAACATATAATATGTAGACAATACCATATGTTTACTTGTTTACTTAAAGATCAGTTAGAATAAGCACGGGCAAGAGAAGAGGGAGGACCACACTCGTGACCCTATAGGATAGAGTAGAAACACTCCATGGAGTTTTCAGAGTGTAAATGTTTATGGAGGTGGTTGTGGTGGTTATGGTGGTTGGATCCCATTGAGCCAAGTCAGATGAACAACAGATCTGAACCTTGCCTGATCTTGTGCCCTCCTCAAAATCCAGGATATACTGGAACCCACCACTACAGTCACTGTGCCAATCCATCTTGATGAAGGTCTCCTTTCTCTCTGACCCTCCACCTTTCCCACTTTCTGTCTTTTTTTTACAAATGCTGCCCCCCTCCCACGACAACATGCTCAAAGTATGTGAAATGAAGTTTCACCATCTGTGCTTTTAGGAGCAAACTGCCAGATTTATGTCCAGCAGATTTGCTGCTGGGTTTGAATGAATGACTTTTCAGTTAGAAGTCCAATGCTTAACTCAATGACTCACTAGGGCTTTCTCAAATGAAAGAATTTCTTTTCTTACCACTGAGCTGGAACTGACTTCTAGATGACTGCCCTCCCCACCAGCAGGTTTTCAAAGGCTGTAAAATTCAAGGGAGGAGATTGTTTCTTTTTCTCTCTTCATTGGTGGATTTGAACCATTGGTCTTTTAAAGCCACTAGATCATTTGAGTACCAGTGTAGGACTAAGAAAATGGAAAGAAAGTAAGAGAAATAAGGGGGTAGGGGGAAGCCAGTAGAAACTGTAGAAAACCTGTAGAAAGGTAGCAGAACCATTAATGTATCTATTTCATAGAGGAGAAAGCTGAGTTCTGCTTACATCATGGATTTTTCTGGTTGTGATATTCTCATTGCTCTTCTAAGAACATCAGTCTAGGGGATTATACTGGGCCTAAGCCTTCAGAAATTTAGTCCCATATGACGAATATTAGTTTTTGTTCCTGGAGAAAATCACCAATCTTCAGTAGTCTTGCAATCTTTAAATCTCAGATGGGCATTTATGTGCATTTTAACAGTAGTGTTTAGTGCTAGAAGGACAGATGAGTCTCCCTCCCATCAAAGGTCTAGTGACTTACAGTTTAGACCTACCAAAAGCTATTAAAAGCATCTCTGCCCTAGGTTTCTTTAGTGTAAGAGGAGAACATTATTAATGAACATTCAGAATGTCACTTCACCTAGTTCTAGTCCTAGATTTTTCTAGCTTACTAGTGTTCTATAATCCTTGGGAAAGAGCCAGGTGTGAGGCAGGCTTTCAAGCTGATTTTAAGTCATAGTCAATAAAACCTGTGGTTTTCCCCACATAGATTCCTGCTGGATTTACCTTGGGACAATCTGGGAAATGTTTACTGAAAGTGTTCCTTTTCCCCCTGCCATAATCCGGTGTGCAACTCTTAAAATATGGATCAGAACAGATGGGAAAATATTACTCCATCTGGGTTTTTCTTTCTTCTTGTCCCCTACCGATATTGACTGGAGAAAAAAGAAAAATTGTATTTCTGAATGTCTGTTAGGCATTGTGCATATATTGATTACTTCATACATGTTTATGAGACTGAAGTCATTATCTAAGTTTTTGGATCAGGCATCTTAGACTTCAATTACATTTTTATTTTAAGGTCATTTGTCTAAGGAGTGGCAGATATAAGATTCAGTGTAGGTGCTTTTGACTCCAAAGACATTCCACAATCCTTTGAGTCAGTAGTACTCAAAGTCTAATCTTGAAGGTGATCACCATTTCAATTACTTTGCAATTTGTTAAAAACGTAAATTCTTGAGCCCCATCCAAAACATACTGAATAGAAAACTATGGTGCCTGGTCTTTTACCTGGTATTCCACAAATCTAGGTAGTTCTGATATATACTTGGGGGAAAAGAAGTGGAATATTTCTTTGCAAAACAATTTTCATATGAGTTATCTTGCATTTCCATTCCATCCATTGCCAGGTAGTCGGAACCAACTGTTTGCTGATCCTCTGTTAGGTTTCCAAGTCGAAAATCATCTAGCACAATACCACCCATCATTGTCCCTCAGGACTGCTGGTATGATCAAAAGCATGGCTTATGGGTTAGGAGCACAACTCCTGTGGACTAGGCAAGCAGAGCTCCTTTAACTTTATTGAGGAGGATAGCCAGTCTCCTCCCATGAGATTAACTGCCTCTGAAAACCCACTGAAAGGTCAGCTATAGGTCTGTTTTGACTCAATGGTACTCAACAACAACAACATAGTCTAATAGTAAGGACTTGTATTGTCAACTCAAAGGCACACATAAGCTGCTCAAATCCATTAGCTGTACTAAGGAAGAAATATGGAAAATCTACCCCCATGTGGGTCGGTTATAAGTTGGTTCTGACTTGGTGACACATAATAAGAATGACACAAGGGTCGTTAGCTAATTTCACAAATTAAGTAAGGATATTTAATTTACTTTCTGTTACTTATTTCCTTTAAAGAAGTACTTTTTTCTTAATTTACAACTATTTCAGATTCACAGAAAAATTGCAGAGAAAAGGTATCTTTTCATTTTTATCCAGTTTATCTTATTGTTTTATTGTTAAATGACAATAAATGTTGTTGTTGGGTGCTGTTGAGTACAGCTCTTAGTGACCTTATGAACAGATCTGAACCCTGTCCTACCCTGTGCCTTCCTCATCATCTCTGATACACTTGAACCCATTTCCGCAGTCACTGTGTCAAATCATCTCATTGGGCGGTCTCCTCTTTTGTTGATCTTCCACATTTCCAAGAATGAGGCCTCTTTCCAAGGAATAGTCTCTGCTAGTAATACACTCAAAGGCATTGTCAAAAATTCGGTCCCAAGTATCTATGGAATACCAACTAACATGGTCTGACTGACAGATGCAGCCCTAAGCAGACTCATCAGTCTCTGCCAGGAAATGTGGAGAACAGCTGTTTTGTCTGACTTGACTGAAAGTGATCTGTAACTGTTACCATTCCCAAGAAAGGTGATCTAACATAATGTGTGAACTATCAAACAATATTATTATCATATAAAAGCAAAATATAACTGAAAAGCATCCAAAAATGTCTAGAACAGTATACTGAAAGAAAATTGCCAGAAGTTCAAGGTAGGTTTATAAAAGGCCAAGGCATCAGGGATATTACTGCTGATGTCACATGGCTCTTGGCTTCATGCACAGAGTATCAGAAGAATGTCTACTGGTGCTTTACTGACTATGCAAAGGCATTTGATGGTTGGATCATAATAAGCCATGGCTAACATTGAGAAAGAGCATCCTCGAATTGATTGTCCTCATGTGAAATCTATAGTTTACCATGAATCTTTGTCCAAAAAGAGCAAGGGACAATGCATGGTTTAAAATTAGGAAAGGTGTGTGTCAGGGTTGTATCCTATGTTACGATCTATTCAATCTGTACATTGAGCAAATAATTCAAGAAGCTTGTCTCTATGAAAAAGAATGTGTCATCAAGATTGGGGATGACTCATCAATCACTAGTGTTAGACAAATGATATACTCTTGATTGTTGAACGTGAGGAAACCTTTGAATGTTTGTTGCTAAAGATCAAATACTACAACCTTCAATATGATTTATATCTCAGCATTGAGAAGGCAAAATCCTCATCACTGATACATAAAAAACACATGATAGATGGAGAGAAAATATTGAAATTGTCAACAATTCCATCTTACTTGGCTCCACAAGCAACACCCTTGGTACCAGCAGTCAGAGAATCAGGAGATATATTGCATTGGGCAACTCCACTGTCAAGGATCTTTCCAAACTAATGAGCTTCAGTAATATAAGTTAGAAAAACTAAGGGGTTCCTAATTCAGGCCATGGTCATTTCACTCACTTGCTATGGCAATAAATAGGATTAATCTTTTGTTATCCTATATACAACCCTGTGGTGCATTTGTCACTACTAGGGAATCCCAGGTAGAGTAAATAATTAAGCACTCAACTAACTGCTAGCTAAATTTGGTAGTTCAAACCCACACAGAGATGATAATCTACTCTTGGAAAATATCAGCAACAACCCATAAAAATGTTTGAAAGTAAGAAATTCACATTTTTTTTCATTCTTCTTTTATTTATTATGTATGGTGTGGGTTGGCCGAGTTATGTGTCCTAGACTGTTGCTGCTATTGTTGTGTACCGTCCAGTTGACGCCATCTGGTAGTTGAATATGAGTGGAGTTTTCAGAGGCAGTAAATTAAATGGGACGAGACTGCCCATCTTTATCCTGTGAAGCTGCTGATAAATTCAAACCATATACTGCTGAGTTGGCAATGCAATTCTTTATCACTAAGCCACTAGAGCTCCGTCTTCCTATGTTAGCTTCCTATATTTGGGGAATATACTGTTAAAAACAGGCAAAATAAAAACCCCAATTGTTTTACTTTACTCAACTGCAAAAAACATTTAAAAAATCCTAGCCTAATTATTGTGAAATCTGTGAGTAAGAAAAATTTTAAGTCTAAATTTATCGGAATAGTTGCATGTGATACCAATGAGTTACTATTCTCCTTCTCCACTACCTTCACTGCCTCTTACTTTTCATCTTTCTTAAATCCTAGTGAATGTCCTATCTTGGAGAGTGTTCTATGTATGCCCACTTAAGATAAAAGTCATATTCTGATGTTGAATATCCATGTGCCTTATATTATCTTAGTAAAGCAACCAGAGAATAGTCAGTGTTTAAGAGAAAATTGCGTCCAGAATTATATGTCTTCCATCAGTAGGGAGAAAAAAGGATGTTTTTAAAATATTAAGACAATAATAGATTCAGGTCATAAGGTCTGCTGCATGTGATGCATTGACTTATTTCTTGGTAGAAGAGGACCTTCTGTAAATCTTTTTATCTCATAAAGCTACCATTTTCTCATCAATGTAATTGCCTATGTTGCTATAAAGTGCATAGTGACTTATCTATACTTATAGGCTGGAGTCACATTTGCCCCTTTAGGCTTTCTAGGCTTTACATTTTACAAAATCAGGAAACCACATCTTCCTTTCACAGAAAGGAGGATGGATTTGAACCATTGACCAGTTAGACCCTGTGATACCAGTTTACTGCATGGTATAAATTTGTGCATTAATGTTCTTCTTAAAGAGTAAATAATTGCTTCTTAGGGAGTGAATATTAACCTACCTCAAAATTTCTGTTCTCCCAAGATAAATATTTAATTTAGGGAAACTTTAATTATTATCCCTCTAAATTGGCCTTCATTTAATCTTGGATGAAGCACATCTAAAATGATCCTAGGGAAAAAAGGCTAGCAAGATTTTATCTCACAGTCTGTGGGAATTTTATCAGGAGAAAATGTTTGGTAGTTGTGGGTCAGAGGAAAAGAAAAGAAACCCTCAAGGAATAGCCTGACATAGCAGCTGCATCATAATCTTAAATAGCACAAATTTTAAGAACAATCAGGATCAGGCAGCATTTTTGTCTGCTGTATATAGGCTGCCGTGAGTCAGAGTCAAATTGATAGCACCTGAAAATATTACTGAGGCAAAGCGTAATGGTGGTGCTTTGGTTAAGGGATATGACATCTAAACAGAAGGTCAATAGTTCAAACTTCCGAGTCACTCCATGGAAGATGTAGAAGTCAGCTTCCTTAGTGGTTTCAAGCCCTAGAAACCATGAGGGGAAATTCCGTTCTGCCCTACAGTGTTAGAATTAACTCAAAGGCAGGGACTTGGCTTGTTTGTTTTGTTTAATGAATAAGCCTGGTGACACAGGGAATTGAAAGATGAATGGTTTGAATCTACCAGTAACTCTTCAGGGGAAAGATGAGATAGCCTGTTCTCATGTTGTTGTTGTTGTTAAGTGCCATTGAGTCGTAGGCAACTCATAGCGACCCTATAAACGAAAGTTCTCGACAGTTTCGTGACTTTCATCCTTTCTCCATGTTCGTAGGGTTTCCTGAGGCAAGCTATTTATGGAAGAGGATGCCACTTCTGCTTCCAAGTTTGTTTTAGCTGGGGAGTGCAACCAAAAACTGTCCACCATGGGTAACCGTTGTCTCATTTGACACATCAGTACCACAGTGTTCAGCTTCACAGCGACAAGTTGCCTCTGTACGGCAAGTGGACACACCAGGGCTATACGACCTAGAAGAATGTTTCACCAAAAACAATTAAAGAAAGGCCTTAGGGCCACAGATTAGAGTCACCCACCTGTGGCTGGGTAGCATCACTTTCGGTCCAATACGCCAACTGGTTTTTCTCTCTATTGTACGTGCCATCTAGTTGTAGGCAACTCATAGCGACCCTATGAATGAAAGTCCTCAACCGTTGCGTGACTTTCACCCTTTCTCCATCCTGTTCCCATAAGGAATTGAAAAACTCTAATGGGAATTTCTACTTTGTCCTATAGGGTCACTTGGATTTAGAACTTGATTTGATTATAGTGGGTTTTTATTAAAGGAAGAATGTCTTCAAGTCTCTATAGTCATCAGTTTTTCATAGATGATATTAAACAAGATGAATCACAGCAAGATTAACAATTTTGACAACATCCTATACTACGGTTTTCACACAGGGATGGCTTTTCTCAATAATTCCCATTTGTCATCTGTCCAAATTCCTAAGTTTATATATTAACCTTAAGTTTTTTGCTATTCCTAACATCACTGTTTCTAACAAATATCTAATCTCACTGTAGAGGAAGATAGGTTGAAACGATGACTTCAGCAATGGGCTCTAGTGTGTCAGAGATGAGGATGGAAAAGAATAGAGCAGGGTTCAGGTGGCCTGTTCACGGGTCTCTATGAGTTATACTTGACCCAATGATACCTAACAACAAAAGCAACTGTAGACAATTCCAGTAAAATAAAACATTCTCCTTCAGTTTCTATGTTTTCCAAATGTTTTCCTGTAGTTACCACTCCATTGAGTTTTAATTTAACTCCATTGCTGCATACCTAGGATTGCCAGGCGAGAGAGGAGTTGACTTACATTAGAAAATGGAATGAAGGAACACGGTGCTAGGTGCTAGCTCTAAGCATCCATGCTGAGTTATGGTAGGGGAACAGTCACAAAGGGGCCAGCCCATGTCTGGATGTACAATACAAATCTAATTGGTGACTAACTGTTGGACCAAGTAACTTGCATGTGAGGAGGACTGGTGAGGTGGAGTTTTAGTGTTCAGCTGTTAACTAAAAGGCAGGTTGCGCAAGTCCACCATAATTCTGCATGGAAAAAAGATGCTGCCATCTACTTCTATCAAGATTCTAGACCTTGGAAATCCTATAGAGTAGCTCTACTGCATTCTATAGGTCCACCATGAGCCTGAGTCTGCCCTCAGGCAATGACTAACCTGCATTTACAAATCACGCCTTTAATACACATTTAAAAGCAAAAGGCAATTAAAAAAATGATAGCATAATAATAGCCTTCACCTGCAGCCTGATGGCATGAAAAGATTGCTGGTGGAACCATCAAAAACTGGTAGGACACTACTGAAGTTTAGATAAGAAAGCATGAAGAAACCACAAATTTATCTTTAAACGCAGAACAAGAAAAAAAGGACACTAGATGGCAGCAGTGCCACATGTTTCCTTTACAAAATGAAATGGCCTTGAAATTTTAGGGGGAAAAGTCGCAGTATTAATACACAACTTAAATCATATTAAAAAAATTAAATCTCATTTGACAGCTATTTCCCATCCTCCTCATACTTGTAATTAAGAAATAATTTGACAATATTTTCTAGGTGTAAAACCTTAAGTTACATGATCATCATAACTATGTTCTGGCCAAGCAAAGCAATCCACATAAGTAACAGGGGCGGGGAGGGGGGGGAAATGTGTGATTCTGGGGTATTGAGTTCACTATTCCTCAAATATTTGAATCAGATGAATTCTTTGCATTCTGGAGAAAGGCAGTGTAATCTAAAACATTTTGTTGTTGTTGTTAAGTGCCATCGAGTTGACTCATAGTGTGACCCTGTGAATGAAAGTCCTGTACACCTGTGTAACTTTCGTCCTTTCTACAGGTTCATAGGGTTTCCGGAGGCAAGCTATTACGTAAGTGGATCAAAAGCACAACTAAAATAAAGTTTAATCTGGAGCATGGACTTCCGTCACAATATGTGTGGGGCGGACTGGCTACACAGGTGACACAATTTTGCTGAGTGGGATACTAATAAAATAAAAATCATCTGCGAGTTCTCACCCAGGTTGATCAGATTTTAGAAACGCGTTTTAATGGCAGAAATCCTTCTTGGTGACATGAGTCATTAGGATGGCAGTGCAAAGACAAGACACCGTTTCTCAAGGATAAGTCAGCAAATTTAGCTCCTGAAAGAGATCAATTTTTCCTGATGAAGTGCTCACAATGAACTATCAGAGCACTAAATGGGTCTTGAAAAGCATTTTTGTTCACTTGCTGAGTTATAGATACCATCTGGGTCTGATTTAAAATCACATAGAGGCTGGCCCTCCTCTTTAGGAAAGAACTCTCTGCTTCCGCTGGGAATTCCACTATGATTGAACCATTCTTCCTCTTATTCCCCACTCCGAGGGATGACTTTGGCAAAACAGGGCTCTGTGCTGTGAAAATCCAAGTCACATCTAAGACTGCAACTTTCAGAGAAGTAAATTAGGTCCTTCTTACTTGGCATCTCACTTCTCTATGGGAAAGGAAAGCTTTTCGATGAGAACTCCTAACTGCTCTCCTTAAGATGTAAGGCTACAAACATAATGCTAACTAAAGCTTTGGTGCTTAAATTTCAAAATTGAAGCGTTTCATTTTCTGAATTCTTAATCATGTTCTTTTGCAGAGACCAGAGGAGACAAGGTGAATATAAGGCAAGCAAAGCAGAGATGTCAAGCCTTATGGAACAATTAACCTATTTAATCTTGAAGCCTGAGAAAAAAATGCAGGTGCAATGAAACAGTGACAAATTGCAAAAATGGGCTCCTCATCCCACCAACATTATGCAGTGATGTAAGTGATAAATATTTAATGTAGCTGGCATCCTATACAGTTTGTAGATTGAGAGTACAGTCTTATCTTACTAATGAGTGGTTTTTCAAGTTCTTGGTCCTTCAATCATCTAAAGAAATTGCAAGTACTTATTTTGGGTTAAGAATAATGAATCCTGTAAATGTCTCCTTCTAAATCCTGCTTACCTCTGAGTGCTATTTTTGCTTTTATTAACTTTCCCATTTCCTCTAAAATGCCTTCCTTAAAATGTCCCCCAGAGATTGCAGGGATACCTTTTCTGTCTGGGGAGCTGGAGGAAAGCTGTCTCTCTCCAAGCTTTACCCCTTGGCAGGTGCAGGCAGCAGCTCTGTCTCCTCTCCCAAGTCCCTCCTGATGCCTTTGAATTTTACATGTAGTTTTAACTGAAGGGGTGGGCTCCCACTTGCCCTTTCCCATAATCAGGTCACACTATCAATTTCAGATACTCGTCCTAATTTTGAACTTAATATGAACCTGAAGTTTGTGCACGGACAATCTCAATAAAAACTGACGTCAGGAAATAGGAAAATTGTCACAAGTCTTGGCAAACAGTTATCTTGCCAGAGACAAAAATGTACGTTTCTCCCTGGGAGTTAGAGTTTGTGCCCTTTTTCCTTCTACCTGCATTTTTATCCAAACTTAATGCAAACAGCTTTTCTCTGGTCCTTGGTGAGAAGGCGATCCATTGATGAAAGCTCTCCTCTGCCCTGTCAGAATTCCTCTAGTTTCCCTAGAGTTGCCTGGTTTACATTGTTTTCTCCCCTGTGCGTGGCGTGGGCTTCCCCTACCCGAATGGCCAACAAGTCTCCCTTCTAACGACATGCCCACTGATGCGCTGGAGGCAGAAGAGAGCGCAATACGGTGCTAAGATGCAAAGGGCCCTAGACAGGTCTCTAGTCTGGGATTGTGCCTGGCCCAGCCTCCTTCCCCTCTCTGTGGGTAGGGATGGTTGAGTCCAGCCGCCTGGGCAGCGGCTCCTTGTGCGGGTAGCAGCCTGTCTTCTGCGCTCTCCGCCTTTTTCTCTCCAGACTGAATCTGCCCCCCCCCCAGCCCCCCCCCCCCCTTCCGCGCTTCTCCCACTCGCTGGCTCTCTCCAGCTGCCTCCTCTCCAGGTCTCTCCTGGCTCCTCGCGCTCCTCTCCTTGGCTCTTCTCCCCCCTCCCGCAGCCTCTCCGCCTTGGTGCCTTCCTGCCCCGACTCCGCCGGCGCGGACTCCCTGCTCGGCCCCGACCCCCGCCAGCCCCTGTTCTCTCCGCTCAGAGCAGCTCAGCCCTGCAGTGTCTCCGGACTTGATGCTATGAGAGGGAAGCGAGCCGAGCGCCCAGACCTGCAGGAGGCGTCGGATGCACAGCCGGTCTTGGGACCGGGATCTCTCTCCTCCTTGCCTTGCCCTCTGGTGATTATTTGGCTCTGTCCATAGTCCTGCCGTTCCTCGGAGGAGACGGGTGCATCTGAGAAGAGCCATTGGTTTTGTGTGTGTGTGTGGAATATCTGCAGACATGAATGCGTGGAGGAAATTCAAGTCGCTGCTCCTGCTTCTGGTACTGCTGGTTCTGTGCGCGGGTCTCCTCACTGCAGCTAAGGGTAAGAGAGGCTTCCTTATTACCGGGGGAGATGGTCGAGCCCTCCTCCTCGGAGGCCACGTTTTCGAATCCAAGTGCCTGTTTATTTCAGGACGGCAAGGCAGCAACTAGCTGGCGTCCGCCGGGTAGTTCTCCATCACGGGTGGGAATGCGATACCAGGGAGCTGAGCTTCCATCCTCGCTCTTCCCCAGCCTTCATCTCCCTTTGCCCCACCCCCGCCTTTTAGGCTAAAGGAGCTCTATTTTCTTGGTCGTGTAGGTTGTTGGAGAGAATAGAGTCAAACATGAGTTGGACAGAAATTGCGCTGTGGCGGGGCGATGGTGCCTCCTGCGAGATGTGGACACAGCGGTGCGGGGTGGGTCGGGGTAGTCCTGATACTTTCTCTCTGGATCCAGGGCACCCAGAAAGTGTCTGAGGCAAAACCTACCTTGTAACTAGTAAGGGTTCTCTGTGGGGATTTTGATACCAACAGACAAGCATTCTTGCCAGGTCTGCCTGCCCGCACCCTTGCACCCTATCCCCCTGCTCCTCCAGCCTCCCTCCAACGTACTCGCTGAGTGACGAGTCACCCCGCTTTCCTCTCTCTGGACTTTGCACCTTGCAAGTTGTAAGGCGCCAGCGAGGTTCAGAAAACAGCCAAGAGTCCTGCGTGGGCTTTCACCCCTGACAGAGTCCCCACAGTCACAAGGTTACTCCCCTTTCCTATCCTCGGTCAGAGCAAGGTCTCCTCCAGTTTGCTTCTGGGGTTTCAGGCTTTATGAACTTGGTTTTCTCCTTGAAATGAGTTAAGAAATGCCCCCACCCCCTTCCTCCTCTAACTAGGCTACAGGCTGCAACCTCGGGGCTGGCAACAGCTCCTGCACTTGTCTATTCTCTGGGAAAGAAAACAATCTCTCTCTTGATTCAGAGGGAGAGAGAAAATGAGAAGGAATATTGATTGATTTTCACATTGGAAAGTAGCTGTCCCCATTTCCTGATTTTAACCTCTTAGATGCTTCTCCCCCTTAATCATGACCCCATCCTATGACTCCAGAATAACTCTATGTGGGTTTTCTTCTACCCCTCCTTTTTATTTTTTTTAAATGAAGTCAGCTAGTTATTGTGGCTTTAAAAATAAGAACTTTCCCCTTCCTCAATAAAATGCTCCTTTTCTCCCTAGATTGTTCCATGTTACAGTTCACCCATTTTCTGTTCCCCCCAAGTGTTCCAGATTCAAGGGTGATTGACAACACGAAGGAGGACTTTGCTTCCATTAGGAAACTCCAGATCCACCTGGAGAGAGAGAGAGAGAGAGAAAAAAAGAATTGCAGACTGGGCTTCCCCTCCCCCTTGTGATTCTCCCTTGGGTGTCCAGGGCTTGAGGAAAGCCTGACCTGTCAAGATCATCCCCTTCACACAAACATCTAAAACAAAATAGTACCTGCAAAGTGCATCCAAAGGTCTAAGAAAGTTTAAATGGTGGGGCATAGTTGCTCAAGCTATTGTTCTTGGTCACTTTGGGAGTGGGAAGCTTCCCGCAGGGATTGGGCAGAGAATAACGCCCTGCTCTGTACGAAATACCCTGAGATGGCCACTGTTGCCAGAGACGCTGCCTGAGGCACCACTGGTGGAGCCAGGCCAGCCTGACAGAGGCCTCTGTTCACCATGGACTTGCTGGAATGCAAAGCAGGAAAAGAGGCTTACTCTAGGGGATATGCTTGTGCGTTGGGCAATGGGCTGAGAGGTCAGCAGCCTGGGGACAGGACTCCGCTTCCCCAGCTAAGCCTCTAAGTGGAGAGAAAACGCATGCCACGCAACTCTGCTAAACTTCCCGCCTCTATTTCCACCTTCACTCAAAGCCAATCTTACCACCTCCACCCAAAGCCAATCTTGGCCTAAGGCTTCCTCCTTAACCAACTCAACCTCAAAAGTGTACTCTCTCCTCTTCCCCAAGTTCCTCCCTCCATGGTCCCTTCCCCTGCAATTAGCAAAGGTTGTTGCTGCATGGAAAAGGCGGCGGTGGTGTGGGCTCTGCCTCAGTGTTTAATAATCCGCACACGTGTGTGCCGGGTGGATGCCGCCCCCACATGGGTGGGCTGAAGCATTAGGCTGAGGTGGGGAGGCAGGGAAGTGAAGTATAAAGGGGGAAGTAGGAAGGCTGGTGTATGTCCTCTGACAGGTTCAGGGTAAGGAGGGCAGCGGGATGTAAAGTCCTGGGCACGCTGGACGCCTCCAGGAGCAGCTCCTGAGAGCGCCGCCAGTGCGCTCGCCTTTGCGCGGCCCACGCTAGAAGGATTCTGCCTAGAAGGATTTTGCCGGTGGAGTCCCCATGTTACCAGCTTTAAAAGCCACAAGATTGGCATCACTGGCCCCTCTTATGCGTGGCATGGGAGCAATCTCTGTGTGTGTGTGTGTGCGCGCGCGCGCGCGCGCAAGAAGGACGAACACTTGGACAGCCCGCACTCCCTGCGCTATTGTTTGCCCTCTTTGAGGGGCGGGGGTGCGCGCGGCCCCTTTAGGAACCTGGGAGGGGAAATCCACGTTGCCAGGGTGCCCAAGTCCCTACCGCGCCCGGAAGTCAAGCGCGAGACAAGGTGCAAGCATGTGTGGCAGCCTTGGAGCGTGGGCTGCAGGCAGGAGGCAAATGACGCCAGCGTCATAGTCGCTGTTTCTGTGCTCCGAGAACTGGGGCGGGGTCACATTCCTATTGCCAACTCAAGCCCAGGTGGCCAAGGTCTGGGGTCTGTGTTGGGGTTCCGAGTCTAGGCCGCCAGCCCGAGAGGCACCGCAGAGGTTGCTTCGCACAGAAGGGCTGACCCAGAGAGGAGCCCTCAGGTGGGAAGGCACTTGGCCACTATCGCAGGCAGCTGCGCCTCCTGCGCCCAGGTGGCGGCTCCTGCGGTGGCTAAGCGGGCGGAGAGGGTTTGATGTGCGTGGGTCGTATTTCGTGACCTGTTTGCGGAGTCGTGAGAGGCTGGAGGCGTCCGCAGTTGTGGTCATTAGAAACCGTTCATTAGCTTCAGCTGCTTGTGCTACACTCATCAGTATACCATGGGGCCTCCAGGAATTCGCTTTCGATTTTATTTTTGTTCGTTAATGTTTTTGTAAAGGTTTAGCCCCAAGTGTGCTCATCTCTTGGAAAGCACCACTTTTTTTCAGGAGATTCGGGAGAAGAAAGAAGAATTTAAGCATTTTTCACTTGAAATTAGATGGGACAATTCTTGAACACTCATACTTGCACATAAATGAGTGGTGATCTAGGACTGTTCTGGCGAACAAACTTTGCAATTTTCTGTTGCGTTTGTGCTGCAAAGATAATGCAGGTATTTGCAGATATTACCTAAACATCCTAAAAGAAGACTCATAATACTGTCACAGAACAGCCTTGTAGAAAAGAGGAAAGGGGAGCAAGGAAGAAAAAGGTGGAGAATGTTTATTAGAATTCTTAGTTCTGTCACTAACAAACTCAGCAAATAGTTAAGCTTTGACAAATTTCTGCTGAACCATTTAAGTCAAAATGTAAAAAAGGAATGTGTGTGTGAGTCAGAATTCTGCAAACTTCTAGAGGTTTACCATTTTAAAAGTATTTATCACCAAAAAAGGTGTTGCAACGTTTAATTAACTAGTCCCATTCCTTTCTGACAGAATCCAAGTGCAAGGAGGAAACTCTTGTGAATAAGTTGCTTTTACAGAAAGCCCCTAGTCACATCATTTGCTCAAAAAGGGGAACCACTTAAGGTGAAATTAAGATTTCAATAATCATTGTGTATCATAGATGAGTATACTAAATAAGATAGTGTATACACACACACACACACACACACACACACACATGCAGAGAGCATATATACACTACATACACTCTTATCAAGGGACTTAATTCTTTTAGAAGTTTTCAGCCAAAGCTTTCTAATGTTTCTACAGCATCTGTTTCTTATTTTAGGATTTTAAATACTTAGAATAAGCAGAATGATGTACAGGTGTGGCAAACTTGAATAGCAGAACAATGAGATCTCATCAAACACACATAGAAAAACACATGGTAAGTGATAGAGGTGTCATAGAATTCCCTCAGGTTTCAGGCATCTCCAGTAACTGCAGAGCTTGTGTGGACAGAGAATTGCTATTTT
>NW_006399904.1:3936765-3951314 GCF_000299155.1 Elephantulus edwardii | reverse complement strand
TACTCCTACGATAAAAATAATGCCCTAAAATATAATACTTTTAGACTATTCTCTCCCCCATAGACTTCAATGCCATAAACATATTGAATGGGTAGAGAAGCTGTGGTATATTCATATTGACTTAGAGGGTCAATCATGCTTGATAGGAGGACTGCCACAAGTGCTGTATTTCAAAGTTCCTACAGGCAGACCTGGCTCCTCCTGGGGACAGTGCTTCCTTACTGTCCAGTTTATTGCTTCAAACAAATACTACCACAGCTTTGAAAATGTCAGTACAATGGTTCTACTTCCCCCAAGAAACAGGTAACTCTGGCTAGTTTTCATAGCCGACTATATACAGCAAATCCAGTGTAGACATTTCTTTTTTTTTTTTTTTTCAGTGTAGACATTTCTAAGCTGTCAAAATGCAAGCAACATATTAAATACTCTTATGTTCTATTGAATTCTAAATGAGCTTCTAGGAGTTTTTCTGATGAGTTCTTGGTGAAAATAAGTCATGACAACATGCATACATGTAATTTAAAACTATTTTTGTTTTTACCTTTTATATTTTGTCAGATGAAGTCCATTTCCCTTGGTAATTAATTTTAAAAGTCAGTAGGCAGTTATTGCACATCATAGGAGACTTTATTTGATTAGCTAATACCTCAGAAAAAAATATCTGAGCAACGTTTTATATTCCTATAGCCTTTGGCTGTATTCCTAACTTAGGCTTGCAAGAGCACATTTTGAAGTCCACTGGCATGGATTTGGATTGCTGTGAAGAGCAGTGGTATCTGGTAGAGG
Source organism: Elephantulus edwardii (assembly GCF_000299155.1). Lineage (NCBI taxonomy): Eukaryota > Metazoa > Chordata > Mammalia > Macroscelidea > Macroscelididae > Elephantulus > Elephantulus edwardii. The sequence goes on along the minus strand of NW_006399904.1, from coordinate 3,950,528 downwards.
CAAACCAGTCGTAGTTTATGACCTCACCACTGTAATAAGCAGAGGTACATTTTATTATTATTGCTATTATTATTTTAACAGTTTAACAGTACAGCTGGCTTTGATGTGCACCCTGAGGCCAAAGAATCTTTTGGCTGTGCCAAGGCCAATTAGTCCGAAAAGAAATCAATCTTTTTACTTTGCCTTTATCAGCACAAACTGTTAACACACTGGGTGTTATTTTTCAGAAAATCATATTGGTATAAATATGAATTTGCATGTATTTATGCCTAAAATGACATGACCTTTGGCTAATTAGTGTCTACGCATAGGATAGGGAGCTGAGCTCGGGTGGTGTAGAGTGTACGCACTTGTGTTACTATCCTGAGGTTTGACTCGTCCAGTGGCTCAGAGGGAGAAAGATGGACAGTCTCCGCCTGTGCAACTTACAATCTGAGAAATCCAGAGGTTGTCAGGCTCAATTTCAAAACCATGTCAATGAGTAAGGTACGGAGAGGGATAGCAGAGTGCATTACATGTTACACTGTAAACACAAAGGTCAAGAATTCAAATCTACCACCTTTGGTAGAATCTTTGGGGGAGAGATGGACTGTTTCCTCCCATAAAAGTTTCTAACTTCAGAAACTAGTGGAGAGATTCTATCAATCAGACATGACCGTGCGTTTGAGTTGTCTGTTTATTTAGGATGAAATTTACCTACTAGCACTTACTTAAGTTAATACATAACAATAGTAAAATCTCCTATGTAGTCTTTAACATGTGTTGCTAACCAAAAGGTGGTGTGTTTACGAGTTCAAATCCCCAAGCTCCTCCACTGGATATAGGTGGGCAGTCTCCTTCTGTTTTGATGTATAGCTTTGGAAACCTGATGGAGATTGCCATGAGCTCAAGAGGAGTTGTGGCAAGGCATTAGAGTATAGTTGGAATTTTACATAAAAATTTAAAAAGAAAATTACTTAATTGAGCTATTTAGAATTAAATGATTATAGGTTATTTATAACATAGATTTCCTCCCTAAAGAGAAATCTTTTAAAATAGACTACAGTATGAAATCTTTTTCCTTAACTGATTTTAGCTGTAGTTCTCTTTACATCGCTTATGTTGGTGTTATCACGTCGGAACTGGCCTGTATCTGTCCTTGCAGAGGGTTTTCAGAGGCAGTAGATGACAAAGGAGGAGACTGACCATCTTGTTCCCACTGAGTCGCTGGGGTATTGAACCACATACCTTTGGGCTGGCCATACAATCCTTTACTAAGCTATTGGAGCTCCCTGAATAATTTGTATTCACCAGTAATTTCTAGAAGAAAAAACATGGCAATGGTTTAGAGAAGTTGAAAGATCTTTCTTTACTCTCAAATATATTCTAGCTGGATAAGAGATTTCATCATCCATCTTAACTTCTAACCCTGTCTCCTTTAACAAAAGAAACCAGAATATGATGTAAGCCTTCTCCTGAGGAATGCCATTTTAACAGATGAACTTGCATTGATGTCAGTGTTACTTTTACCCCAAGTGGCTCTTTTATCTCTGCCTAAAACTTTATAAGACTTATCTGCAGTTGTTAAAAAAAAATAGAGTATCTTTTATGTCACCAATATATTTTGCGCTTCAACTTGTACTACGGAGTTCTAGTGGCCAAGTGGCAAGGAGTTCCTCTGAGAACCCAGAAGCAGGCAACTTAAATCCACCAGATTTTTTTGCAAGAGAAAGGTAGGTACTACCCTCTCATGCAATTTACAATTTCTGAACACCCACAAGAGCTTCAGCTAAGAGTTGGTTTTGACTTGACAGCATGTAACAACAGTAACAAGTTTTTCTTTCATAGTGCTTTATTTATCTTTTACTAATTTTATCTTGTACTGGCTTATCCTCTACTAGATTAGATTTAGCCCAGAAAAAAGTTATGAAAAGGAAAGAAATATTTTTATATTATTCAAACATGTTATATAAACAGGATACTTTAGCGCTAATAACCTTTATGCAATTTTGTTCCATCAGTTGTAATGTCATGAATAAAGTTAAAACAATTTGAGTTATATTTATTGAGTTGAAGTCAAGAATATAGATATTAATGAATTAAAATGTTGGTGTCTCTTCTCAGTTTTTATTCCAGTGAGACAATTTCAATTTGAAAGTTTTATTTTAACTTGAGAGTTAAGCTATATTGAATGCTGAATGAAATCTAAGAGTATTTTTTTCCATTTGGTGTTTTGGAAACCTTGAATCGCTGCAATAGCAGTCTAGAAAAATTAACATGATGTATATATATATTTTAATTCAGTGAAAATTTTCCTGAGTTACAAAGCTAATTGTAAGACAGTTGTGTCTCAATGGAATCAAAGTTGGTTTTGAGGGCAATCTAACATTTATCTCAGTGCATTAAGGTAATACTTTTGGGTTGTTTTGGGGTTCTTTTTTACCTCTTTACTACATGGCAGAGAGGAAGACCCCCCAATGAGATGGATTGATAGAGTGACTTCAGCAATGGGCTCACAAGTGAGCTGTGACAGGGATGACACAGGATAGGGCAGGGTTCAGATTTGTTGTTTATAGGGTTACTATGAGGCAACTTGAAGGGTACCTAACAACAGCTACTATAACAGGGAGTCAGGGGTTTCTGGTGGGCGAGTGGATAAGGTGTTAACACTACCAACCCAAACACAGGCAGTTTGAATCCATCAGTTGCTCTCAACTAGGAAGATTAGAAATCCCCACCAGTGTGGTCAGCCTCCAGCCAATTGTAGGGTTAGTCATGAGTCATTTGACAATGCACTGTTGTTGACTACTTCACACTTTTACCTTTGTAAATATCAGCATTGTGGTAATGTAGTTTTTAATACTTTCTATAATTACTATTTGCATCATTTGTATATTCATAAGAATTGTATGAATTTTTGCTTAAATAAAAACTATTTCTACTAAATCTTTTGCTTGGAATCAGAAATCTTACTTTTGACTCAGCATTCACCCCATCTCCATGCAGTTTTTCTGAGCATGATGATTTTATTCTTGAAGGTAAATGACATTGGATATATTAATACAGTTTTTACTTTTTACATGTGCACTGTCAAGTTGGAACTGACCCATGACTGACCATTCAGCAGGTTTTCAGAGGCAGTTAGTCATATGGGAAGAGATTGTCTATTCTTTTCTCAATGAATGCCTGGTGGATTTGAACCGTGTGCCTACGGGTTGCAGTGCTGCTTTTTATCTCTAGGCCACCAGCGCTCCCTTGATATGATTAAAAGCCTATAGATTTTTTTATACATGAAATATATTTTATTTCATGTATATATTAAAGTTTGAGGTATGTACAATGGTTAGTAAAGTACTGTATTGCTTTGCAATACAAATAAAAATATTAATATTTGTATTTTTGCATTATGTCTTTGTATGTTTTGTTAAGTACATATTTTGTATTTTTATGTTTTTATATTAAAGATATTCTAGTGCAATTGAATAGGTTTATTTAATGGTTTCCATGAATTAAAAAGGTGCATTATATACTATATATCCTAAGACAACCATTTGATACTAATTGTTGTTAGGTTCAGATGATACCTAAATGTTACCATTACATACAAATTAAACTTAAGTAAAGTTTTAAGAATGGAGCTTTGTTGTAATCTAAGAGCTATTTCTATATAATAAAGTGTGCAAACACCACCTGAATCACACATTGTGATAGTTATTTCACAGTTTGTATATATTGTGAATGTTAAATGTGTTTAAATGGTTGTATGTATGTCTGTGGATTTGTGTGTTATTGTGTTTATGTATCTCTATTTAAAATGTGTTATATTCTAATAATCTTAGTCTTCACAGACTCTAATTAGCCCATACTGATTTCATAAGGAAGAAGATACTGTATCATCAACTCCTGTAATTATTTCAGAGAATTCCCTCTTTCTTGTCAAGGTCTCTATTATCAGTATTCGTCGTTCTATACTGTTTAATCTTTGAAATAAAATGATTTTACAACAAAGACAAAATTCAAGCTCCTTGTCCATAATATTTATATTATGGTAATACTTCAAGGGATAATTATACTGTTTCATATTAAAATCCTGTAGAAATGAATTATTTCATGGTGGTTTTTTTTTTACTATTTAGTATACTCTGATAGGATTAATGTTATGTAAGAAAGAGCTAAATGTAAGATTAAAATTTGAATTACTTGGGGAGTAATTTCTAATGCATTAAAAGCCTTTGAAATTAATTGTGAATTCTAAGCAATCATTTTCCAGATGCCTGGTGAATTCCTATGCCGTGATTCAGAGAAATTTATTTCTCTTCTTATTTTTAATAGAAAGTGTTTTCATTGATCTCTTACAAGTGAGTAATTTTCTACATAAAATTGATATTAGTAGACATTATAGCAGCATATGCATTTTTGTAAATAATATACAGACTTGAAATCAGTGATATGACAGTGATTGTTTTACTTAGTGGCTCTCTGAGGGAATTATTACTTTCTTTTCTGATCATTAAATTGATTCTCAACACAATACAACTTTGACTTAGGCAAAATGAATATTCTTTGGGGTTACTGAGAGGTAAACAATGTTCCAACTTAAATGATGAATTTTCTTCACTCCTCTTTTGAAGGATGGACTAAAGGAGTGTTCTCAAAGCCTATAAACATTTTTCTTGTTACCCTGATTTACATTTTTTTCCTTATTTTTATATAGAAAATGGAAGTACTTGGATGTACAATACATATTTAGATAGTTAAGACTTGTAGGATATCCTTAGCACTTCATACAGGAGATGAAGGTAGTGTTACCAATAAAACAAGTATCTGCTGAATTAACAGAATTCAGCAGATCCTTCCCTCAGTGGGCTTGAAATGTTGATATTTTCAGTATCTAACTTGCATATCTGGTTTTGTCTCATTCTTCATAGCTTTTCTTTAAAAATATAATCTTTGTAAACAACATGAAAAATACAGCTCTTGGCTTTTTTCTTTTATGTTGCCTTCTACATACATGAGCTTGCAGGTTGCCATTTGAAAGTATGTTTTAATTGTAGGCTACTTGATAATGTTTATGTTTCATTCTACATGATAGCAATATGAAATTACTGTAATTTCAAAACTTATTTAGAAAAAGAGAAAATAAAGTGAGAAAATGTGTGATGTTAATATGCACTTGTCCTTACAGATTGATTAATAGAGTTATATTTATAGGTTAAACTTATTAAGTCAGTAGCCGAAGATCTCTTTGGAGCGAAGATATCCTGGAAGCAAAGTGCTAAGGAGCAAGGATGTAACTTTAAACTCTATGGTGTGCCTGATTCAAGCCATAGTACTTAAAAATTACTACGTATGCATATTAAAAGTGAATAATCAATAAAGAAGATTAAAGAAGAATTTATAATTTTGAATCGTAGCAAAGAATACATGAAATTCCAAAAGGACAAATAAATCTATTTTAGAAGCACAACAGACAGAATGCTCCTAGAAGCAAAGATGATAAGACCTTTTCTCACGTGTTTTAAATACATTATCAGAATGGGCCAGTCCTTGGGGGAAAAAGCCATGAAAAAATCATCAAGCTTGGAAAAGTAGATTGTCTACAAAGGAGAGGAAGATTTTCAATGAGATCAGTTGACACAATGACTCCAACAATTAACCACAGCAGATATTTTGAGAGCAGCACTGAATCTGGTAGGGCTTCACTGTAACATAGACTACCTATGAGTCAGTTAACTAGGTTCCGCGTAACAACAACGCTATCACAACAACCATCAGCTGAGGTTTAACTGGGTGATGAAATGGTTAGATGCTTAACTACTAGCTGTAATATTTCTTCTAAATACACACAGAGTAACCTCTGAAGATCACAGCCTTATAAACTCTGTAGAGCAGTTCTGCTCTGCATGTATGGGGTTGTTATGAGTTACAATCAATTCAGTGGAAACAGCCATCAGGCTACTATATGGAGGCAGGCACATATTTTTAATCTCCAGGGCCAAAGAACACATCTGAGAAGAGTAGATTCCTTTAACAGACAATCACTGTCAACTCTATTCTACCTCATCGTGACCCTGATGGGTGTAAGAAAAGAATTGTGTACCATAGAGCTCAGTGGCTGACTTTTCAGAAGGAGATTTCTAGGACTTACTTTAGTGGCATATCTGGGTAAACACAAATTGTCAATCCTTAAATTAGGACCCAAGTTATTACATTTAAAACTAATCACCTAGGATCTCCTACCTTGGATTTTAACATTTTGCTTTCTTGAAGAATTATGTCCTTTACCAACTAGAATTATTCAATGAAATACAGCCTGGAATTTATTGAACTTTACAGTTGCCTTAGGCCACAAGGAATTAAATCTGCAATTGTCCTAATGAGTTTTCCTTGTTACTTTAAATTATAGCCATTGACGTAATTAACATTAATTCATACATTGTACTATGCAACATACCAAAAAACAAAGCCTGTTGTGGTTGAGTTGATTCTGACTAGTAACAAACCTGTAGGATAGAGTAGAACAGTTTCGAAGCTGACCAAACTTGTTGTCTTTAATAGAATGTTTTATCTTCTCCTTTTGAGCTGTCTGGTGGGTTTGAACCAAAGACCATTTGGTTAGCAACTTAGCTCTTAACTGTTGTGCTACTACAGCTCCTTGTTGCTGTCATTGTTGTTACTAGGTGCCATTAAGTCTACAACAACTCTTAATAGATGTGAAACTTGACCTATCCTGTGCCATGACCATATCTGATATACTTGAATGCATTGTTACAGTCACTGTGTCAATCCACTGTATTGAGGGTCTTACTCTCTTTCCCTGATCCCCTGCTTTTGCCAATATAATGTCTTTTTCCATGACAACATGCCCCAACTATGTGAACCAGAGTTTCACTATCCTTGCTTCTAAGGAGAACACTAAATTTAGTGTCTCCAAAACAGATTTGCTTGCTATTTTGACAGTTCAGTGGGACGTTCAGTACTCTGCTCCATGATTCTAAGGCATAGAGAGCTTCTTAAATTCTGTAACACTTAACTCATCGTGCTAACATCTACACCAGAATAAAACACTGATTCTGTGCCATCCTCAGGAATCTTTGTTGTAATCCTTGTTACTGTCATTGTGCCAATCCATGCCATTCAAAACTTACCCCTTTTTGCTGTCTACTTTACCCAAAACGATTTCCTCTTCCTGGGACCAGCTCCTCCTGATACCATGTTTAAAATATTGAAATAAATTCTCAACATCCTTGCTTCTGAGGAGCTCTCTTCTGCACTTCTTCTGGGAAGATTATGTCATGTACAGGCAAGGAATTTTTGTAAGAGATGGAAACCTTAATGATGCTGAAAGAATAAATTGAATTTATATAAGACTTGCAACAGAAACAGAGTGACAAGAAGATGAGAAGACTCAAATCTATGAATAGCATAAGCTTTTCCCTCCTTTCTTCCTAGAGAAAATAAAGGCCAGTTTAAATATGTTTAAATTCACTTCTAAATATTGATGTTCAGTGGGAGTCATGGTCAACCTCCTCAGAAATTTTCTACAGCTTTTTAAATCTGAAAGTTTAAATTTGGAAGAATATAAACTACTTGTGGGCCTATTTACTAAAATAGGTATATAGGCAATTTATTTTAGACCATCTCTTCTGTTTGCTAAACACAGCCAATGGATCTAAGTTGTGTTTGAACTTAGATCAAATCTATTGTATATATTTTATAATCTATTATTTGGAAAGTAGGGTTTCTGCCAGTTCTCATTTTTCTTTCAAGTTATGTGATGAATTTTGTCTTTTAATTTTTGTTGTGGCTATCCTGCTGTGTATCAACTTTCAGAATGTAACAATTGAAATATTGAGTGAGAAATAAAGGATTTTTAAGTTTACCACCAGTAAACTACCCTCTGTATTGTTTTCACTACTATGGAATATCCTGTTCCATCTCAAAAATTATTTTCAAAGTCATCCATATCCAAACTTTAGTCTTTCTTTCCAGCTCCAGCATCTGTGTTGCTTGGAAGTTATTTCCACCATTGATTATGCTAGCATAATGCACAAGTTAAATGTATTTCAGATGCCTTCCATTGTTAGTTAAAAGGTTGCTGTTTAAACCCACCCAGTGGTTCTGAATTTGTGCTGTTGACTTTATATTGTGGTATTGGTGAATAGTATTGAATATCCCACGAAATACCAAAAGAACAACAACAACAGAAAAATCTATCTTGAAGGACATGTAAACAGAGTGCTGCTTCGAGGCAAGGATGGTGTAACTTTGGGCATATTTTCAAGAGGAACACATCCTTGGAGAAAGACATCATACTTGGAAATACATATTTCCAAAAAGAAAGCAAAAGAGAAGAAGACCCTTAACAAGATGGACTGACATAGTGACTACCCCATCTTGGGCTTAAGCACGAGAGAAAGATCATAAGGATGTTTCAGGAGATGGTGAGATTTAGATCTGTTGTTTATAAGGCCACCAAGAGCTCTCCTGGATTTAATGGCACCTAACAACAATATTTATTCTCTGAAAAAAGACTTGATGAACTACTCCTGTAAATATTAGCTAGAAAATCCTCCTGGGTAGCTTTACTCTATCATAGGCACTTGGTGTGAGTCATTGGCACTTGGTGTGAGTTGAAATAAACTCAGTGGCACCTACAAACCAGACCAAACATTCTTTATGCCTAAATATCTGTGTATTTGTCCATTGTACCTCAATGACTATGTACTTTATCTTTTGAGACTGCTATTTTAAAATTTTATTTTATTTGTGTATGTACCGTCAAATCGGATCTGATTGGTATAGGAGGAGATTGTCCCTCCTTCTCCAGCAGAGCATCTGGTGGATTCAATCCATGCACCTCTGGGATTGTAGTGCAGCTTCTTGCCACTAGGCCACCAGAGCTCCCTCAAGACTACTTCTTAATTATCACACATTATTTTTATTTAGAATTCTAACCATAACAATAATTAGTACCAGAATAACTGAAAAAAGAAAAAAAAAACCAACCAAAAACAAAACCCAGGTCAAAAATGTCTGAAACAGTCTATCTTGTCATTCCAACATTTTCAACATTCGCTGGTTTTCTTCCTTCCCTTCTCTCACTTCCAAAACTGTTATCAGTGTTCTTGGGTTCAGTAATTCACTGGAAGATGCTGGAAGCTGATGCAGCTCTTAAAAAAAAAAAGGGCTTGATGAAGGAAATCTGAGATGCAGGGCAGCCAGGGTGCCTGCTGTTGTTACAAGGCCATACCAGGCAAACAGAGAGCCCTGCCTGAGTCTCTGTGCAATCTTTTATATGCACCAGAGCATATGCCCCCAGGGGAAGGAAGGATGGCAATTTGTGCCATGCCTTTTTAGTAGAGCGGAGTCTCAGGATATTAATGGATAGGGTAGTCGTTTTGGAAAATAAACTCTTGACAATACAACTATAAGTACCCAGTTTTTATGTGCCATCTAGTCGCCTACAACTCATAGTGTCCCTATGCACAATAGCACTGAACTCTGCCTTATTCTGAGCCAGTCTCACTGTATCCTACACACCTACACCCATTATCAAAGTTACTTCTTTGTCTCTTATGTTTAATACCCTTAAATAACAACATAAGTAGTTTTGAAATCAATATTTTGTTTTAATTGTTTGTTCTCTGTAGCCAGTTGTTTTCCATAGATTTAAATGCTCTTAGATGATTGAAAGAAAAGTTTTTCAACTATTAAGTTTCATAGTGTTTCCTTACATATTAATATAAGAAAATGTTTCTTTATTGACAATTACAAACAAATCTGAATATTCTCCAATATATGTTATAGATTTGATTTTGTCTTTCCTCACCCCACCCCGATAGTGAGCCAAATTAATGCATTACAATATTTCAGGGAAAAAAATGTACTCATTGAAGAGAACCTAAGTTATGTATCATCAATGATATATAATTAGTATTAAAATTATATATCCACAGTTGTAGTTTAACATACTTTTTCTACTCATTTGTGTTTTGTTTCCATGATTGTTTCCTTTTGTGTCTAGGGTATGTGCAGGAACAAGTTATGAAAATCTAAATAAATTACGGTTACAGCCATGGAGACCTAGAGGAGCCGTTCTGTTTTGTCCTGTACAGTCATGATGAGTCAGAATTGACTCAACAGCAACTGGTTTGGGTATAAAGGGTCTACTGAGTTTAGTATTTGGGATGGTGGCATTTAAAAATTTTCTTTAAGTGATAATAATTTAATGATATTAGAGCTTATTCAGCAGAGATGTCAGCCTACAATTGTCATTTTGATCTTCATGACTATTTTATCTCTCAGCTTTTTAATTTTAAAAAAATTGCATAAGAGGACTATGGAACAAAGAAGAACTAATCAGTCTCTTTCTTTTACTACTCCAATTACAAAATTACCTTCCCAGTGTTCCTTTAGTACCACAAGAAGAACAGAAGGGACATGCTGTCAGGGTCTTTAAAAGATGAATATTCTTCCGATTTGAAAATATTAGAGCTATGCCAATTTTTTGCCAGTTTGTATCTCCTAGAAAGCATGTTTTTCTTTCCATTTTAAAAAATGATGGATAGGAAAATTAATAATCTTTTTAAAAAATGTGGTATAAAAAGATTGGATTATTTGTTACATGACAAGCATAAGGTAGTACTGTGTTTTCCCCTAAGATCTATTTACAGTGTTTTCTTGTTATATATGTTTTAATAGTAACCTAGGAAAAGCAAAAAATAATACTTGTGTTAGAGGTTGTCATTTGTTGTAGTCTTAAAATGCAACATATGAATCCCTTTTTGCCATTTAATAGCATGCTTAGTTAACTTCCAGAAAAGGGTAAATAAAGACAAGAAGTTAAAAAAAGGAAAAAAAAAGATATCAAGATAATTAGAAGTAGTCCTTTATTCTTTATATCATTTTATTGGATCAGATAAAAGTCTGGAAAGCAGAGCTATAGAGAAGGCAGATTGATAGAGCAGTTAGCCATCTTAGGACTATTTGTACTAATTTTGTACTGCCGTGTACCATTGTTAACCCAAACTTTGCTGTAAGATGCTCTCTAGTCCATTCTGATTCGTGGAAAACAGAAGGAAACATTGCCCACCCATAGGAACCATCTTTCGTCTTTTCTCCCTTGAAGCCTCTGATGAATTAGAAATCTCAGAAAAGCATATCTTTGACTTAGTACTGCAACTCTTCACATATTGCATCATCAGAGCTCCCACCTCTGGTTTAGCTGCTTAAAATAAAATGTGGACGTCATGCTTGGGAGGGTAGAGGAACTGTGCAGGAGAGGAAGACCCTCTATAAGATGGACTGATTCAGTGACTGTAGTAATGGGATTAGATGTGTCAGAGACAGTAAGATGGACACAGGATAGAGCAGGGTTCAGGGTTGTTGTACATAGGGTCACTATGAGTCGCAAGCAACTTGTTGACACATAACAACAACTACAACATCTTTTTCTAGTTTCTATGGATCAAGAGTTTGTGTGTGGCTTGAATTGACTTCCAGTTAAGGTCTCACAAGCTGCAGAGTACCTCTAGGCCAGAGAATGTGGTTTCCATTGGCCAAGAATCTGATTTCACTCTCATTCAGGTAGTTGGCAGAATTTAGATCGTTGAAGTGTGGTTTGTGCTTACTTTTGGTCACAGGCCATTTTTGGTTTCTAGAGGCTGTCCAGAGAGCTCAGGTGGCCTAGTGGGAAGAAGCTGCACAGCAGTCTCGAATACACTGGGTTAAATCCACCAACTATTTTGCAGGAGAGAGACAGTCTGTAAATTTAGCTGCCTCTGAAAACTCACTGGAGGGTCATCTAGGGCTCGAGTATGACTCTAATAGTACACAACAAGAACAACAACAAGAGGTTGTCCACAATTTTTGCCACCTGGAGCTTTCCTACATGACTATTTGCTTTCTTAAGTCACCTACAAGTGAGTATATGAATCATATCACCTTTGCTATATTTCATCGGTTAGAGGTAGGGCTATGTTCTGCTGACATCCCACAGGGGGAGAATTGCACAAGGGCTTGTACGTCACCAGGCAGGATCATAGAGGCCACCAGAGGATTTCTCTTCCCTAGAATATGTTAACATAAGAAGATCATCTTAAAATTAATAAACGAATGTAGAATAAGACTAAAAGTGCACATCAAATATACATAAGCATACTACAGAAATTGCTGTTCTTATGGTTAGTGCCATCAGTTGAATAGAATTCCTATGTAATGCATACATGAGAAGATTCTCAAACTTATTGATGTCAAAATTAATGTAAGCTAAATATTTAGCATGTGAAACACTTGAAATTTTAAATTGTAGGAGTATATGGCAAGAATACACTAATGTATATGACAAAATTTAGAAGAAGGAGTGGCATCCACTTCTTAAACAATATACCTCTGGAAAATCTATGAACTTTGAGAAACGACGATAGTTATAAAAAGGCTTCAGGTATTTTGTTTATAGAGTCAACTATGAGTTGTTCTAGACTTGATGGCATTCAACAACAACAAATATCAAGAAAACAACAACATATCAAGAAAACGAGGCATGGTAATTTGACTGTGCAAGTCAAAATTATAAATTATTGTATATTTTCAGTTATAAATTGTATATTTTCACAGTACTTACTGTACTTTGCAGAGATAAATGTTTATTCATTTTTGGACCCTAATTAATTGAAACTCTGATTACTTAGTGCTAAGAAACTGTGCTACCAATCCAAAAATATGTGGTTCAAATCCGCAGTTGTTCTGTGGGAGGAAGGTAGGCAATCTTCTTTTTTGTGTGACTTACTCCCTCCGGTTCAGCTATAAGTCAGTTTCAGATAAATGGTGCTTAACAACAATTAAGTGAAAAACAGAGATGAGCTTAATTGATTAGACAAAGTGTTGTGTGTTTCACTCTGTGACATGTGAAAATACTTCCATAGTAAAAAAGTTAAAAATGTAAATTTTTTAAATTATGATTTAATTTTCATGTAGAAAAATGTAATGAAACTTCAGGTACCCATATAAAAATACATGAACACCATTTACATTTAAATATTTCCTGAAGATCAAAGATTATACCCTTCAAATATAGATTCTATCTCAACATCAGAAATCCACACCACTGTGGATAAAGAAACATCATATTGTGGTGGTTGTTGATTGCTGTGGAGTTGAGTACAACTCATAGTAACCCTATAAACAAAAGACCTTGAAGCATTTACATAAATAGCATCATTTCTCAAAATTCAGAGTTTCAAGAGGCATATTGTTTAGGGAGTGGATGCCACTCCTGCTTCCAAAACATCATGAAAGATGATGAAAATGTTCAATTGGTCAATGTCTTGGTTTTTCTTGGATTCCCAATTAATACTCATTGTAATAGCAATAATAAACCAAAAGATGTGTTGCATTGGGGAAATTTGCGGTCATGCAACACTTTGAAGTACTAAAGAACAATAATGGTGGTTTAAAGACTATGATAATGCAAGATTCAGATTTGTTGTTAAAAGGGTCACTATGAATCATAGTTGATTCAGCAGCCCCTAATACCAATAGCACGTTGAATTTATTTTAAAATTATTTCTAAGTCTAAAGAATATATGTAATAATCTTTGAAAAATCTCTTGGCTTTGTTGAGAATGTTGTTGTTACTGTATGTCATCAAGTCGGAAGCTCCAGGTGGTTTTCAGAGGTAGTGAGTTGCATGGAAGGAGATTACCCATCCTTTTCATGTGGAGCAGAAGGTGGATTCGATTCTCATGCCTTTGGGGTTACAGTACAGCTTCTTTTTTTTTTTT
>NW_006399904.1:3890520-3935205 GCF_000299155.1 Elephantulus edwardii | reverse complement strand
TATAGTCCTTGGTTTTAGTCCTAGGTCCATGATCCACCTTGAGTTGGTTTTTGTGTATGGAGTGAGGTGTGGGTCTTGCTTGAGTCTTACAGTACAGCTTCTTACCACTAGGCCACCAGAGCTGCCTGTTGATGAGAATATGGAAGCAAATATATAACCCATATATAACAGAGAGCATTAACTTGAAGCAAATTTCAGTTTTGTACATCCAATCCTGTCTTTTGCTTCCAGGGTGGTTAAGTGTCTTGTCCAAATGAATAAGTAATGTTAAGCGGAGCTAAGTCTAAGCTGAGGTTATTTTTTTAATAATCCATTGCTTTGGGGGGAGATCACATATACTTTCACTGTCCAGTACTTCATCTCCTGCACCATAGGACATTGAGAATCTATCTTTCTCCCTCATCTTTACTTAGACCTAGATGTGTCCCTTCTTCCTGCTTCATCTTCCTCTTTGCCTTATTTTTTCTGTTTCCCTCAGTTTGTGTGTGTGTGTGTGTGGTTCCTCTCCTCCCCTGCCCTACTCTTCTCAGCTCTAAATATATTTGAATTGACTCTTCTTTCTGGATGAACATGCCTATGATTAGTCTTTGGAAAGAAAGATATGGGTAGAAAAATGCAAAGCTTAGTTTTAAAACCCAAGATTATTAAGTACCCAAGTTAGTACAGAGCTACTGGTGGTTCCATAGAAATACTCAGTAGGATGGAAAAGTGTTAAAGGATTTTGTTAAAATAGTATTTAACCATGTTCACTTCTTATGGGTCATTTAAAAACAAACTGTTGTGATGTGGTTTTGTTAAATACTGAACATTTTTCATTTATAACATTTTATTTATAGATTTGTCTCTCCAGGGTAAATAATTGTTAAGAATATACAACATTGGAAGTCACTAAATGAAAACATTTTACATATTAGTTGTTATTATTAGATACAAAGGCATCAGTTTTCAACCCAATGAAAGAACAGCTTTTCCATAGCACTTTGAGTTCTAGGCTTTAATCTTAAAAGGACTAGATTGCCAGGTTTTCCTCACTGGGAACTTACAGATTTTTTTTTGGGTAGCTGAAAATCTTTTGATTATCAGTCTAGTATTTAACCACGACACCAACAAAGCTCCTACTTTTTTTAGGATTGCTTAAATAAGATTGGACAATTGCAATTTTTTTATTATCAACATTTTTATTGGTTTGCATACAATCATTCATATACATTGTGTTTTACATAATAAATTACTACTGATCTATGCCTATTATCACGACATCGTGTCAAGTCCCTGTTGCTTCTTTCCTATTCTTTCTGTACTCTAATAGGCAGGAAAAAGGGAAGAGAGAAATACCTATTACAATTGAATTTTTAATTGTTTATTGATTAAAATAAATCTAATTATGAAATAGTTTAAAGGAAATAAAAACAGTACACTATTTATCTTGACATTTACTAAGATAGAAAAACGCATCTTCATTTTCGTATGCTCAGATGTTCCCATGTGGTTGAGACACTCTGCAAAAAAGACCATGTTATGTTGCATATGCCTCAGAGCATGACCATGGAGCCCGCAGGCCTGCGTTCAACCTCACATTTTACCCTCAGAGTACATGTATGGCCTTGGGAAAAATCTTAAGTTGTCTGACTCTTAGGTTTTTCATCTTGACAAGAGTGGTGAAGATTCCATTTAATATTGTAAGGATTGCATAAATAATCATATACTAGAAAAACCTTAGAAATATGTCTAGTACTTATCAAGCTTAAATAAATGTTACCAAGTATTATAGGAAGTAAAAATTAGATTCATATATGAGACCAGATAGGATGTTAGTATTAACACCAAAGTGGTTCTGAAAAGTTACATCTTTTCAGATACTGATGTTTCATTTGAAAGAATTCCAGACAACTAATTAATGCTTTTGTGGGCTGTCAGGGTTCATGTAATTTTATATACTTAATTTTGTCCAAAAAAATCAAGTTTAGTTTTAAAGATATATTTTTGAATATGATGATTTTCTAATTGACCCATTTGCAAAGAATGGTTAAGTAAGTTACTTGCTGAAGTTCAACGTAATTGTTTTCTAGTAAGTTCCAATTTATGATGAGTGAGTTTCTGAGGCTGTGAATCACAATGAGAGGAGACTGCCCATCTGTCTCCCACAAAACTGCCAGAACGGCCTGGCCTTTGGCTTAATAGAGCAATTTGCTATGGACTAGTCCACGAGCATTCTAGATGTTTACTAGCATACAATAAACCAGTTACCTTTTGAAAGTGAAGAATAATAGACAACATCAGATTCTGGAATCATTATAATCTGTAAAATGGGTAGTTCTCAATTCATTGACTTAAACATTATTCTCACACTTACCCTGGGGAAATTAGTAGTGTTTTGGCAGTCAGTATAATATCCCTTTTCTTTCTTGTTTAGACTTCCCGATTTAGTATCTTGTGACTCAAAGTGTGAATGACTTTTGACTTGAAAATGTTGCCCATACCTGCTTCAAGTTTAAACATTTATGATAAGAAGTGGTGCTGCAGAAGAGTATTGAATGTACCATGGACTGCTAAGAAAACAAACAGGTTCAGCCTGGAGAGGGTTAAACTGGGCTGTTCCTTGGAGGCAAGGATTCTGAGGCTTCGTCTGGTATACCTAGGACATGTTGTGAGGAGAGACCAGTCTTTGGAGAGGGACATCATGCTTGAGAGGGTGGAGGGACAGTGCAGGAGGGGAAGGCCCTCTATGAGGTAGATTGATTCAGTAACGGGGGTAATTGGGGTGGTGGTGTTGGAGATGGTGAGATTGGTACAGGACAGAGTAAGGTTTAGGGCTGTTGTACATAGGGTCACTATGAGTCACTGGAGACTCGACAGCACATAACAACAGCAACATGTGTGAGAAATAAGCTGCAAATTTTGGTTTTAGAGTTAGATAACCTTTGCAAGGCCAAATGACTAAGACATTAAAAATATATCCACTGCCACTGAGTCAGTCCAACTCATAGGATACGTGGAATCAAGTGGTCATTTTGAAATGCATGATGTCAAGTGTGCCAGATTCAGCTGTTGTCAACAGTGACTGTCACTGTGATCACACAAGTGTACGTCAACGTACAGAAAACATGCAAATGTGACAATTCGGGAAAAAAAATGTACGTTAAAGGTCTTGGGCATTGGAAATGCAATGAATTAGTTAATTATGTATTTAATGGATTGCTTCCCTGTACTTAGTTCATTCCTAGCAGGCCAGCCCTATAGTTACTCAATTAAGATCCATCTTCAGGCCCCATTGCTTCCATACTTAGTGCAGCCCTTTATACTGAATGCCAACTTGGCAGCAACCTTTTCGTGGTTCTGTAACTTCGTTTTCACCTGGAAACTACCTAAAAGATGCTCATTCAACTTTATATATGGGTTTTCCCTATGTCTGAAAGTACAGCTTTTCTATGACCTGCAATGTTTTTTTTGGGGGGAAAAACAACACACTGAATCATGCCAAATAATGCATAAAATAAAAAATAACACAGAGTGTGCTCACAGACATAGGTCAAAACTATGGTAGTTTCCTGCTGAGATGCTTGCTGTAATTCCTGGGAAAAGAGTGTGGGGACGTCACTGTAGGGGCTCAGGCTGCATGCTGCAGTTTAATGGCTCTTCAAAAAACAATGCTACTTTCAATTTTTGCCTTTTTTTATAAAAACAAAAATCTCAACTGGGTTTCTTTTGGTAGTGAAACTACGTACTGACATCCTACCTCCCTGTGCACCAGGGCACCAGTTCTCCAATGCCACGAGGTCTCCAAATACCAAGTTTACTGGGACCCTGTACCTGCCTGTTTTTTTTTTTTTTCTGCCAGAAAAACTAAGTTTTGTGGCAGGAAGTGAACATTCACAAAAACTCAAGAGAAAAGTGCAGTGTGTCTTACAGTCTGTATAGTTGTGTAAAGCAGTTGATGTGAAGGGATAGACATGCTGAACAATGATTTTAGATCTTTATGTTACTGTAGGTGTCATCGAGTTGAGCGTAACTCATAGTGGCCTTGTGAGAACCGTGTCCTAGCCTATGTTATCCTCATCTCTGACCCACTAGAATCTATTGCCTACAGTCACTGTGTAAACACATCTAGTTTAGGGTCATCCACTAACCCTCTACCTTGCCAAACATGATGCCCTTTGCCAAGAAAGAACCTTTCCTAGTAACATGCCCAAAGTATTTGCCTTCTTTACCTTCAAAGAGTACTCTGGTTGTACCTTTTCCAAGACTTTACTTGTTTATTCTTTTGGCAGTTCAAGGGATATTCAGTATTCTTCTCCACACCATAACTCAAAGGCATGAATTCTTCTGGCATCCTTGCTCATTGTCTGGTTTTCATATGAATAGCAAGGGAATAAAAAGACTGTGGCCTGAACCAGGCACACTTTAGTCATCAAACTGACATAATTGCTCTTCAGTGTTTTAGCATGTTGTACAATGACTCAAATTAAGTAATCCCAAAAGTGAAATTCACTGAGTAGCTATTTGATTGCTTTTGGTACTTCTAGAATTTAAGTTTCTGTATTTCTGAGAGAGCCCTGAGATGAGGAGATATTCCTCATAGATATTTGAGTCCATTAACACTGAAAACCAGTCTACTCACACACAGCTAGTTCAATTTATGTCACATCATTTTGACTTACACTTTGTAAACCCAGAAACCTAAACCAAGACCCACTGCTCTCATATAATTACTTTGGGTTTCTGAGGTTGTAGAACTTTACAGAAGGAAACTTCCCATATGTCTCCCACAGAGTTGCTGATGGATTTGAACTGCTGACTGTTCTGTTGTTAGTAGTTTAACATATAAATAACATCCTGTTGGAGGTCCTTACTATGGCACAGGAACTGTTTAAATGAATCTGGAATAAATGTTGCTGTGTTTTTAATAAATGATAGGAGCCCTTGTGACACTAATAATTAAGAACTGAGCTACTAACTGAATGACAGTTTGGTGATTTGACTCAATCCAGTTTTCTTGTGAGAGAAAACACCTGATTATCTGCTTCTCTAAAGTTAATCAGTTAGTCACTGTGAATCGGACTGAGGTAATTGCAAAGATCATGGCTTGTATCAGGTGCACCTTTAGTCTCTACACAAACACCATTGCTCTTTAACATTGGCAAGGTCCCTGATAACAGACGTTCTCAATGCATTTCATCTTTTGATTTCCTAACTGCTGGTAACAAGAGTGTTGATTGTGGATCTGAGCAAGATGAAATGAGTAGTCTCAATCTCTTCTCCTTCAGTCATGGTGCTACCAATTTGTCCAGTGGTGAGAACTTTGTTTTCTTGATTTTGAGCTTAAATCCATATCAAAGACTAAAGTTCTCAACATTCTGCAGTAAAGGTCTGAGGGCCTCCTCAGTTTCAGCAAGCAAGGTTTTGTCATCTACATAACAGGTTGTTGATAAATCTTCCTCCTATCCTGATGCCATATTCTTCCTCTTAAAGTACAGCTTCTCAAATCATCTGTTCTGCATACAAATTGAAAAGGTCTGGAGAAAAGATAAATTCCTGACAACACTCCTTTCTTGATTTTGAAACATGCAGCATTTCCTTGTTCTGTTCTGACAACTACTTCTTGGTCTATGTATAGGTTTCCCAGGAGCGTAAGCTCAATGTTAGCCACAATTTCTTGTGATGCCTTGGCAAATAGACATTCTTCTGGAATTTATGCCCTTGAGTTGTGCTGCTGGAGAAGAGTATTGGACATACTATGGCCTGCCGAAAGAACAAACTGTTCTGTCCTGGCCTGTGTGGGTAAAACTAGACTGCTCTTTGGATGCAAAAATTTTGAGGATTGACATCACAGACTTTGGACATGTTGCCAGGAAGAACCAGTCCTTGGAGAAGAACATCATGCTTGGAAGGGTAGAGAGTGCAGAAGAGGAAGGCTCTGGAGGATATGGATTGACACAGTAACTGGGGTAGAGGGGCATGGTGTGCTGGAGACTGTGAGATTGACTGAAAACAGGGTAAGGCTCAGAGCTATTGCTCACAGGGTCTCTATGAGTTGTAGTTGACTTGACAGCACATAACATGAGTCATAATAGACTTGTTATTACTGGACAGCCCCCAGGAATAAACATGGTATAACCTTTGTGACTTTGTTTCGATGAGTAAAACTGTAAAGTATAATCTTTGTAGAATCTCAGGTTTCTTATCTCCTGAAAGAGCTATGTAATCAGTTAATGGTCTTTTTTATTAATTACGATAGAAACTAGTTAACAAGTAAAAGGGCAGAAGTAATGATCCAAATTATATAAAATTCTTAAGAATGAGTAATTGATGAACAATACTTTATCTTGAGAAGAATGTATAAAAATGGCCACTTCTCCCAACATTTGCATTGGTTGGGTCAGGTGCATATAGGAGACTCTGACAAACTGCACTATTAAAAAGAGACAGCAGCGTATGCCCTTATTCCACTGCTTCAGAAAGTACTTGATAGTAGACTTTGCTGTATGTTTATAACTGGCTAGCAATATATCTATCTCTGCATAGCTTTTAAGCACAGTTGTACTAAAGTGGCACTTACTTAAATGAATATTTAATAAATAAAGAGACTAGTGTTAGGATTAGATGCATAATAACACTTTTCTATATCAAATTTCTTTTTAAAATGGACCTCGCTTCCTACAAGGACATGCTACGGAAGTGAGTGGCGTTTACTGAGAAAAGCATTTAAACAACATACCTTTGAA
Source organism: Elephantulus edwardii (assembly GCF_000299155.1). Classification (NCBI taxonomy): domain Eukaryota; kingdom Metazoa; phylum Chordata; class Mammalia; order Macroscelidea; family Macroscelididae; genus Elephantulus; species Elephantulus edwardii. The sequence continues at coordinate 3,928,483 of NW_006399904.1, read as the reverse complement.
TCTCATTTTAGACATAAGGTGTCATTTGTTATTGTTTGTGCTATACTTTTAAAAACTTAATTTATTGGATTCTTTTGGACATAATTAGAGATAAATTGGGAAAATTTTGTGTGTACTGGGATTAATGCATCAGAATGAAACACAATAACATATAACACCAAAGGAATATAGTAAAATATTTAAATAATTTTATTAATGTTGTAAACCACTTGCATTAATCTTGATCCTTTTATTTAATTTGGTTGATTCATAAGCAGACAAAATTGGCATTTTTAATGTTTCAAGAAAAAATAAGAAAAACAGCTTTAGATTTTATGTAGTTGTTTCTCACTATATTTGTAATTACCTATAAAAGAAAATTAAACAATAATTTTTAATACCTTGTAATAATAATCATATATAGAACCACAGTTTGAACTACAGTTTGAGGAATTAATTGCAGCTGAACAAAAAAAGATTCTAAGCCATAAATATTTATTCCGCTATTGTTCTTCCCAACAAGATCTTAGTTTGTACAGTTAATTTTATCAGATTTTATCAAGCTAAGAAAAACTGGAAACAGTAATTGTCCTGACTGACTTACTTCAGCCTCATCTGAGCTCCATGAACTCTCTCTTCCTCATGCTTTCTCCTATTGTTGCAAAAAAAATATATATACTAATTATTACTCCATCGATCATGATACTGCCTATTGACCCAGTGGTAAGTACCTTTGTTTTCCTGATGTTGTGGTTTAATCCATATTGAAGGTTACCGTCCTTGGTCTTCTGAAGCAAGCATTTCAAGATCTCCTCACCTTCAGCAAGAAAAGTTGTGTCATGGTTGTTGGTGAGTCTTCCTCTGATCCTGATATCACATTGCTTTTAATAAAGTCAAGCTTCATACATCATTGGTTCAGCACACAAATTGGTGTGGAGAAGGGATATAATACTGACACACACCTTTCATAATTTTAAACCATGCAGTGTTCTGTTGCTCCTTTTGGACAATAGCTTCTTGGGCTAGGTATAGATTTCATATGAGCATAATTAAATATTATTGGATTTACATTTTAAAGTTAACCATGGTTTGTTATGATCCACACAGTCAGATGACTGGAGAAATGATTGGGGCATCAGTTACTTCTTGGATCACCAATCAATACTCTAGGTACCAGCAGTTGGGAGACCAGGGTATTACATTGGGCAAGTCTGCTTCTAGGTATTTCTCCAAAATATTCTAGAGTAATGATATCAGTTTGAAGACTAGAGTGTGTCTGATCCAGGCCATGGTCTTTTCAGTCACTTGCTGTGCATATGAAAACTTGACAATGAATAAGGATGATGGAAGAAGATTGATACCTTTGAGTTGTGGTGTTGAAGAAGAGTACTCAACAACCCATGGTCTTCCAAAAGAACAAATACATATACCTTGGACCAAGTGCAGTGAGATTGCTCCTTGGAGCGTCTTCTCTCAAACGCTGGGTATTTTTCTAGGAAAGGCTATTTCTTGGAAAAGGACATCATGGTAGGAGAATTGGAGAGTCAGTGAAAGAGTGAAGACCCTTAATGAGATGGATTAACACAATGACTTTAGCAGTGGGCTTAAGTATGTCATAGATGATGAGAATGACACAGTGTAGGACAGGGTTCTGGTCTCTTGTTCATAAGGTCACTATGAGTCAGAGTCAACTCAACAACACCTAACAACGATAATTATGACTCTGATAGATTTTATATGATTTTTAGAGCTGAGCGTTATTTTTGGTTGTATGGACCAGGTAAAGTAATGAACAGCTTCTTGAATTACTAGGATCTTGCTGTGGATTAATACTTGCTTCCTTCATATGTTGTGTCTGCAGTGTACAAGATGGTAGTGTGTAGTACCAACTCTGCTATATTCAAAGTTTAAAAACTTCTTAAACTTTAGTTTCATTATCTGGAAAAAGAAGTGATCTGGATTTTTTTTTTTTATTTCAGCCTTCATATACTTTGACTTTTAAGTACAGACACATTCAGACCAAATCAGTACATACCTGGAGATTTATGGCACAGTAGCCTAAATCCAATAAGGTATCTTATAGCTAGGAAATGGAAGTAATCACTTTTAAGTTGGTATTATGATAGTTTTAAAATTTTATTTTGTCTTTCTTTACATTTTAATGGATTAGTAATATTGTTTCATTCCTTAGTTCATACAAAGAATGTGTCCTTTAATGAATATAAATTTAATTACCATTTAATATTATTTTTTTCTGATAATTTTATGAACTCTTTGAAAAGCAGAGGTCACTTAGATGTCCAAAAACAATATATCAAGTCCTTTGTACCATCATGATTCAGTGAAGCCAACTAGTCATATGATTAGTTTTATTACTTGTTACTTTCCATTCATAGAAAATACTTACTCTAAGTTGGGGCATAAATCTCATTTTCCATCTAAGTTACTAGATGTGAATGTCCTGTGATACAAATGTAGGAACAAGCTACAGTTTTCCTTTGTACACAGATTTTGGGTTAAGCTTCTTGGGGTTTTTTTTAAGTCCTAATATGAACATTAAATGTCATATAGTATTTAAGTGTAATTCCAAATAATTATCTAAAAAGCTTTTTAGCAGAAATCTTTGAGACACAGCTCAATACAGTATTTTATCATCTCATATTTTCCTTACAAAGACATTAAGTCTCAAATAAGACATCTTTCCCAGTTACATGTTGCTCTAAGTGGACAGTGACTCACAACAGTAATTTGATAAGCTCAACTATATGAAGAATGTGGCTTCATGATTGAAGGAAGACTTATCAAGAGCCTCTGTTATGCAGATGACACAACCTTGCTTGCAGAAAATGAAGAGGACTTAAACATTTTCTGCAAAAGTACAAAATGACACTCTTTAATATGGGCTACATCTCAACATTAACAAAGATTCTCACCATTGTACCACAGGCTTCATCATGATTGCTGAAGAAAATATTGAAGGAGCCAGTGATTTTATTTTACTTGGATACATCGCCAGCACCCATTGTCACTGTTGTTGAATGTTGTTGGGCAAGTAGTACTCACAGGGACCCTATGACCTTCAGACCTGAATTCTGTCCTCTCCTCTGCAATCTTCATCGTTTCTGATATATTTGATCCCATTGCTTCAGTCACTATATCCTTCAATCTCATTGGAGTTCTTCCTCCTTTTGCTAACCCTCAACTATTTCAAGGATGATATCCCTTTCCAAGGAATCGCTACTCCTAGCAGCATGCTAATGATATGAGAGAAGTTTCATCATATTTGCCTCCAAGGAGCACTCTAGCTGTATGTTGATATCCCACAATACATCCGTTTATTCTTTTGTCACTTTATGGGATATTCTGTACTTTTCTCCAGTACCAAGATCAAAGGCGTCATTTTTTTTCTCCTGTCATCCTTATTCATTGTCCAGTTTTCAGATGCATAACAAGTGATTGAAGAGACCTGGATCAGGTGCACTTTTGTCTTCAAACTGACATCATTGCTGTTAGTAGCATCCCTATATAAACTGCAAAACAGAGACCCAGGAAATTATTTTCCATTCTCTGTTTCTAGAAAAATTATTTTCCTCTACTTTCCAGGTATACAATCTTGCTGTAATATAATGAATGAAAACAGCATATACTGATATTTGTTAAATGATTAAGTTGTAGAATTCTTACTAGTGTTTTGACCTAAAGAATTGGAAATACTGAATTTTCAGGTGACTTTAATTTATTTTCCTGTGAACATTATCATTATCTTCCTTCAGAATCTACCAATATATATACTGTATTTGTAGAACATAATCTCCATCAACAATTTTACATATATCAAGGTTCCAATGATAATGATTGAAGCTAATAGTTATATTTTTAATACCACATTAAAGAGTAAACAGGAATGATATATACTGTGTGATTATACTCTGTAAAATAAAACCTTACAAAGAGAGACTATTCTGAAATTGGTTTGGAGTGCTTCATTTTAAAACACTTTAAAAAATATTTTTACCTTTCATTTCAGGATACTGGCCAGCTTTGGAGAAATAACTTTTCAATCAAGCAAATGTGTTCGATTTGCATTGATAAGAAGGTTTTTAAAAAGATGGGTGTTGTTTCGTGGACAGTGTTTATGAACATTTTCTAGATGGTGGGGACACAAAATTAAAGAAAATCGAACCTCAATATTAAGAGTTGAATGCAGAGGGCTTATTTGAATTTCTTTTAGAGTCAAGGTTGGGATTATTTTGTAGGAGCAAACTATATTTTAACAGATGTCAACTCTATTTTTGTCTTTATATTGTATTTCAAAACCATATATGAATTGTAGAAAATGTACTAGAAACAATACTTAGAAGTCTAATACCTCAATACAAACAAGTGGTATATGTAAGTAGACTTATGGGCATTGTTGCCGTTGTTGTAGTATGCCATTAGGTCAGAATCTACTTCAAATATTTATTCAGTTAATTTTCTAGAATATGTGTCAAATCTTGTACTTTTTACTATGATTCCAAAGTGAATAAATCCCTGCTTCTGGAGGGATTTCAATAAGTTTTCCATTAGGAAAAGTCTCAATAATTAAACTTTTGCTCAATAAAGTGATCAGAGTAATGGAATCAGGGCATGTTTACTACAGTTTTGAAGAAAATAAATACTTCCTGGTTATCTATTATGTTTATAAATACAATATATATACATTCTTTTTGATTGTCAACGTACTCTAAATAGTTTCATGCACTGTTTTGCTTTCTTTATTCAAGCTTTGAAGGGATATAAAATATGTAAATTTAAGATCAAATCACAAGAAATTCCAAGTGATTTTTATTTTATCTAAAAATCTAAAATGAAAGTTATACTCGTTAGTTAAATATACAATGAATATCTCCAAACACCTTTAATTATTGAACAGTAATTAATGAAACATTTTTCATTAAGGGGACAGAATTATTTACAAAATAATAACTTGCCCCTTATTTCTTAGAGTTCATAATTTTGATAATGAGACAGTATAGTTATAGTTTTGCATTCTTAGGAATGAAGATTTTTAATGTAATTAAGAGCTTCTAAAAAAAATGAACTTCATTCAGAACACTTGAAAGAAAGCCATCAATTTCTATTTGTGTGTACTTTAATGTCTTATACTAGGACTGTTTTACAGTTTCTATATATCACTAAATATGCTTACCCCAGAGTTGTACTATAAATTTATACATATGTGTATATATGTGTGTATATGTGTACATACATATGTGTGTATATATTTAAAGTATATGTTATTTCTGTATATATAAATTTCAAGTATGTTTGTGTGTGTTTATATATATATATTTAGTGTTTATATATATTTAGAATTGTTTGTATGTATTTAATTATATGAGATATATATAGAAAGCATTAGATAGATCACTTATACTAAATCAAATCTTTATTCCTGTAACTTGTATGTTCTCATTTATGACTAAACAAGCATATTCTTATTTCATTAACTAGAGCTTAAAATATATGAAAACAGATTTTATATCTCTTACTTCTTGACCTCAACATTAAAAGTCTTTCTCATTATTTTTCTGAATAACATTAAAAAAAATCATTGACTTTAATAAGTACTTGGTGTTAACTGATTTCTAAATTGTTAAATTTTTTTTTTGTTTTTTTTCCCCAATGAATAACCTATGTGGAAAATATATGTCATTGTTGCTATTGACTGCCATTGAGACAAGCACAACTCATAGTGACCCTATAAACAAAAGACCGGAAGCCTTTTTTTTTTTTTTTTTTTTTTTTTTTTTTAGCCTTTTCTATAACTATCTCAAGTTCATGGTATCCAGACGCATGCTGTTTTGAAAGTGGATGCCACTCCTTCTTAGTAAGAAATAATAAATAATCACATACTTAGATATCAGAGCTGAAAAGGGGTCTCGAGGCTCTTTGTCCTTAAATAGCAATTAAAATGTAGTTTTAATCAATTTTGCAGTTTAATTTTATACTTCCATTTATTATAATGAGAATTATATTAAATTTAGGGAAAATACATAAAGTTGACAATATGTGTGCAGACCTGGTGATCTATTATTCTCCAAAAGAGTTACAGCCCAAAAAGTTATATGCTAAGTTCTCCTATGTTCTGTCGGGTTACTTTGAGTATAAATTGATGCAACAGTACACAACATAAACATTTGGAAAATAATGTAATAGTAGGAAATATACTTTTCTCCAGAAATATTTTCATCCCTGTGTGTGCATAGAAATAAATAAAATATTATTATTGCTTTAGCATGCATTTGAATTTGCAAGTACAACATTTGAATCTCTGATAAATACTTGTTTTACTTGAAACTCAAGGAATAATGTCAGATAAAAAGAATGTTCTCTTACTTTTCTTCATTCTCATAATGATTACAGCAAATAGTAGCTGAATGTCAGCTTTGCATATAGGATTTTATTAATTTGAATTATTATAGTGTTGATAGAAGAATTTATGAATATTATATCTTTAGAATGTTTTTTCTAATTTTGTCTATGATTACCAAATGCAATTAATTTAAAATATGACAGTAATACTAAGCTAAAAATTAATTAGGGAGGAATTAAACATTGAATCATATAATTTATATGCATTTAATACAGAACTCTTTAACAACCTCTAATATTTGTTCCCATCCCAAAGAAGGGTGACCCAGTAGAGTGTGGAAACTATGGAACAATATCATTGATTTCACATGCAAGCAAGATGCTACTGAAGATTATCCAAAAACGACTGGGACGGTACATCAGCAGAGAACTGCCGGAAGTCCAGGCTGGGTTTAGAAGGAGTCATGGTACTAGGGATATTGTAGCTGATGTTAGATGGATCTTAGCTGAAAGCAGGGAATACCAGAAGAATGTCTATTTGTGTTTCGTTGAGTATGCAAAGGCATTTGACAGTGTGGATCATAGCAAACTGTGGCTGACTCTTAGAAGAATGGGAATCCCAGAACACTTGATTGTTCTAATACAAAACCTATACTTGGACCAAGAGGAAGTCGTCAGAACAGAGCAAGGAAGCATTGAATGGTTCAAAATTGGGAAAGGTCTACACCAGGGATGTGTCCTGTCTCCATACCTTTTCAACCCATATGCAGAACAGATTATCCGAGAGGCAGGGTTCTATGAGGAGAAGTGTGGCGTCAGGATTGGTGGAAGATCTATCAACAATCTACGTTATGCTTCTGCAGATGACACAACCCTACTTGCTGAAACTGAAGAGGACCTGAAGTGCTTGCTGCAGAGGGTCAAGGACTGCAACCTTCAAGATGAATTGAGGCTCACTGTCAAGAAGACAAAGATTCTCATCACTTGACCAACTGGCAGCATCAGTATGGATGGTGAAGAGATTTTAACAACTTTAGTCGGCTTGGCTCCCTGTTCAACACTCTTGGCACCAGTAGCCAGGGAATTAAAAAAAAATGTGTTGCGATGGGAAAGTCTGCTGTTAGGGATCTCTCTAAAGTACTGAGAGCTATGGTGTCACTCTGGAAACTAAGGTGCATCTGATACAGGCTATGGTCTTTGCAATCACTTGTTATGCATCAGAAAGTTGGACAATGATTAGGAAGGATAGAAGGAGAATTGATGCCTTTGAGCTGTGGTTCCGGAGAAGAGTATTGAATGTACCATGGACTGCCAAGAAAACAAACAGATTCATCCGGGAGAGGGTTAAACCAGGCTACTCCAGGCAAGGATTCTGGGGCTTCGTCTGACATACTTTGGACATGTTGTAAGGAGGGACCGGTCCTTGGAGAGGGACATCATGCTTGGGAGGGTGGAGGGACAGCACAGGAGGGGAAGGCCCTCTATGAGGTGGATTGATTCAGTGACTGGGGTAATTGGGATGGGTGTGTTGGAGACAGTGCGATTGGCACAGGATAGAGCCATGTTTAAGGCTGTTGTACACAGGGTCGCTATGAGTTGCAAGCGACTTGATGGCACATAACAACAACAACAACAATATAGCTTGATATCATGAAACCTCATCTCTTGATACTTTTTCATAATCAGTGTATTCTTAGTTTTGTGCATTCAAAAACTGAAGATTATAAAGGCTAGAAGGAATCTTTTCAGTTAGTTTGAAGTCTGTACATGACATATGAATAGGGTCTAGGGGGCAAAAATTACAGACATAGTTAAAATCAAACAAAACTGAATCTTAGGTCTTCAAACTACTGTCTTACGTAGCACAACTAGATGCTTTCCCCACATAGTTATGTTTTTAAAGATTTTCATTTCTCATGTATTTACAAAAATATCAGAGGCAAATATTAAACTATATAATAAATTTGACCTTTCTTCAAAAATAATGCATTTTGCTCCTTTGTGAACAGAATTTTGAAGGACCTTTCTAAAATGGATGATAGAAAAATTTGGTATTTTCTTGTTTTCAGATGTCAGAGTTTAGAAATAAAGATCTTCTTGTATAGTTCATAGAAATGAAAGTCATATATTAGCTCTTACAGCATCATCTATTAAAATGACATTTATTATTTATTATAGGTTGACAATAATTCAAATTCCTTTAAAGATTTTTTTAAGTGGCATATAGCATAGAATTTCCATTATTTTTATAATATATTTTGGTTGTTGTTCATATTCTGAGTTATTCAAAGTTAAGATAAAATATACCATTAATATTTTTTATAGTATATGGAACAGGATTATAAAATTGTTATGGGTTGAATGCTCCCAAAATATATGTTGAAGTTCCATTCCTTAATGGGAAATAGGATCCTATTTCAACATAAGAATTTTCTTTTGCTATTCTAATTAGTTCCAGTTTGGATCTAAACCTAGTTACATCTAAATCTAGTTATCTCTAAATAATATCTTATGCAAACTGGAAAATAGGTACAGAACTCTCATGCAGAGTGAGATGTCCTCATATGTGCCAAGGAATATGGCAGCCTCAGGAAACTAGAGAGTAGGACCACAGAAGATATCCATCAGCTAAGATTCATTTAAATTTTAACACCTAGAAGTCTTTGAAAATCAATTTATTTCCCAGAGATGCGTGAATTATTATTAGGATATCTTCATGCATTATTTTTTAAACTAATACAAATAAATATAACTCAAGAAAATAATAGATCCTTTAAAAATAACTTTCTAATATGAGTGCTTTAGTATTAATTCCCTTCATGGTATGCTTATATTCATTTTACAGAAAAGTAATTGAGAATCAGAAAAATTACCTACTTCACCAAAGTACACAACTGGTAAAATAGCTAATCAAATTCAAGTCTGATATAGAGTTTGTCGTCATGCCTCAGATAGTAAGACACCTTCTACATTTGTACAGTATTTTTAATCATTTAAGTGTATATAGGCTAGAATAATATTGTCATTTCCTTATTAAATTATGACACATAGAATTATATTTAATATTTAGGCTTCAAAATTTCTGGTGGTATAGTCTATAGCATGTTGCACTATTAACAAAATAGTCCAGCCCATCAGGTGGAATCCACTTGAATTCCACAAGAGAAGGAAGAGCCATTTCTTTTTATGGCTTATAATCTTAAATACCCAAGGAAGGTCACTATGAATCAGAATTCACTCAAAAGCATTGAGTTTTATATGCATTGGTAAATCAATTAATTTATGTACCATGCAAACATGGTAAATAGTTCATGTACACAAATTTGAACATAATATAACTAAGATATAAATTTAATGTAGCTTAAAATACAGAGATCATGGAAATGCCACAGGTTAGGGCAAGATTCTGATCTTTTGTTTACAGGTTCAATAGGTATAGTAGATGAGGCAATGCTACCTAGTAAAAACAGCAATATGGCAATGCAAAAATAAGTTACTAAATAATTTCATAACAGTTCAATTATATTATGGTTAGGTGCTGTTGCAAAAAATAAAAGCTACTAAGCAATTTTACGGAATGATTTAAATGAGTTACCCATGGAAAAATTAAAGTTACTAAGTGATGCTGAACCTTGTGCTATTGCTGAACCTTAAATGCTGTAATGGTTACTCATGATAGCCAGTGTTTGGTGGAGCTCCCAGTTTTATCCAGGTTTGGAAGCAGGAGTGACATCTACTACCTAACCAGCATGCCTCTGGAAACTCTGTGAACTTTGATAAATGGCGATGGTTGTGGAATGACTTCAGGCCTTTTGTTCATGGGGTCGCTATGAGTCGTGCTCGACTTGATGGTAAGCAACAACAACAGATTGTTTCCTAATAGTTCAGTTATATTATGTATGATTAGGTGCTGTTGAGGCATTTGCTGCTCATAAAGACCTTATGAACAACATATTTACACCTTGCCCTATTGAGCGCCATTCGCATTCTTCTCCCATGGAACAGCTGGTGGATTAGAACAGTATGCCTTTGGGATTGCAGCGCATCTTCTTACCACTAAGCCCCCAGAGATCCCTTGATCCAAGATATAGCCTTTTACATTATCTCCTGTCGATCTGAAAGTTGGACAATGAATAAAGATGTGCATGATTATAATCATGCTATATCCTATTTAAGTAAAAAAAATACAATTGTGAGTACTTATCTGAAAAAGTCTATGTGAAAATTCTAGACAAAAACATGACTTCCTCTTTATCTGCTAAGAAATCAGAATGGGTACACTCCGTGGAAAAGGAGGAATGCTGGTGAACATTTTGGTCTTGCACAGAATATGACTGGCATTCTGAAATATTAATGAATTTGGAGTAGAACAATGTATTTCTTAATATTATGGGTACTTTCACATATCCTGTCTCATTAAAAGAAATGTTTGAGTGTTTTGAGATAAAAAGAATACCATTTCTTATGAACTTTCAGTTCTTTTACTGGAACAGAAGAATCAATGACATAGGTAGAGTGCTATCGAGTCGCTTGCGACTCATTGCGACCCTATGTACAAGAGCTCTAAACTCCGTTCTGTTTTGTGCCAACCTAGCCATCTCAAATGCACTCCTTCCCACCACTCCAGTCACAGAATTGATCCATCTCATCGAAGGTCTTCTTCTCCTGTGCTGCCCCTCCACTCTGCCAAACATGATGTCTCTCTTCAAGGACCAGTCCCTCCTTGCAACATGCCCAAAGTATGTCAGACGAAGCTTCAGAATCCTTGACTCCAAGGCGCATTCCGGCTTCACCTTTTCCAGGACAAACCTATTTTCCTAGCAGTCCATAGTATATTCAACACTCTTCTCCAGCACCACAGCTAAAAGGCATCAATTCTCTTTCTATCATCCCTATTCACTGTCCAACTCTCCAATTTATAGCACATAATTGCGAAAACTATAGCCTGGGTCAGGCGCACCTTAGTCTCCAGCCTCATGATGTTGCTCTTCAGTACTCTTGAGAGGTCCTTCACAGCTGACTTTCCCAATGCAATTTGTCTCTTGATTTCCTGGCTGCTTTTACCAAGAGTGTTGACTGTGGAGCCAAGTAAATTAAAACTGTTAACTATCTCAATCTCTTTACCATCCATACTGATGCTGCCAATTGGCCCAGTGCTGAGAATCTTTGTTTTCTTGATGCTGAGCTTCAATCCATTTAGGAAGCTGCAATCCTTGACCTTCTGTAGCAAGTGCTTCAGGTCCTCCTCAGTTTCAGCAAGCAGGGTGTGTCATCTGCATAACGCAGGTTGTTGATGAATCTTCCACCAATCCTGATGCCCCATTCCTCCTCGTACAGCCCAGCGTCTCGGATGATCTGTTCTGCACACAGATAGACAGAATACATCCCTGACGGACCCCCTTCTTGATTTTGAATCATGTAGATAAATAATAAGTAAGTTTTCTAGAAACTAGCTCCTTAATGTAATCTATATTAAACTGTCCCCATTGAATATACATATTCTTGAATATAGATATATACACCCTTCCTCTTAGTTGGGACACAGTGGAGAAAGGAGAAATTATACAAAGAACTTCCATTCTTTTGATGTTTAATGACTAATATGTAAATTTTTTTAATTAGAAAATTGAAAATCCCCAAGTATGTCTTATGCAACAACTTATTAAGCATTACTATTTGTGCAAGTCATTGGTATAGAGGTGATTAGGAGGCCAACATTCAAACATAACATCAAATGATGAAGGACTGAACAGAATATGTGCAAAATACTCTGGTGTTTCAGAGAAAGGAGTAACTCTGTGATCTGGTTAGAACTTCACATAGAAAATGGTATACAGGATGAATTTTAAAGAATGAATAATAGTTGTAAAGAAAAAAAGATCCTCTTGACTTCAGGAAACACTGTGTAAAAATGCACAAAAGCATGTAAAAGCACAGAAAGGTGGAGAGAACTGGTTGGGGTGTGGATGAGGGCAAGTGGTGGTAAAGATTCCAGAAATAGACTTTGCTATTTATATGAAATATTCGGTGATACGGAGTTGATCATACCAAATGGGAAATAAAAGGAAAAGGAGCCATCAGACATACCTGACAAGTTCAAGCAAGAAAGAGACCAGCTTTGTTAAATGAGCAAACAAATAGCTCTCTACCTTTTGAAAGTGCGCCATGAGAGGATTTTAGCTGGGCCCAATCTTTGAGCAAATGTTTAAAATCAGCATAGCAAAGGGAGAGAAAAGTTTGTATGATTAAAGAGTCAGCATGGTTTCAGGCAGGGGAGATTACCTCCACTAACCTTCTAAAAAATCTCTGAAACTATTCCTGGCATGATAGATAAGAGAAATGCAGGTGCTGTCATTTACTCACAAGCCTTTGACAAGGTACTACATCAGAGATTAATGGGCAATGGAAAGATTTGTGGAGGCAAAAAAGAAGCCTGTGATGAAATAGGCTTATGAGAAAATGAAAGATAAAGTTAATCATCTATTTCCATTCTAAATAACTGTACCAATTGGGATGACAATCAGATTAATCAATATATAATAGGAAAGGTGGCAATTAATGTTTGCATTGTTCATTTTCTTATAAAGTATTCTAAGCAATAAGGAATTTTGCACTTACATGGTCTCATTTTAGAAAGATGACATTCATCTTTTCCTTGCTTTAAAAGAAATATCACTTCTTTTCCAAATTATCATGGAACTTCATCATGAAACAATATTATATTTCAACATAAGAACTTTCTTTATTCAATTATATTGAAATCCTAATCATGTTCTGTCTCCCTAACACTTTCATGTAAGAAAAATGTATCATTTCCAGTTGTTAGGAGAAATAGCTTCTAATATGACAGATAGTGACCCTGTGAACAAGAGATCTGAACTGTATTCTATTCTGTGTAGTTTTGTAGCCATTCTCTAACAACATGCTATAGCTATATCTGTAGGTATATAAATATCTATTAAGAAAACTGAAACTCGTTGCTGTCAAGTGAGAACCTACTCATATAACTCTCCAGCAGGTTTTTGAAGGCAGTAAATCTCACTGGAGATTGCCTGTGTTACTCCCAGGAAATGCTGGGGTGTCTGAGCCAGTAGCACAATTCTCTAAAAAGCAGGCCACCAGAATGTCTCCACATTCGAATGTTGTTGTTGGTTGTCAAGTTGAGCATGACTCAAAGCAACCCTATGAACAAAAGGCTTGAAGGCCCTCTACAATGATCAACATTTATCAAAGTTCATAGAGTTTCCGGAGGGATGTTATTCCGGTAAAACTGTAATACGGATATTCAATTGTTACATCTTTTAATGCTTTAGGACTGACCTTCAACTACATAATTCTAATAATTTGTTAGTTGTGCAAGCAATACAGCAAAAAATCATATTACTGATTTGCTAATGCCTCTAAGGAGGCATTATTATATAAATAAGGTTAAATGAACATTTTCTTGTTGTCTTTGGCTAATAAGTATTACCAAGATTCATGATTATTAAATTCTGGTTATAAAACTGAACTATATAGATACTCTTGTGCGTATTAAACTGCTAAAACTAGAAATGTCTAATAGAGGTTTTTAAATTTACACAGATAACTCCATTGGATTAATCATTAGAGACAATAACAGCTTAAAATTTCTGAAGCTGTGCATGGAAGGCATCTGCAATATTATTTGCAAGTTTTAAGTGTGTATTTTCTGTAGCATATATTAGTAGATAATGTCTGTGTGGCTAAAACGCTTAAGTGGTTGGCTACTAAATGAGAAATTAGCAGGTCCTACTTTCCCAGAGGTGACTTAAAAGGAAAGTCTGGTTATCTTCTGAAAGGTCATAACATACTCACATAGAGCAAAAAAACCCCTTCACTACCACCAACTTGATTCTGACTCACAGCAACATTCCACTGGGCTTCCAAGGCTGTAAATCTTAAAAGGAGGAGCCCTCCTATCTTTCTCTAGAGCCACTGATGCATTTGAACTACCGGTGGATTCAGATCTCCAGAGATGTCCAGCCTTTTGGTTAACAGGGTAATATGTCATTGACAGTGCCTTGAGAGCTCCTATTTGAAAGGTCACAATAAATATGTCCAAAAGTACAGTTCTATTGATACTGACCTGAGAACAGCTGTTCTGTTGTATTAGAGATATTTTTATAAAGATGTCTTCAGGTACACAATGAATTTATCATAATAGAGATTATGATTTTGTTTCTCAGAATATTCCAATCATTTTGTGACTTATTGTTGTGTACAGGAATATATAAAGATGACTTAAAGACTAAAGAGAAAGAATGATACAAAATCAAAGTACATTTTACTGTTTTGTCCTGGATTCTTGTTGCTGTTGTGCTTTGTCTTTGCAAACAAATGGGAAGTAACAGCTCTTAGTCTTTCAAATTATTCTCTGAATACAGTGAATTTTTTTTTATTGATTCATGTAGTTTTTCTTGAAGGCAAATGTATCTGTTCAGTCATTTCAAATTGATGATTAATTGAACTAACAACTACCCTCCAGAGAAAACTGTGATATCTGGTCAATTTCCCTCCATGCAATAATGTTTTTTAAAAAATCAAAAGTGAATTATAAAAAACAAAAATTTTCTATGGAATATACAAAATTAGAATGCCAATGCTTCAGTCATTTTGGCTGGTATTTTTAACTGTGCATGTGAGTAAGGGGAAAAAAAATCACTCTTATGTAATCAACTTCAGTAATTTTAAGGATGTGTTGGCAATCACTCCCTTCAACATTTTATTCTCAGTATATATATAATCTCAATGTTATTATTAATTATAGCATATTAATATCAAACCTGTTGTTCTTTTCTTTCTAATAAAATTAATAGAAGGATTTTTGTTGATATCGTAACTTTTTTTTTCTTGTAAGGCTCTTGATGAGGAGGATTGATTCAATGACTGGGGTAATGGGAATAGGTATGTCAAAGACAATAAGATTGGCACAGGATAGAGCAGGGTATAGGATTGTTTTACATAGGGTAGCTATGAGTCACAGGCGACTGGACTACACATAAAACAATAATAACACCTACAATATATATGTTTTTATACTGTGCTTATGCTCTGTAGCAGGCACCAATTGAACTCTTTTTGAGATCCAGATATATTTAATATTTTACTTTGGTTCTGATTCTTCAGCATTCATGGAGGGGCTACTAAGAGCTGGGTTTTCCAATATCCACAGACCCTTTAAAGATCTTGGAGTTTATTCCATCTGGGTCCTGGAAATTATAGTTGCCAAAGTCATAGACAAACTTACTTAAAATGTTACAAGGTATAAATTCAAGTCATCTAATCTCCATAAGGGCTCAGTTAAACATATTATAATTATCATAAAGTATACTGAAGGTCATTGTCACTGGAGTAAATGTAGTGCTTACAGGGCCTTAGTGTATATCCACTTCCTAAGCAACATGCCTCTAGAAATTCTTTGAACTTTGTTAAATGTCGATAGTTGTAGGGGGGCTTCAGGCCTTTTGTTTTCTTGGGGCACTATGAGTCATGCTCCACTTGAATGTAATCCCTAATAAGTCCTTAGGAAGTAGTTTTAAATGGCATGGAGACCTTACCTCTCACTCTCTTAAATAGCTTTCCTATTTTAACATATTTTTTTCCTTTAGCTCATGTCAGTAAACATTGGTTATGTATTAAGTGTTCATAGAAGCCCATAAAATAGATTGAAACTTAGATAGTCTTTCCATCATAAAAATTCCTTTTATTAGTCTATTACTAAATTTAAAAGTATCTTTTTTTCTTCCATCTTTTTTTATGATATTTGAATATATAACAACCATCATATTAAAAAACTTAGAGTGTGCAGTTTTCTTTCAACTTCTAGAGATTCAGGAAGCAAACTGCAGTTATCTTTAGAAATCAACACAACTCGCTCATTTATGAACAAACTGAAGACCAAGGAGATTAAAAGCGACCACACACCTAGTATGTGCTGGAGCAGCAATTTAATCTTTGATTCCAAAAGCTTTGATATCTGTAAGAAATCAATTGGGTGGATAATTAAATGATCAGAAAGGGGCAGCAATGCCTTAAGTGTATTAATATATGATAATTTAATGTTATATTAATTAATTTAAATACTATGATATTGACAGAAGAGGTACATGAAAAGCACTGTAAGCGTTTTATGTGCACACTCAGTAAATGTTAGATAATTGTTACTAAAGGCTGCCTTATTTATATGGCATACTTTAGAAACCCTTAATCCAGAGACCCTTAATGTGATCCAAAACATACACATAGCTCATAATTTTCTTAAATCTATCAATAAATTGATAGGGAATAGTCATGCAAACCCAAAAGAGCCACCACTCTGGTATTTCGAATTTCCCAGGAGCTCTGTGCAGACAGTGCATTGGAGCCTCCTCTTGGAATTTGCAACCTCTGGAAACTCATTGGCGGATCACCCACTGCTCAATTCTGACTTTTAAAAAATGAGCTTGAGGGTTGTTTTTTTTAAAATTCCGTATCTCAAAAGCAAGAACAAGTATTAACATTATGTTTTTTCCCGTTACCCCAACATTGGCTTATAACAGATATTTTTGCTGTTGTTAGGTGCCAAGTCAGCTGTGTCTCATAGCAACCCTATGAACCGCACATCAGAATCTTGTTCTATCCAGCACTATAATTTTTTTAATCCTTTAGTTTTAATTAATGAAGTGAATAAATGATGAAACAAAATGGATTAAGAGATAGCAACTTGGATGGTGCAAAACAGGACTGAGAACAATTTATCTAGGACTAATGTACTGAAAATATATGGTTCCCAAATTCTACCTCATAACAATAAACATAGAGTTAGAACAATTAAATCAGCCATCACTAGATTAAAATAACATTACAGTGGTATATAACAGATGTAAAGGTATAAAATAGAACAGTTTTATTCACTAAATGGCGTTTTGTCTACTCAAATGACTGAGGTTTTCTTTTTCCAACTTGACTTGAGGATAGCTATTGAATTTTAAGAATTGAAAAATGAAAGGTCTATGAGAAGATTTTAAATTTATTAAAAAACTTTGTGAATTATTTTGAGGTTCATAGAATAATTACTCAATATTGTTCATACTGCAGTCAATACCAAGGTTCCTGTAACTGTGCCACTATGTATTGATTTGTTTGTTTCTGATTTTATAACATTTGTGAAGTGGCACGTTGACTACAAATCTTAGGTAGACTCACTCAGTGGGAACTCCTGTAATTAGTGACAAATTCGGTAATAGATTGTGCAGCACTTGGCGAGCGCCATGAACATTATGCTTTTTTGTTAAGAGACCAAAGGGAGTTTACTTGAGTGTTAAAATTATATAGTACAAAAGGAGCTTAGAGAGAATTTGGGCTCAACAAAGCAATTTGAACACAAACATGAACTAAATATGTCAACTTCCACCCGAAGTCTCCTACAATTATAAAAGTAATAAAAAAATAGAATGAATGAACTTAAAAAAAAAAAACAACACCCAAAAACCAAACAACAGAGGTAACATGCTTATATTTGAAGGATAGAAAGTAAGTCATAGCAGTGCAAGGGAGTTAACAAACATTTGGAAGGGAATCAAATGAGGACATATCAATGGAATGAAGGACTCTACTCCTCCAGGGCTCTGGAGGGCACTAGTTGTTGGTGAACCAGGCCCTGCTGACTACCGAGAGGAAGGAGACTATGAAGAGAAGACTGGTTTAAAATTGAAGGTCAAATTCATAGACTCCCTTTCGCACACCATTCTACTCCCTTCTTCATATCATTCTACCTCCTCTCCACCCCATGCCCTGCTCTCATCACCTACTCTGCCCTGAATCTTAGGAATTATGTAATTAATTTTCTCGAGGACTTAATTGACAGTGCATCTGGGTTTAAGAATATCCAACAGAAGTAAGGAATGAAAATTAAGGCTATGTGAAATTGCTCATACTAAAATTGCAATAGGTGCAGATGCAATGTGGGGATGGTCAAGTCTGACTTCTGTTTGTTTCATAAAGGATAAATGTCCCCACCAATAATATCTATAGCAGCAAACAAATAGCTACTGGCCAGACACACCACCCCCCATGCTCCTACATGTATTTCCACCAATCACTGTGTTCTATATCTGTTGTTGACTCACCAACTTTACTCCCAATTGTGATACCAGGAGTAGGATTTATTAGGAATGTGTAGATTGGGATGTGGGAGAGACAGAGACTATCTCACAATATAAATAAAGGTTTAATCCAGCCATCCCAAACCAGATTAACAGCAAAACGCAATTCCCCATTTAGTAATAGTCCTGGATTTAGTTTAATAGCACAAACTCAAGAAACTTCTGGTTTCCTCAGTCATCGAGCAAGGTTTACGTCAGAGCAGTTCTAAGTAATTTTCTTCTTCAGACATCTTTAAAACAAAGTCTTTTGTTGTGGCCAGTTTAAACACAAGAAGAATCAGGTTACACCTTGCCACAGTCCCTCAAAAGCAATGGCTCAGTCTCTCCACCAACATTATCATTGTCTTGACAACCAGGGTCTCACTCTGGTCTGGTTCTCACAGGGTCTTGCTTCAGTTTACCTCAAGTCTTGCTGCCCATTGTGGGAAGCAGCTTGTCTCCTATCTTAGTCTCACAACTATTGATGATTTACAAGACCATGTGTCTACAGTTAATGTAGCTAGAGACTAGAGGGGGCTAATATAATGACTAGAAAAGCCAACTTTTAAGCTAGCACTTTAGCAACATTGTCCACTTGGAATACTTTGACTTCTTTATCCGCCCTATCTTAACAATGTTGCCAGCAGTTATACATCTACTTTTATTTCCCACTGGGTCTTCTTCCCTTGTACCCATTTTACCCACTGTGGGCACAAAATTCTGGAAAACTTAGTTAGATAACTTCAATAAATCACTTAAAATTTGGAGTTGAGAGGTGCACAATGGAACAATCCATCAGGCTACATCAAAATCCTTCGTTAAATTTGTCAGAAGAAAGCCTCCACCTTCAGTAAGCTTAGAAGCAAATTGAACATTATTACTGTTTTACATTTCACTTGATATTTGGGTGTGAAAAAGTACTCTAATCCCCAATAAACCATCATAAACCTAAAGGAACATAAGAAAAAAATTCCCCAAAGAAAACTTATCCAAACAATATGTTCAGAAAGCTAAAGAAATATACATGAAATAAGAACTGAGTGCAATAAAAGGGAATTATTTAATTGGGAGAAAAACTTGTCCATCTAACTTCCAACATCCAGTCATTGAAATCCCTATGGAGTATGGTTCTACACATAGATACAGATGGGATATTCATGGACCAATATTGACTCCATGGCTTTAACATTGCACATGACACCGCATTAAAAAAGGCATGAAAAGGCACACAATGAGATGCTCGGTACCCATAACACAGTATCAACCAGCACCCACTGAAGTGTCAGCCAGTCATTTATCTGGACTTTCCTTCAGCAGAATTTGTTGAGGGAGGCAGCAGATTCTTGGTATACAATAGTGCTGGGTGAAACAGAATCCAGGCTTAGTGGGTAGTGTGCCTACTCTGTTGCACTGCTGATAGGCCTAGACCAGACTGGATGATTGTGCCTTATTCTTCTTCAGACTTTCTATATCATATTGCCTCCTTATCCCTAGACCAGGTCTACTCGTGAGACTTACAAGTCTTAACTCAAAAGCCTCATCATGAGGTATACAAAGTCCTAGATATACAAAGTACTAGACTCTCTTACTCAAGTGGACCTTGATTTTGCCTAAGTCAATCTAGAGACGAAAGTGTGCCTGAACCAGGCCATGGCCTACTTAACTACTTGCTGCACGTCAAAGAGCTAGACAAAAAGGATGATAGAAGAATTGTGCCTTTGACTTGTAATTCTGGAGAAGGTGATTGGGTATATACCATGGACTGCTAAGGGAACAAAAAGGTTTTTTCCTGGAGAGGGATAAAGCAGGCTGTTCCTTGGAGGCAAAGGTTTTGAAGCTTTGTCTGACATACTTTGGGCATGTTGCAAGGAGGAACCAGTCCTTGGGGACGGATACCATGCTTGGAAGGGTGGTGGAACAGCACAAGAGTGGAAGACCCTGGATGAGATAATTTGGCACACTGACTGGGTAAAGGGGGGGTAGGCATGTCAGAAGAAATGAGAATGGCTCAAGATAGAGCATGGTTCAGAACTACTGTACAAAGGGTCGCTGCGAGTTGCAAGTAACTGTAATGCATGTAACAACAAGAAGAATTATTTAAAGAGTAGTTGCTATTTGAGGGTAAGGAAAACAAATTGGTGAAGACTATCTACCCATAAGGGAAATAATGATAACATAACATTGTGGAAAATGTTAGAGGGAATTTAGGCTAAACAAAGCAATTTGAGCACAAGCATGCACTCAATATGTTAACTTCCATCTAAAGTCCCCTACAATAATAGCATGTTGTTGCTGTTGTTGTTGTTGTTGTTGTTGTTAAGTGCTGTCCAGGCACAGGCAACTCATAGCGACCCTGTGAAGGAGAGTCCTCGATGCTTGGGTGTCTCTCATCCTCTCTCCAGCTTCATAGGGTTTCAGAGGCAAGCTATTATGGAAGTGGATGCCACTTCTCCTTCCAATAATAGCATAGAAGTGCTAATATTAATTTAAAAAATAGACTGAGTTGACTTACCTCTTATTCATTGTCCAACTTTCCTATGAATAGGAAGCAAATGGAAATGTCATACCTTAATTCAGGTGCAACGTAGTCTTTAAACTAACATCCTTGCCCTTAAAACATTTTAATAGGATTGTAGGGAGCTCTGGTAGCTGACTCATAAGGATTCACATGGCCAGAACAATGCTATGCAGTTCAAATCCACGCACTTCTCCACAGGAGAAAGATGATGCATCTCCTCCAGGGTGGTTTGCTCTCTCTGAAAACCCACTAGAGGATCATCTCTGAGTCAATTGGGATTTGACAGTACATAAATACAATGACAAAAAATTGCACTGCAATGGAAATGTTATAAATAAATTGCAGGGAAAAAGAGTTAAAGAAATCTAACAACAGAAAAATAATGAAAATCCAAACTGACATAGAATTATGAACAATTTAAAAAAGAAACTATGATGATCATCAGACATACTGCAAAACAGTATGACAACTAAGTAATAGAAATTATAAAATTGACAGTGCCCTCTGAATTAAAGAATGAACGATAATTTCAGCCAAGTAAAACTGCCTTATACAATTTCTGAACTGAGAGAAATGTATTTTTACAAAGGTTTAAATTTTTCACAGCAAAAGCATTAGATGACAAGAGCATTTGTTTCAAAATTCTATGAGGAAATTATATTCCAAACAGTCAAACTAACAAGCAAGTATTGGAGTAGCATAAAAGAGTTACTGGAGGATATGTTTCACAAGTTCAGGGCATAAACTAAGGAAGGAAATGACATTTCAAGAAATGAAGAACCTATTATTAGAGGTGTGAAGTACAGACACACATTCTACATAATGCACAGAGAGCAATCAGGCCAGACTAAAAGTGTTTCAGAAGTCTCGACAGAAGTCCTCAGGGGAAGAATAGAATAGGTAGATTACGTGATATATTTGAAGACATAGAAATTAATATTGGGGAAGGTTTTCAGAGCTGCAGAGGTGTTTGAAAGAAAACAACAGAAACATCTCTTGGTCCACAGAAAATGATGCATTTAAAGCAAGACATTTATTAATTGCAGGAAAGCCAAACAGTACACAAGATAATAAATTAATCATAGAAAACTGCTAGGCTTTTATAGTCATAATAAGGTAAAAACTGAAGGTTAATTTAACCACAGAATACGATTACTATTTTGGAGGATGATAAATAGAGAAAGGTTTCTGTAAGCTCATTTATCATGGTAGAAAACCAATAGATACAGTAGGATAAGCACATTATTTAAAATGTGCTACTAGATCAAAAAAGTTCTCAAATGAGATGCAAAAAGATGTGTTCAAGTAGTGTGGCATCTTTTTTATTAGGGTTTTGTTACTGTTTAACTTATCCAAAATTCAAACCCATTGTTCTCAAGTGGTTGGTTGTGGGTTTTCAGGGACTGTAAATCATAGGCGAAGAGTTTGCACATCTTTCTAGAACTGAGCAGTTGCAACCCATTACCAACTAGAATACAAATTTCCCTTTTTATATAACTTATAGACAAATGTAGATGCATTTCCCTGAAATTTTTTCCATCTAATAATGGATGACCATAAATTATTGCTTATTTCTGAGAACATGTGTATATTGAAGGAAATGAAGAAATTCATGATTGTACTTTTAGGAGACTACTGAAATAAACCAATCAAGCACTCATTTATGTATGTATCTATATTGCAGGTTTTCCATTAACTTGAGTATCACAGAAAGACTGGATTGTATCTCAATTTTGTTTGGTGAAGTGTTTGTTAAAAAGAAGTTCCGTTTAGATTAATGCTTTTTTTACAGTTATCTGTCCTATCTCATCTGATTTAAAAGTAACTTTCAGCAATAAGAAAAGGATACAACAAATTTATTTATTGTGAGAGTTATTTATCCTCTTCTAAATAAAAAGTGACACCATTAAATATTTCTGTATATAAATTATAAATATTCCAGAATGTAATATATATTAAGACCATGTTTGTTTATCCTTTTGGATTTTGCATGTATTTATTTCTTTTGTGTTTACTATGTAAGACTCATAAGTGGAATAAAAATCCTTAAAAAATTGAAAAAATAATTAGGAGTATTTTGATCTTGAAAGAAACGCAATCAAATTGTTCCAAAAAGCAAGAATGGGTATGTGGCCAGAAGGTCCTCATGCTCAGAAGGGTGGGGTGACAGCACAGGAGAGGAAGACCACAGATGAGATGGATTGATACAGTGACTGTGGCAATGGGAATAAGTGTGTCAGATTCAGTGAGACTGGCTCAGGACAGGACAGGCTTCAGAGCTGCTGGAAATAGAGTGACATGGAATTGTAGATGACTTGATGGAACATAGTAACAACAAGTACAGACCAAAACGGTAAATTCTTGCTGTGGTCAAGTAAGAACTTACTTAGAGCTAAACATCCAGGTTTCGGGGGAGGGGAGAGGGGAGAGGCTATTATAACAAAGGGGGAGATTGCTCATCTTTCTCCGGTGAAGAAACTGATGGATTAAAGCTTCTTACGTTGGAGTAGGCAAAGCAACTCCCTAATGTACCAAGTCAAAAGAGCTCCTCTGGTAGTACTGAAGATGTCAAAAAGTGCTTAGCTCCTAGCTGTTTATATTAATAATAGAACAAACAGCAAATTTAGAGAATAAAGCATTCTTTTGCATATTGAATAAAAAAGGCTTGCAATAAACAAGTCTAATATCTTTCCTTAGAGCTTTCCCTAAATATATGGCCTTAGAACGCATCTTAAAAAAATACCTAACAACTATTCTTTTGCAGTACTAATGTTGCACATAACATATATAGAATTGTCATAGAAACGAACAAAATTTGCAATTTTTCCAATTTTATGTATAACATTTAAAAATATTGAAACTAAACATAGCATCAATTATGTTCTTCCATATTAAATCATCTTCCATTTGATGTGGTATATGCCATATAATATAGCTGAATTGTCTCATCTAAAACATAGAGTGAAGATTGAGGATTTCTTAAGTTTCTTGTTTTTAATTTGCAGTTTTCACAGGACTTAAGGAAGGAAACAGCAGACTTTCTTTACATTTTTATTTAAAAATATCCATCTTTCTTTGTTGAAAGAATGAAAGTCAGTAAATTGTCCACTTGCCTTGTTTAAATGACATGTATTTTACAGACATTTGTCAAGAGCATAGGATATATTTTGTACATGAAAACTCTGCTTTCCCCCATTTCTTGTTTAAATAGAGGAGAAAATTACTGATGACTTTAAAAACCCCTTCATTTATTTATTGAGTCACTAAATCTAATTAGATCTATTATTCTTGAAACTCCATGGTAACTCATGAAACCAGAGAGACTGATTCACATAGATTCCATAGTTGAATAGCTTATTATTATTGCAGCAGAACTAGGAGTGCTGCCGTGCTTAAGAAGCTGTCAGAATTTCTATTCATTTCAGGAGTTTATAAATTAACTATGTGGATATTTCTGGTTTGAGCTATGATGTGTTTGGTTCAGTAAGCTTCAGTATCTCCAATAGCTCTGGCATTTCCCCTTAGTCCTTTTAATCTCTCTATACCTTTATTACATATTCACATTTTAAATAGTCCTTGTTCATAAAATTGCTAATTTCTATTGAAAATAGATGAGTTAGGAAAAAATACCCATTTTTACTTTTAAATTGGTTTTGACTTTTACATTGGAAAGGTTTCAAAAATCAAAATGATAATATTGATTCTTCAAATAGGAGAACTTCTGTTGGATCCCTTTTACTAAGGTCATATTGAATGCACTCACTGTTCATGAAATATGTGAATGATTACTGTGGAAACAGAATTAATTAAGCATGGGTGACCCAAAGGAAATTTTTATTTTAAGAACATAGGATCAAAGTACACAAAAGACTTCACTGAATGAAAAGATCTATTTTATTGCTTATGAAATATCAAGTCTTCACAGCTCTATAATATCAACTGAATTCTAAAGATTCTTTCTCTTCATCTTCGTGACTTGTACCATCTGTTGACATCACACAATTATAGAAAAATAACATGTTATGAAGGATAGAGAAGCATAAGGAGTACTCAAGTAAATGACTAAAATACTTCTCCTTATAGATACCAGCTTTATCAATTTACGCTCCCATATTGTGAAGTGTGGTACAGTCATATGCATGAGCCTCATCTTTTCCAATTGTACTATCCATTTGCTTAGCATACGTTTATTCTGTTTTGGCTTAATAGTCTTAAATTAAGCAGAATGCAAACTTACTAGAGAAAGGGAAATGGTAAAAGACTTAGTGTTAGCACAGTAGTTATACTTTACTTTTGACTCATGACAGGTAAATATAATTCATCTTTTAATGCATTTTTTTTCTTTATACAAGAATATTTTATAAAACTGCCAGAAGTCCAGATTGGGTTTAGAAGGGGTCATTGTACTAGGGATATTGCAGCTGATGTTAGATGGATCTTAGCTGAAAGCCGGGAATACTAGAAGAATGTCTATCTGTGTTTCATTGATTATGCAATGGCATTTGACTGTGTGGATCACAACAAACTGTGGCTGACTCTGAGAAGAATGGGAATCCCAGAACATTTAATCATGCTAATGCGAAACCTATACTTGGACCAAGAGGTAGTTGTCAGAACAGAGCAAGGAAACACTGCATGGTTCAAAATTGGGAAGGGTGTACGCCAGGGATGTGTCCTATCTCCATACGTTTTCAACCTGTATGCAGAACAGATTATCCGAGAGGCTGGGCTCTATGAGGAGAAGTGTGGCATCAGGAGTGGTGGAAGATCTATTAACAATCTGCTTATGGAGATGACACAACACGGCTTGCTGAAACTGAGGAGGACCTGAAATGCTTGCTGCAGAGGGTCAAGGAATGCAGCCTTCAGTATGGATTGAGGCTCAATGTCAAGAAGACAGATTCCCACCACTGGACCAATTGACAGCATCAGTATAGATGGTGAAGAGATTAAGATTGCTAACAACTTTAGTCTGGCCGGCTCCATGGTCAACATTCTTGGCACCAGTAGCCAGGAAATAAAAAAAATATTGTGATGGGAAAGTCTGCTGTTAGGGACCTCCCCAGAGTACTGAAGAGCAATGGTGTCACTCTGGAGACTAAGGTGTGTCTGATACAGGCCATGGTCTTTGTAATCACTTGTTATGCATCAGAAAGTTGGACAATGACTAGGGAGGATAGAAGGAGTATTGATGCCTTTGAGCTATGGTGCTGGAGAAGAGTATTGAGGGTACCACGGATTGCCAAGAAAACAAATAGATTCATTCTGGAGAGGGTTAAACCAGGCTGCTCCTTGAAGGGAAGGATCCTGGGGCTTCATCTGACATACTTTGGACATGTTGTAAGGAGGGACAGGTCCTTGGAGAGGGATATCATGCTTGGGAGGGTGGAGGGACAGCGCAAGATTGATTCTGTGACTGGGGTAATCTGGATGGGTGTGTTGGAGACAGTGCAATTGGCACAGGATAGAGCAAGGTTTAGGGCTGTTGTACATAGGGTCGCTATGAGTCGCAAGCGACTCATGGCATGTAACAACAGCATAATTTGTATATAAAGGCATCAATATCACACACTGTTGTTGTTGTTAAGTGTGGTCAAGTTCTAGGCAACTCATAGCGATCCTATGAGGGGAAGTCCTCAACACTTGTGTGACTTTCATCCTCTCTCCAGGTTCATAGGGTTTCCAGAGGCAAGCTATTGTGGAAGTGGATGCCACTCCTGCTTCCAAGCTTGCTTTAATTGGGGAGTGCCACCAAACACTGTCCACCATGGGTAATCATTATCGCATTTGACACATCCGTGTCAGTGTTTAGCATCACAGCAATCACAAGTTACCACTGTATGGCAAGTGTACACACCCAGGCTATACAACCTAGAAAAATGTTTGAACAAAGCCAATTAGAAATAGGCCTGGGGGCCGCGGATTAAAAGTCACCCACCTTTGGCTTAGTAGCATCATTTTCTGTCCACTAGGCCAACTGATCACACACTAATTTCTCAAATAAAACACCTTAGAAAGAAGTTGAGAATAAAATAATACTTTTTCACTTTAATAATTGAGGTAGCTTCAGTGTAAAAGAGAAGGCATATCATATAACTTTCTTATTATGATTATTACTTAAATGTGTTTTATTTAAATATGATTATTATTTAAACTTAAACGTTTAATAAGAAATACCTTTTTGCTTTTGTTGTTTATGACTTCCCTCCTGCTTTGCAATATTTCAATTCTTGCTCCAGAATTCCTTGTGGAAAACTCTGATAATATTTGATATAAGATAGAATACTTTGTTATATAGCCTTAGAGATACAAATAAGTTCTTTCAGTTAGCTTGGAGATATATACATATTATAAAAAATATGTATGTGGCAGGGGGAAGCAAAATATGACTTCTCCTAACTCCACATTCATAACATTCACAACACAGCCTGATTCTTATGAGGTCTAACATGTCCTCACTTCATGAACCTACTTCTATTTCACAAATTATCAACTGCCCCTCTCATGGTTCTCACTGCTTTACTAATGGATCTGCACATTTATTAGAGTGGCCACATATAACTTACAGAAAATAGTCACAGTTATGGGATTTATTAGGATAGTCAACAGGTTCAAGTTG
This sequence comes from Elephantulus edwardii, assembly GCF_000299155.1. Lineage (NCBI taxonomy): Eukaryota > Metazoa > Chordata > Mammalia > Macroscelidea > Macroscelididae > Elephantulus > Elephantulus edwardii. Next base: position 3,900,867 of record NW_006399904.1, on the reverse strand, counting down.
GAAACAGGATACAATTCTTCAGCCTCTCAGGCATGCACACAGGCACTTTGACCTTCAGCCTGAGGCTTTAATAACTATTCCAAACCTCTCTTGTTGCTATGTGGTACTTCCCCTGCCAGCCCTCCAGAAACCTTGGACAGAGGTTCTCAGATCAGCTCTGTTTCAGGTTGATTGCTAGTTCTCCAAAGCTCTTTCCATGTCTTTCATCTCTGTCTTCATCTTGTTCAAGAATCTCTCTGGCCCAAAAGAACTCAAATTGCATTCTCTGAAGTTTATTTCTTACTGCCTCTTTCTTCTTCATTAGTGCTTAACACACTTTATTTACCTGTTGCCCTGAATCATGTGACAAAAGTCAACAAGAATAGAGTAGAAAGCTATTTTGGACAATAAACCCATGACCTTGCACATAGCCACTAGTATTGTGTTCTTTCCAAAACATAGTGACTCTAAAGGACAATCTACAATTGCCCCACAGTTTCCAAAGCTGTAAATCTTGATTAAAAGCAAATTGGAAGGGAGCTCTCGGGGCCTATTGGCAAGACGCTGCACTGCAATCCCAGAGGTATGTGGTTCAAATCCACCAGATGCTCTGCTGGAGAAGCAGGGGGCAATCTCCTCCTGTATCAGTCAGATCTGATTTGAGGGTACATGTAAACAAAACAAAACAAAACAAAAAAACAAATTGGCCCCTTTTCTTCCTCCTTAATCCTATCTGATAGGATTAAGCAGCTCATCTTTTAGTTAGTAGCCCAACACTTAACCCTCTGCCATACTCAGCTATACTCAAATTCATATATAGTTTTCATTACTCTCATTGATTTATTTTCAAATTTTTAACATATGTAGAAACAATAACAAGTCAGTATATGTATCTTTTTTGCTCAGGAAATTCTTCCATTTATTTCAAAAATTTTTGCTTCTTGTTGTTATTGTCGTTAAGTGTCTTTCAGTTGGTTTTGATTTAAAGCAATCTAGGTAAAACGGAGCAAAATCCTGCTGGATTTAGCACCATCCTCACAATCTGCCTTGCTTTATGCCCATTGTTAACAGTCACCATGTCTGTCCATCTCCTTCACCGACCCTCCACTTTTCCAAGTATGAAATCTTTCTCTAAGGGCTACCTTCTCTGGAGAATATTCCCAAAGTATGTGAGATGAAGTTTCATCATTCCTGCTTCCTAAGAACACTCTGCTGCATTTCTCCCAAGACAGATTTGTTTTCCTTCTAGAAGTCTATGGCATATTCAGTATACTTTGCCTCCACGTAATTAAAAGGCATCAGTTTTCTTTAGTCTTCCTTGTTCATTTTCCACCTTTTGTATGTATATGGAAAACAATACAAAAACATAACTTGAGCCAGGGCCAGATTAGCGTTTAAAATGGTAAACTTTTTCTTTTGCATTTTTTAAAAGATCTTTGGCAGCAGATTTCCAAAATGCAATAAATCATTTGATTTCGTGATGACTGTTTCCATTGATCCTAATTATAAATCCAAGTGGAATGGAATCTTTGACAATTTCAACCTTTTACCTGTATGAAGAGGTTTGCTTTGACTAAAGCAAGAGTCAATGGGCAAGAACATTGCCCAAGTTGCTCTTCTGTGTTAAGTGACAAATCACATGGATGATAAAGGGAGTCCTGTGTGAAGAACTACCGTCTGGTTGGAAATATTATCAATTCTCATTAACTTCTAAACAGTGAGCAAGGAAGAAGTGGGACATGTAGGGAGAAAAAAAGTTAGTGTCTTCTTAAGTTGTCAAACTTGTCAAATCTCTATTCCTTCTAATATTTTATTATTTTTTATGATTACATAATATTTATAATTACATTGTAGGCAGCTGAATGTGAACATTATAAGCTTCAGTTTTACAGCTCTTAGAATTTTCTACATTATTCTATAAAAAGTAAGATATATGCATACATTTATATTTATATCTATCTAAGGGTTCTATGGTTCATAGGATTTTCCAAGGCTTTTTATATCAGAAGTGAATGACGAGTCTGTTGCTTTTCTGCTTGCTCCAAGTTTTCAAGCTTCATCTCACATGTTACTAGAAGGGTCCATTCCTTGGAGAAGGACATCGTATTTGGAAAGAGACAGGGTCATCACAGAAGAGGAAGACCTTGGATGAGATGGATTGACACAGTGATTAAGGCAATGGAGTATCAGAGTATCAGGAGTATCAGAGACGGTGAGGTTGGCTCTGGATAGGGCAAAGTGGAGAGCCTTTGCTCACAGGATTGAGTTGTAGTCTACTCAGTAGCAGTAGTCCATAACAACATAACAACAACAAAAATTCTTACCACTGATCCAGTAGGCAGCATCATACTAGACGATGAAATCGAGAATGAAATTGCCAGTGGCTTTAATTTGCTCGGCTCCACAATTAACACTCTTTTCCTCCCTCTTTTATTCTGATTTATTTATAAAGTTTGAGTACATTTTTTTTCCACAAAAGATCCTTCCCTTTTATTCACCCCACCCACTGACCGAATTGTGCAACCCTATAATTAACACCCTTCCCTTCACTCCACAACCCTCTCTTTCCACCCTCCCCCCAGCCTTGGGTCCTCATATGCATTCTACAATAATGGTTTTCTACAGTATTTGTCCTTGTGGGACTGAGTTAATTCACTCAACATAGTGCTCTCCAGTTCCTCCTAACTCAGGTAGTAGTTTAGTTCTAAAAACCATTGCTTCTATGTGCTATGTAGTATTCCATTTTAGGAATGTAATCATAACTTCTCAATGTGTTCATTTGTGGTATCTGGACTATTTCCAGGTTCTTGTGATGGTGAATAATGCTGCTATGGACATTGGTGTACAAGTTTCCATTTGAGCCTCGGTTCTCATTTTCTTAGGGTATATTCCAAGCGGGGGAATAGCTGGGTTATATGGAATTTCTATGTTCAGCTTTTGGAGGAAGCGTCAAACTGCCTTCCAATTACTGGCAATAAAAGAGATGCAAATCAAAACCACAGTGATATACCATCTCACTCCAGTAGCAGTGGTAAAGTTTAACAGGACAGCAAGTAATAAATGTTGGAGAGGATGTGGTGAGATAGGAAGAACTCTTTTACATTGTTGGTGAAATTGTACAACGGCACAACCACAATCAACACTCTTGGTACCAATATCCAGGAAATAAAAACATGAATTGCATTGGCAAAGTCTACTGTCAGAGACCTCTTCAGAGTACTGAATACCAATGATGTCAGTCTGGAGACTAAGATATAGTGCTCCTGATCCAAGACATAGTCTTTGCAATTACTTGCTATGCATCAGAAACCTGGAAAATAACTAGAGATGATAGAAGGAGAATTGATGCCTTTGATGTTGGAGAAGAGTATAGGATATACTACAGACTACTTAGAGAACAAACATGTTTGTCCTGGAGAGGGTGGAACCAGGCTGCTCCTTGGAAGCAAAGATTCTGAAGCTCTGTCTGATATACTTTGGACGTATCTAAAGGAGGGACCAGTCCTTGGAGAGGGACATTATAATTGGGATGGTGAAGGGACAGAGCCAGAGCAGAAGACTCTGGATGAGATGGATTGACTCAGTGACAGGGGTACAGGGGTAGGTGTGTCAGATACAAAAGGGATGGCTCAGAATAGAGCAGGGATCAGAGCTACCGTTCATAGGTTTACTAAGAGTCGTCAGTGATTTGATGGTACATAACAACAATATTTGGAGTTTAATTTAAATATGATTGTATTTAACTCAAAAGCTCAAACTCATTCACAGTAAGTCAGAACTAACTTATTCCTGACCCTCTAGTGAGTTTTTCAGAGTGTATATTACACCCGAAGAGATTGCCCATATTTCTCCTGCAGAAACACTGCTGTATCTGAACTATCAAAATTCCTTTTTAAAATATTTAGAGTATGACTTATATGTGCTTCTTTTAGTATAGGACTACAAATAAGTTTGAATCTAATTTTTTAAAAGGATCTATAAAAAATTAGTGAAGGCTTTAAAAGTGTTCAGAGATACTAATAAAGGAAAATAATACTCATTTTAAGAGAGGAAGACATTAACTTCCTTTGGGCTGATAATGTGCCCAGATTTTGGTCCTCTGTCCTTAGGTAAGAATGAGATCACCCAAGTTTTTTCTGTTGGAGAATAAATCATTACAAGGCATGTTGTATATAATGTAGCATATAGAAACATGATGAAGAGAACCAGGAATAATTTTGCAGTGAAAGTCAGATCACACAGAACTGTGTTTCTCAAAGTTTAGCACATCCCAACACTGGGTAGATGTTTAAGACACCTTGTATCAGCTCATGAAATGTTTCAGAACTAATTTCTAAAAAGAATAAATAATTGAAAAAGAAAAAAAAAATTCATACTTTGATTTGGTTTTTTACCTATTTTTATATTACTACTACTTCAATCATAACCAATTTCCAGTTAATATTATTGGTGCCACTGAGTATCAGAGTCTGGAAGACATGTGAAATATGAGAGCAATATGTATCTACTGAACAGATATATTGTTATGTGCCACTGAATCTGAACCAAGTCATAACTGATATTCCAAGTGGGTTTTTAGAGGCAGTAAATCACAGAGGAGATTGTCTAATGTAGCTAGTGGATTTGAAGTATGTGTCTTTGAGTTGACAGTGCAACTCCTTACCCCTAGGCTACTGAAGCTTATTAGATATGGGAGGCAAAAATCAACACAAAATTTAAACAGTATAGATTATAGGAAAATACATAAGAAATTATAAGTTTTGACTTAAAAAAAGTTTGAACTTTGTTTTTAAATTAACTTTAAGTGTTGTTATTATGCACCATTGAGTTACCTGCAACTCATAGCAACCCTAGGTACAACAGCTCTGAAGGCTGCCCTGTCCTCAGTCTCCTGACTCCAATCCACTATCCCCCATTGCCCTAGTTACTGTTTCAATCCATCTTATGTGGGGTCTTCCTCTCCTGCGCTGCCTCTCCACCCTTCTGAGTGTGGTGTCCTCTCCAGTGACTAATCAATCTCTCTTTGGCCTGTGCCCAAAGTATGTGAGGTGGAGCTTCAAAATCCAAGCCTTCAAGGAGAAACTTGGTTTCACCATTTCCAAGACAGACCTATTTGTTTTCTTGGTGGTCCATGGCATGTCTTTTCTAGCGCCATTACTCAAAAACATCAATTCTTCTGTTCTTCTTTGTCCTTATCCTGCTCTCTAAAGCACAGCAAGTAATTGTGAAGACTGTGGCCTGAATTAGGTGCACCTTAGTCTCTAGACCGGCATTGTTGATTCTAGTCCTCCGGAGAGGTCCCTAACAGCAGATTTTCCCCAGTGCACTTCATCTTTTGATTTCCTGACTGATGGTTGAGTGTGTTGATTGTGGAGCCAAGGAAACTATAATTGTTATCAACCTCCTCAATCTCTTCTCCATCTAATCATAGTGCTGCCAATTGGCCCAGTGATGAGATTCTTTGTCTTCCTGATGTTAAGCTTCGATTTATGTTGAAGAGTACAGTCTTCGTCCTTCTTCAGCAAGCACTTTAGATCCTCTTCACTTTCAGCAAGCAAGGTTGTCTTATCTGCATAGTGCAGGTTGTTTATGAGTCTTCCTCCAATCCTAATGCCACACTCCTCCTCATAAGAGTCCACCCTCTCAAATTATCAACTGTGCATACAGATTGAAAAGATAAGGAGTCAGGACATATCCCTGACACACTCCTTTTATGATTTTGAACCATGCAATATTTCCTTGTTCTGTTCTGAGGCCTGCTTCCTGCTCTAAGTATAGATTTCATCTGAGCATCGTCAATTATTCTGAAATCCCCATTCTCTTCAAGGTTAGTCACAATTTGTTATGATCCACACAGTTAAATGCCTTTGCATAGTCAATGAAACACAGATAGACATTCCTCTGGTACTCTGTGCTTTCTGCCAAGATTTGACATTTTCAATGATGTCTCTAGTACCACAACCTGTTCTAAAGCCAGCTTGTATTTCTGGTAGTTCTCTGTCAATGTATAATTACAGTCATTTTGGTGAATCTTCAGCAAGATTTTGCTTTTGTGTGATATTAGTGATATTGTCTGATAAATTCACTTTAATTATACTTACTAATTCTCATATTTTATGATTGATCTGTCTCGCAGTACCTTAACAGCTCAGTGGTCAAGTGCTCAGTTATAAATTGAACAGAATTTATTTTCTGCTACCCAGGTAGAAGAAGTTCGTCTGCTTCTCTAATGGTTATGGCCTTGTAAACTTTGGGGGTTACTTTTATTCTGTCCTACAGTGTCATTATGAGTGCAAAACACTCATTGCTTTGAGTCAGAACTGATTCAAAGCTAACCCTCCATTGAATTTCCAAAGCTGTGTCCACTATGGGAGGAGATTGCCCATCTTTCTGTGGAGATGCTGATGAATTTGAACTACCAGAGTGGTCTTTGGGTTAGCAGTGCAACCATCAAAAAGTCTTTTGAAAAAATTAACCTCATTCTTTGGAGCACATAGAAAGGTGAATACATAAACTCCCTTGCCCCATTTTTCATTAAAGACTCTGAGGTGAGGTTAGAGACTCCTTTGCTAGCAGCTTCCATATTGATGCTGATAAACTGACCCTGAGACCACACTTCAGTATCTCCTAGGAACAACTAAAGCACTGAGAAAATGAGTGGCTTTTAACTCCTAAAAAGGGGAATGGAAAACCCATTCAAATTATACAAGAACATTCTGAAAGTTCTTGAGAATTCTAAACAGAAAAGAGAGACCCATCTTACTAATAATTCCCCTATTTTGAAACAAAGCACCTCTGAATTCCAGAAGTGATGAGTTAGCTCATGCCAACTTGAACTCAAAACAACTTGAATTATTGATATCTTTATTTATGTTTGTGTTATTTGTAAAAAAAAAATTATAGCATATAAAGAGTGTTCAGATACCCATGTGGATGTAAACTAGGAATTTGGTTAAAATTTTCCACCACAAGATATCCTTTTAAGATCAATGAAAACTTGTAGTAGATAAAATGTACTTACATAGTTTTAAAAATTAATGTTTTATAATGCTGAAAATCAACTATAGGATGAATGGCTAAATTTTAATTTTTTATACTATATTACTGAAATCAATTGTAATTCAAGTAGCAATACAGTTTAGCTTTTCAGATTTTAAGGAGTTTATGAAAGGCAAGCCTAGAAATCCACAGCTTTAATTTAGGAGGAAGATAAATAACAAAATCCAAAAACCAAAATAGAAACCAATTACCAATTATAACTTTAGGTATACCAGGGGAAATATCACTGTTCTTAATAACAAGATGCCCCCACCAAAAAAAAAATACCAAAACCAAAACCAAACAAACAAATAACAAAAACCCAACCCAAAGAAAAAGAAACACACAAGAGAACATGTTATGTTCACTTGAATATGACACCTATTACACCTTGTTGTAATTAGTAGTTTTGTTTGGTTTTTCATTGGGCATTTTAAAGCAATGATTCAGTAAACAATGAGTTTCTTGAGATGAGGGATAATATAATTTGTTAACTTATATTTGTTTCTAAAATTAAATGGTTATTGTGGTGGTTATTGTTAAATGTCGTCGAGTTGTAGGTGACTCATAGCAACCCTATGAATGAAAGTCCTCGACACTTGCGTGTGTGACTTTCGTCCTCTCTCCAGGTTCATAGGGTTTTGGACGCAAGCTATTTCAGAAGTGGATGCCACTCTTCCTTCCAAGCTTGTTTTAATCGGGGCGTGCCACCAAATACTGTCCGCCATGGGTAACCATTACCACATCTGACACATTAGTGTTACAGTGTTTAGCATCACAGCGACCACAAGTTACCTCTGTCCAGCAAGTGGACACACCAGGGTTATACGACCTAGAACAATGTTTGACTAAAAACACTGAAAAACAGGCCTGAGGGCCATGGATTAAAAGTTGCCAACCTTTGGCTTTGTAGCATCACTTTCTCTCAACTAGGTCAACTAATCTTTCTCTATGTTAGTGTTATTGTTGTTAAGTGGCGTCGAGTCCTCGATGACTCACAGCGGCCCTATTAATGCAAGCCCTCAATGCTTGTGTGACTTTCATCCTCTCCCCAGCTTCATAGGGTTTCCGGAGGCAAGCTATTACAGAAGTGGATGCCACTCCTGCTTCCCAGCTTCTAATTAAATGTTTGAATTGAAACACTATTAATAATTCCATGGAAGAAACGTGTTTACCACAAGAAAAAAAGAACAAAGAAAGTTGAGTCTATTATTTTAGGTTAATAAGTGAGAAGGTAAAATCTTTCATCTCACTTCCTTCTCTTGGTTTTGGCAGTGGTTCTTAGTTCACATGAGAGTTAGCTAGGAAGCTTTTGAAAACATCAAAGTCATTAGGGACTCTAATCCCAAAACAGTGTTACCCACTAAGCCCAGGGTTAGTTCTTTGAACCGACATTTTAGCAGGAATCTTAATTAATGCTTTCTGATGAAGATATTTTAAAAACTGTAAGCTGAGAAAGTTAGTAAAAAACAGACACATAAACAAATGCTCATGACTCCATTCCCACAACTAGATAGAAACATAGATTCTGCAACATATAAAAATAGTACATTGAGAATCTTTCCAATAATTTGATTAATTCTGATTACACTTGGGTATTTCTATATGCATTAACAATTTTTTGTTACCAAATATTTTTTAATATTATTCATATTGTTGTTGTTGCATTTGATTGCCATAGAGTTGAGCACAACTCATAATGACTCCATGAACAAAAGGCCTGAAGCCTTTCTATAACTATTGTCATTTTTCAAAATTCATAGAGTTTCCAAAGGCATGTTGTTTAGAAAGGGGATGCCACTCCTGCTTCCAGAATTAAAATGAGTTGTCAATAATAAGCTAATTGAGATAAAGATTTTTAGGGACATAATGACATATAATATGTCACAGTGAAAATAAAAAGTTCACTGAGTAATACTGATATTAAGGTATTCATGTAATGTGTAGCATTAGTCATAAAAATTCCATTTGTCATTTATATTAATGACACTAGTTCTTCCATAAAAGGCATTTAATGACTTAAGCTTTGTTAATGGAGAGTTATAATAAATTCATGTTTAATAGATATGTGCTTTTCTAAGTATACATTTAGCTGGGCCATTTAGTAATACATATTATAAGCTTTAAGGTGGAGACTCGTCAGGAAAACTCATTAGGAAATAAACTATTTTTCTCCCACACACTACCTTATTGCTCAATTTTAGTCAATATTCTTTCTGAATTCAATTGGATTTTATGCATCTTAGAGAGTTTTTTATTATGATACTGTTAAATATCATATGTGTCTGTCATTTAACACTGTTGGTACCAGTAGTCAGGAAATAAGGAAACACATTGCATTGGCAAAATCTGCAGTTAGGAGCCTCTCCAAATTATTGAAGAATTGCATCAGTTTGAGAACCAAGGTGTGTCTCATTCAGACCATAGTCTTTCTGATCCCTTGCTATGTATCAGAGAGGTGGACAATGAGTAAAAATGACAGAAGAAGAATTATGTCATTAAGCTAAGTTGTTGCAGAAAAGCACTCAACATCCATCCCATGGACCATCAAGAGAACAGATTGTTATGTCTTGGAGAGCATGCAGCCGGAGTGCTCTTTGAAGGCCAGAGTGATGAGACTTTGCCTCACGTACTTTGAACAGTTTGCTAGGTGGGGCTATTCCTTAGAAAGGGACATGCTGCTGGGAAGGGCAGAGCATCAGTGAAAGACAGGAAGATCGTCTGCTAGGGGGATTGACATAGTGACTACTGCAATGGACTCTAGTGTGTTAGGAAGTGTGAAGATGGCACAGGATAGGACAGAGTTCACATCTTTTGTTCACAGGATCATTGATGTCCCTCTCCAAGGACTGGTCCCTCCTGGCCATGTGCCCAAAGTATGTGAACCAATTCTTGATTCCAAGGAGCAACTTGGCTTCAACCTCTTCAAGACAAACCTTTTTGTTCTCCTGGAAGTCCATGGCTCAATTCTCTTCTCCAGCTTCACAACTTAAAGGCATCAATTCTTCTTCTGTCATCTTGGTCATTGTCCAGCTCTCTGATGCTGAATTTATAAATAAAATGTACACTAAATTTTCTATAATACATTATATATTCATATAGTCAAAATCTTGAAAAGCATTTATTAGCATATGCATAGCTTGTTAAAAGGAAATTCTTTCACCAAGTGTCATAAGAAGTCATCCTAGATGGTGAGGGATTTGGAAAAGACTGTAAATAACTTCCCAATAGTATAAAAAGAATTTTCTGGGTAGTGCTATAATTAAGAATTGTTCATATTCTACTAAATGTAAGAAAAGTAACACAAAACATTTTACAACTCTAGCACCA
>NW_006399904.1:3885551-3889364 GCF_000299155.1 Elephantulus edwardii | reverse complement strand
TCAATGAATTAGTAATTTTAATAAGAAAAGAAAAAAATATAACCTTGGACTTGTCCTCAAATCAGAACTGACTCATATTTAATACTTCAGTGCATTTTCAGAGGCTACAGATTACTCAGGAGGTCTGTCTTTCTCTAGGAGAGATGCTAGTAGTTGAACCAATAGAGGAGTATCCCTTCTGGGTTGTATCCTAACACCCTCCAGACAAATCATCATAGTTTTCTGCTACCCAGTGTATCTGTCAAAAAAAAAAGCCACAGTACAAACATGTAAAATAATATGATTAGGGACATCCTGAGACGATAACAAGATAATTGATAAATTTACCTAAAATTATGAACATATTCAACCTCACTTTTGTTATTAGGTGCCATAGAATCACCTATGACTCATCACAACCCTATGAACAACAACTCTAAACTTGGTTCTGTGTTGTGCCGTCATCATACTTGAGCCCGTTGTTATAGTTTCTGTCAGTGCATCTGGTTGGGATTTGTCTCTTTCTCAGACACTTCATCTCTCCCAGCATCACCTCTTTTTTTTTTTCCCCCAGAAATCCACCCCCCGCCAGACAATGGCCCAAATTATGTGAGATAATGTTTCAAATCCTTGCCTCTGAGAGACACTCTGGTTGTACTTCCTCCAAGACAGATGTGTTTGTTCTTTTTACAAACAAAGAATATTTAATACTCTTCTCCAACTCAAAGACATTTGTTCCTCTGCCCTCTTTATTCATTGTCCAACTCTCAGATGATTAGGAGGTAGTTGAAAAGACATAACTTGGTTCAAACTCACTAATTATTTGGAAAATTATCATTAAAATCTTGCAAACTCTGAAACCCACCAGATTTATAAATGGATGGCAATGTATGTGTTAGAAAATATTTTGATCAATGAGAAATCTTTTATCTTGCTGTCTAAATTATAAACTGCCACAATAATTTGGAAAACTTTTTTTAAATATGGAAAGTATTCAGATTCCATATTTTGCAATTTCACTAGTACTACAAAATATGTTTATGCAGCTACCGAAATTCTTACCTAGGTAGAAAGATATGTACAAGAAGGTCTATAGCAGCAGATCTTCTTTAAAGGCCACCAAACTTTATTGAAATGATACAAGTGTCCAGAAAGAAAACAGAAACATAAATGATGATAGATTGCACAAATGACATGTAGCAGTGAAAATTGGTGAAGTAAAATTCCAAGTAATAGCATTTTTAAAAAGGCAAATCAAACTAGATTACTAATAGCATAAAACACAGAAAAAGCAAAACAAAACCATATGTTTTAGATTGAAGGTATGTATAATATATTTTTTTACAAAATTAGGATTGAGAAACAATATAAAATTGTGATTACCTCTTATGAACAAAAGCAGAGCTTTAACAATATTTGGGAAATAATGAGACTACGTAACACTTTTAAATATAAATTGATACGTATTTGGCATGCCTTCTATATGATGTGATTGTGTGATGCTCTCATCAGACTTGCTATATTTATGGATTGAACAGATCAGAGATCTGGGGGCCTAGTGGTATAGATAGGAGATCACATTTTGTTATTTTAATTTTGCTATTTTAATTAAGTTATTGCAATGGAAACTATTAATTTATCACATTATTTTAGAAAGTTCCATTTTAATATTGTTGATAATTCTATATACTACCTATACATTAGCTGATAAATAGTTTCTGCACAGTTTGCTAAGCTATTGTATAGATTTTCTGAATATGTTATTGCAAAGATTAGTAACATCATTTCTAAATATTCTCTTGTTTGAATGTTATTATTATTGTGTACAATCAAGTTGGTTATTATTGTGTACAATCAAGTTGGAACCGACTCGTAACTAACCCTCCAGTGGGTTTTCAGAAGCAGTAGACTACCACAACAAAAACAAACCAAAGTAAAACCAAAACCCAACCATTTGGTTAATTACAGTGAATTTATTTTTTCTTCCCATTTTATTTTGTTTTCCATTTATATCTAAATAGAGATATAAGCACTAATAATTACAGTAATCAGAGGTGTATTACCAAAAAATTAATTTTGTAGTATTAATGATATGCTATTGGTAGTTTAAAGCTATGATCTTGCTGGTTGATTTATTAGTAGTTATATTACAAAGGCATCTACTAGTTTTTCAACATTTAAAATGTATTATGTGAAGTTTAATATTTATGAAATATTTATACTTTTAGAATTTCTCATTTAAAGTGAGGGAAATATTTTGCATGCGTGTGAGTTTTTCTTTAAACCATGAATGTACAAATTTAAGTTAAAAGTTTGTATAGGCTGCTGGGAAATAAAAAAAAAAACCAAAAAATAATTGAATACTGCATGTAATGAGAAAGAACTTTGATGGCCTAGTGGATAAAGAAGGAGTTGTGCTGCCAACACAAAAGAAAGGAGTTCAAATCTACCAGCTGCTCATTGAGAGAAAGATGAACAATTTCCTTCCAGGTGACATACAGCCTCTAAAAGCTTGCTAGATGGTGAACTATGAATTGATTCTGACTCAACGGTAACTTATCCTCAATCCCAAAAGCACATGGTTCAAATCCACCAGCTGCTCTGTGGAAGCAGAAAGAAAAGTATTCTCACACAATTTACCATCTCTGAAAACCTGCTGGAGAGTCTACTATGGTTTGGTTTCACCTCAACAGCACACAACAAACAGTGTCAGATATATAGCTGTTACATGGTGATTTGCATCTAAATCATATTGACTAGGCAAAGGCATTTGATTTTGTGGATAATAACAAAATATGGCTAAATTTGCAAAGAATGAGAATCCCAGATTCTTTAATTGTGCTCATAAGAAACTTATGCATAGACCAAGAGACTGTTAATCTGAATGGAACATGGGAACACTGAATGGTTTACAATCAGAAATGGTGTGCATTAGGATTGTATTTTCTCCATACTTAGTCTATTTGCTGAGCAAATACTTTGTGTAGCTGAGTTCTGTGGATTGAAATGAGGAATCAGGATCAGAGGAAGACTCATCAACAACCTGTGTTATTAATGATGTGAGAGTGAGAACTTGAAGTGTTTGTTGCAGAAGGTCAAGGATTGCAGCCTTCAATATAGATTGCACCTCAGCATCAAGAAAAAAATGTCCTTACCACAGGGACAGCAATTAACATCATGATAGATGGAGAAAGGATTGTAACTGTCAATAATTTCATCTCATTTGAATTCACAATCAATATCTTTGGTACTAGTAGTCATGAGATCGGGAGGTGTATTGTCAGCAACCTCTCCAAAACACTGAAGAGTATTGATATCAGTCTGAAGACTAAGGTGTGCCTGATTTAGGCCTTTATGTTTTCCATTATTTGTTATTCATCTGAGAGGTGGAAAATGAATAAGGATGACAAAGAATTTATGCCTTTGAGTTGTGGTGTTGAATGGACTCATGTCCCACTGACTGCTAAAAGAATGTACAGATATGTCTTAGGGAAACTGTGGCCAAATTGATCCTTGAAGGGAATTATGGCAAAGCTTCATCTCTTACACTTTGTGCATATTGCTAACAGAAACTATTCCTTAGACAAGGATGTCATTGTTGGAATGGTAGAGGATAAGTAAAGGAAGACCCTCAACCAGATTGACTGACATGGTGACAGCAGCAATGGGCTCAAGTGTAACAGAAATGTTGAGGGTGGTCCAGGATAGGACAGGATTCTGAGGTCATAAGATGACCTCTGATGATGAGGTCTGATGATCTTAAGATCATCATTAGTCTTACTTAATTTTACAGCACCTAACCATAACAACACTGCATGGTTCAAAATTGGGAAG
>NW_006399904.1:3881676-3882331 GCF_000299155.1 Elephantulus edwardii | reverse complement strand
GCTCCTTTTAGCAGCATGCTCAAAGTTTATGAGACAAAGTTTTGTTTCTTGACTCTAAGGAACACCTTTTCTCCAAGACCTCACTGTTTGTTCTTCTGTAGTCCATGGGATATTCAGTACTCTTTTCCAGCCCCACAAATTGAAGTCATCAATTCTTCTGTTACCCTTATCCCCCCGCCCAACTTTCAGATGCATAAAAAGCAACTGAAAAAACTTTGGGTTAGATTAGTTACATCTTAGTATTTAAACTGACATATTCTCTTTAGCACTTTGGGAAGGCTCTTGACAGCAGATTTTCCTGATGCAAGACGTCTTTTCATTTCTTGACTGCTGGTACCAAGAGTGTTGTTTATAGATATAAATAAGTTGGAATCATGGGCAATTTCCATCTCCTTTCCATGTGTCATGATGATACTAATTGGCCATGTGGTGAGGTATTTTTGTTTTCTTGCTTTTGAAATGTAATCCATATTGAAGGCTTCTATAACAAATGATTCAAGCCTTTCTCACTTTGAATAAGCAAGTGTGTCACCGGTATCACATAATTTGTTGATGTTTTTATTGTTATAAAAGTGCTGTCTAGTCCCTGTGACTCATAGTAACTCTTCGTACAACAGCTCTGAATCCTGGCCTGTCCTGAGCCTGTCTCAATGAC
>NW_006399904.1:3873121-3881576 GCF_000299155.1 Elephantulus edwardii | reverse complement strand
GAGGGACAGCGCAGGAGGGGAAGACCCTCTATGAGATGGATTGATTCGGTGACTGTGGTAATCGGGATGGGTGTGTCAGAGGTGGTGCGGTTGGTGCAGGATAGAGCAGGGTTTAGGGCTGTTGTGTGTTGGGTCGCTATGAGTCGCAAACGACTCGACGGCACATAACAACAACAACAACCATAACAACAACAACATATATCATGTCCCAGAAGTTATGCATGAAAATTATCTGGAAATCTGCTCCTATTACAAATATATCCTAGGAAGCTCCATGGACTGTTTGTATTGTGTTTCACTGAGTCAATAACAATGACAAATTAAAAGTGTCTTGCTACGGATTGGGAGCACTGGAGGCTTAGTGGTAAGGAGACGTGCTGTCAACTCCAAAGCATGCAGTTTGAGTCTATCATATTCCATGATAATTCAGATCCATAAGAGAAACCTGGGCTTCTCCTAAAAAATTTACTACCTCTGAAAACCCACTGGAGGATAAGCTATAACTTGGTTATGACTTGACAGCACATGCTTATTGCTGTTATGTGTTGCTGTGAGCCTGTGAATCCTAGAGATTCTATGTACAACTCTGAGGCCTGCCCTATTCTGAGCTGTGTCACTGACTCTGACACATATACCCTCATTACTCCTTACTGCATCTATCCATCTCATCAAAAGTCTTCTTCTCCTGCATTGTCCCTCCACCCTTCTAAGCATGGTGTCCTTCTCCCAGCACTGGTCCCTCCTGGCCATGTGCCCAAAGTGTGTGAGACAGAGCTTCAAAATCCTAGCTTCCAAGGAGAAGCTTGGATTCACTTTCTCCAAGACTAACTTATTTGTTTTCTTGGTGGTCCGTTGTATGTTCAAGACTCTTCTTCAGTACCAGAACCCAAAGGCATCAATTCTTCCTCTGTCATCCTTAGTCATTGTCTAGCTCTCTGTTGCATAGAATGTAATTGTGAAGATGCTGGCCTGGACCAGGCACACCTTAGTCTCCAGACTGATATCAGTGCTTCTCAGTGCTCTGGAGAAGTCCTTGACAGATTTTCTGAGTGCAATTCATCTTTTGATTTCCTGACTGCTGGTACCAAGAATGTTCCTTGTAATTGTTAACAATCTCAATCTCTTCTCCATCTATTATGATGGTGTCAATTGGCCCAGTGGTGGGAATCTTTGTCTTCTTGATGTTGAACTTTAATCCATATTGAAGACTACAGTCCTTGACCTGCTGCAGTAAGTAACCCAAACAATATAGACTATTAGCCTCCCATGCAATTTATATCCTCAGAAGCCTGTTATAGTTGTTTCCAACTCAATAGCAATGAGACACAGATAAACTGTTCAGAAATTTGGAATGTCATGTACTCACATAAGAAGCAAAAAAAAAAAAAAAGATTTTGAGTTACATGACTAACACACCTACAAGTAAGCTGTTAAGTTATGGTAATTTTGAAGAGTATAATGGTTTGAATCATATACTTCTTATTTAAAACCAGTAACCACATATATTGAAACAAGGAGTAGCATCCACTTCTAAATTCTTTGCCTCTGGAAATTCTATGACCGTGGAAAAATGATGAGAGTTATACAAGTGTTCAGGTCTTTCATTCATAGGGTTACTATAAGTAAGTAGTCAACAACTTGATGGCACTTAACAACACCAATCACATATATGCACACAAAGACATGCACACCCCTATATTCATATCTGGAATACAAATCCTTTTGAAGTTTTAGTGTTTTTAAATTTCACATAGTTTCCATTAACAGAAGTCATAAAATTTGGTCAGACCACAGAAAAACTCAGAAATCTAGAAATTGATTTTTGAGCAAACTCAAGTGTTTGAGGTATATTTTTTTCAAATTATGGAAAATTTATGAGTAATGTGGTTTAGAACATGAATGCCATTGGTCCTGAATGTGATGTGGCCATGTTTTCCTGGAAATAGATATTTACTATTTCTTGGATAATAGGATTCAAGGAAAACGGAAACTTACAATTCAAGTTGATTTTAACTGATAGTGAGCCTTCCTTGGAATTCTAAGACTGTAATTACAACAGGACATGACTGCCCATTTATCTCACATACATCTTTGAGTTAACAGTATAATATTCTGCACTACCCCACTAGAGCTTGATTTTGTTTCATTACTAATGATCATTTTTCAATTTTAAAATAAGTATTTTAAATCTAATTATGTTTATAAAATTTTAATATATAGTGCCAAACTGCTTCTAATTTTTGAAAAATAATAAAGGCAAATTACTCACCGGACAGATAATTTTAAACACTGACCCACTGGACACAAAACCAAGAGCAAACACGGAGTTTAGACTTATTATTTGAAATAATTGTTGCCTTATGTATTTTTTAATTTTGGATTATGTTCTACTGTTACTACGTAACCTTCTTTGCTGCGCATTTTTGTGAGCAAATCCATGTACATGTTGATTCCTTGCCTTTCACTTTTAAAATATTATTTGTTTTATGCATTAAAATCAACATATTTAACGTCTAGGTGAGGATTTATCCTCTACATATTTACAGGCCAGGAGATAAGTGATATTATTTAGACATCATTTATAACACAAATTGTGACAAATACATTTGAGTCACTCTGCTGAAAGATAAGGAACCCTGATGGCCCAGTAGTTAAAGAATCTGGCTACTAACCAAAAGAAGACAGGTTTCGATTCATCACTCTTTGGAATAACGATGAGACAGTTTGCTTTTGTAAAGTTCTACAACCTTGGGAATCTTGTTGAATTTCTGTTCTGTCCAATGAAGTCATTCTGAATCAGAATGGACTCTGGGGCAGTGAATGGATGATAGAGATTAGCAAAGAAAGCAGATGAAGAGCATTGTGTTCCGAATTATTGCAGTGAGACTGACATTATATTTGCAAATGAAGCAATTCGGAAGTGGGTGGTCTTGATGTACTTATTTGTCCCATGTAATAATGTATTTTCATTTGATTTTATGTTTTAAAATGTTAAAGTACATGTAAGCAACATCACAACTAGGGGATGACTCTGACTGAAGAAAAAGCACTTTGCTGTTTATTTTCTACTTCAATGGCCTCTTAACTGCTCACTCTATGTGTACTCTTGTCTCTCTCCAATAACACTCTCAATAGGGTAGCTACGATAATCTTCTTAAAAAGGAAGTAGATCAGTTAATATGCTTATAACACTCCCATGACACCCCATTGCACTCACAACGGGATCCAAATCCTTTTGGCCCACAATAGCTTGCATGGTGTGTTTCTGCTTGGCTTTCCAATTTTATTTCTTTTCCTATTCCCTATTCTTCACTAAGTTCCAGCCACATTAGCCTTTCCGTTTTCTCAAATAAGCAATATACCTACACAAAAATTTTATTCTGTGTTCTTTTCTTGTCACTCAATATTATTCATTGCTACCTTTCATACATTTAAGTTTAACTCAAATAACATCTGAACATGTCCTCTGTGTTCAACCAACCCATTTTCTTTAGACTTAAACATGGAGTATTTTTCCCTATTTTGATTAATTTCATTTTTATTGACATGTGTATGTATAAATTTCATGTACATATCTGTGTGTTCAAAATTTGAAAGTCCTGTGTAGGCAGGAAATATCTCTAGTTTGTTTAAAACAGAGGCTAGATACTTAATAATATCGGTGCAATGAATAAATTTATTTTGTGAAATAACATAAGAAATGCTTTTCTATTTTACTGGAAAACAATTCCATATACGTATGTCCATTTTTCATGGGAATGAATACAGCGTTATATAAACTTTAAAAGACTTGGCGAAAGAATAAAACCCTGACATACACTCTTCTTGATTCTTAACCATACACTATTCCCTTATTCTGTCTGATATCTACTTCTTGGTCTAGGTATAATTTTTTTATGTGTACAAATAAGGGTTCTGAAACTCTGATACTTTTCAATATTAGCTATATTTTGTTATGATCCACACAGTCAAATGCCTTTGCATAGTCAATAAAACTATTCCATGGAGAAGGAAATCATGCTTGGAAAGGTGAAGAGTTGGTAAAAGAGGAAGAACCTCAAGCAGGTGAATCGACACAGTGGCTGCTAAAAGCTGTTTGAGGGCATCAGAAAGTGTGAAGATGGCACAGGGTTCAGATCTATGGTTCATAGGATCACTATGGGTCATACTCGATGCCACCTAACAACAACAGTTGTAACTCCAAAGGCAGTCAGTTCAAATCCACCAGCTACTATGTGAGTTAAAGATGGGAAATTTCCGCATGTGTGATTTACAGCCTCAGAAAAACTGATTGATGGTAAAGTATGAATGGATTCCAACTCAGTGACAATGAGAGAGATAAGATACTTAATTGTATTCATTGGCATTTTTCAAAATACAAACATTGCACAGAGACTTTTTATTAAAAATTCAGTACAAGCTGTTATTAGTAGATGTTATTAATTTAGTTCCAAATTATAGAGAAGTTTTTCACAGTGGAACAAAATGCTACCCAATCCTGCATCCTTACAATATGTGTTCTCCTTCAGCCCATTGTTGCAGTCACTGTGTTAATCCCCATTATTGAAAACTTTCCTTTTTCTCATTGACTAATTTCCAAGGATAATGTCTTTTTCCAAGGACTGACTCCCCTTGGAAACATCCTCAAATATGTGATATAAAGTCTCATAATTCTTGCTTTTAAGGAGTACTGTCTAAGAAGCAGAAAACAGGACATGGGGCACCGGGCCTTGAGTGTCTGAAAGGGCCAGAGGGATAGAGAATAGTACAACCCTTCCTGCCTCAGGGTAGAAAGCAGATAAAGAGCCCTTAGCCCAGCCCCATGGTACTCTATAGAAACACTAGCAGCAAGAGTATCCTTTATTCATTGTTGACTCACAGTTGTGGTACTGAAAATGGGGTTTATTAGGAAAGTAAGTTAGAGAGTAAGAGAAGCAAAAAAAAAAAAAATAATCAAATAAAAGTCCATATTTTAGCCGAAATTGTAAGACACCTTTGCTCAATTAGCCCAGGCTCTGGTTTCAGTTCAGCAGTCAAATCCAAATCATCCAGCAAAGTTTGCCTCAGAGGAGTTATACTTCCTTAATTATCCAGCAAGAACAGCAAAAGCTTGAACTGTGACTTTTATTTCAGGGCTCCTCTAGTCACACCTTGTCACAGTTTCTCTACAGCAATGCCATATTTTCTCCACAACCATCACTAGGGTCTTAACCACCAGGATCTCACTTTCAGCAGTATCTTGTTCCAATCTCCCTCAAGTCTTGCTTGCCACAAGTCTAGCTACTCAGCGTAGGAAGCACTCTTTCTCTTACCTTGGTCACACAGCTGTTTATGATTTGAAAGACCATGTGTATGCTGTAAAAGTAGCTGGAGACCAGAAAGTGTTAGGGTAATGGCTTTTAAAAAAGCCAGATTTAGGCTAGCAATACAAATAATTCTGGCTATAATTCTTCTAATACAAATTTGTTTGTTCTTTCCGTAATCTTTGTAATATATTCTTGCCAGCAATTCAAAAGTATTAATACATTTTTTGTTCCTTATCCAAACTCACATGCATAGGAGCAGGTGTATCTTAGTCTTTAAAGTTCCATCCTTGCCTTTCAGAACTTTACAGAAGCCCTTGATAGAAGATTTGCACAATGAAATATGTCTTTTGATTTTTTCACCCCTGCTTCTATGAGTGTTATTTGTGATTAATGCAAAATTAATTTATCATGATGTAAATTTTTGGTCTAATTGTGAGGATTTTTGGTTGGTTTTTTTTTAATGTTCTAGTGTAATCTGTAATTGAAACTGTTGTCTATAATTTTCTTCATTAAATATTTCATGTCTTCTTTACTTTTTTATTATTATTTTTGTGTGAGTGTACTGTCAAATCAGATCTGACTGGTACAGGAGGAGATTGTCCCTCCTTCACCAGCAGAGCATCCGGTGGATTCGAACCGTGTGACTCTGGAATTGTAGTTGCAGGTCCTTGCCACTAGGCCACCAGAGCCCCCCTGTCTTCTTTCCTTTTTATAATCAAAATTGCATCATTTGATATTATTTGTTGTCAGTGAGTCTCACTCAAATCCTGATGCCACATTCTTCTTCAAATAGTCCAGCTTCTTATTTGCTCAGCATACAGATTGATTGATCATGATGAATGTATTCAGCTGTTACACAAACCTTTCCTAATTTTCATATGGTATTTAATCCCTTGTCCAATTTGAACAACTCATTTTGGTCCATGTACAGGTTCCACATGAGCAAAATTAAGTGTTAGTTCTCTCATTCTTAACAATGTTATTCATAATTTACTTTGACTCACACAGCTGAATGCCTTTACATTGCCAACAAAACACACTTAAATGTCTTTTTGGCATTCTTTGCCTTCACCCAAGAGTCATCTGTTGTCAGAGATTATATTCCTCACTCCCACCTCTTTGGATTTGTATTTATATCAATTCCTCCTTAATACATTGATCCAGCCATTTAGAAATAATATTCAGCAATATTTTACTTGTATGTAATTAATTGTAGTAAAATTTCTGCATTCTGTTGGATCAACTTGTATTGGAATATGCACAATTAAGAAATTAGTCATGAAAATAATTGCCAACTGTTATCTGATCTTTGAATCTCTTTACAATTTTGGTATTTCAAAATAGACAACTATGTCTATTTTTGTATTGTCCCAAATGATCTTTTAATTTTCATTTGTTGCTAGCATGTATACGGATATTTTCAACTGTTGACTTAAAAATCATTATTGGCAAAGAAAAAAGGTGAAAGTTTAAGCACTTGCAAATTAATATTTTGGTCTAATATTATTCGGAATCTATTTTAATAAAAAGATTTCCTTGGGGAGGACGGACCATAAATTCCAACAGAATTTCTTTATAGTATACAATAAAATAAAATAAAACTAATTCTAGAGAATTAAAAGTAATTACAAGTAAATCATTAAGAAAGAGAGCGGAAACAGGTAAATTTCAAAGTATAATGTTAATATTTTTTTTCTACTTTGAATGTGATTCTCAAATTGCCTTGGTATTCATGTTCTGATACTTTCTAGTTGTCTTTACATTCTACTTTACCTTGACCATTTCCCTCTGGTACTGCTTACACTTACCTTAGTCTTCCCACAATAAAAAAGTCAAGGCATCATTTATATACATAAGAAATCCCCACTCTTCCTTTTTTAATGGAATAAATTATGTGCTTTTGTTTTATATTTTCTTCAGATTCTCTGACACTGCTAAGGTAGTTAGAGAATTTTTCCTCTCTTTATTCTTTGTCATGCTGACAAAATAAAAAATTTGGTGCAGTAGGTTACTATCATTTCTGTGACTACTCTTTGTAAATCTCTTTTTATTCAACATATCAGATCATGTCTTTCCACATTTATGATGAGGGTTGGGGAGAAAAACTACTTCATATAAACACTTAAAACCTATGAAACTTCTCATTAATGACACATGGTTTAACATTTGAAAAGAAGTAATAAAAATAAATAATAAACATATTTTTACTATAGGAAAGAAATAAAGTACTGAAAATTAATTTTTAGATTCCATAAATACACCAAATAGGGAAGACAGGTCTAGATCATGTGATATCTTCCTTAGATTTTTAAAAACATCTTTGTTTTTTAAGGCATAAGAGAATAATTCTTAGAACAATGCAATGAAAATACATAATAAATATCCTAATATAGTCATTTGGAAGCAGGAGTGGCATCCACTTCCATAAATAGCTTGCCTCGGGACACCCTACAAACATGAAGAAAGTCACACAAATGTCAAGAACTTTTTCGTTCATAGGGTCGCTATGAGTCGCCTATGACTCGACAGCACTTAACAACAACAACAACAACAACATAGTTATATTTTCTAGCAAGTTTTAGAAAAGTCCAATTGGTTTTATGCTAACCTGATTTTTAAGGGCAGCAGAAATGATAAACATAATATGGACCTTATGTAGTCATCTATAGCATTGATATTTAAAGATTAATAGTGGTAGACCTAATAGATATATGTGATATTCAGGAATATCACATACTCACTTTTGGATTAAAATCATTGTACTAGTTCACTGGTACTTTCATTTATTACTGTGTGTATGTTCTATAATTGTTGTTGTAAGTAAAATTGGAACTGACTTAGAGCTGACCCCCCAGAAGATTTTCAAAGTCAGTAAATGATATGAGATCTCCTATTATTTATTGTCCCTTGTAGCAGCTGGCAAATTTGAACCATGTACCTTAAAGTTGGCAGAACAATTATTACCAGTAAGCCAATAGAGCTCTCTCAGATTAATTCTACTTAAAATACTTAAAGCTATTCCACTTTAAAACCATTTATGTAAAAAAGATATATTTTGTAAAATGAGAAAGAAATAATCTGTAAAAAGCAAATATAACTTTTGAAAGAGAAGAAAATTAAGAATCTTCTTATGATAATCTTGGGTGCTC
>NW_006399904.1:3863384-3871651 GCF_000299155.1 Elephantulus edwardii | reverse complement strand
CAAGGAACTCATGCAATATTATTCAAAATGGGTGACCCTGGAGGACATTATGCTGAGTGAGGTATCTCAGTCACAAAGGGACAAATGCTATATGCTGCTACTGTTGTAGAATGAGGCTGACATCGGGGTGGGGGTAAGACTGAGAAAAACTGGATAAATTATATTTACTCTATTGAAGTCTATGAGGGAGAGAATAGTTTAAAAGTATTATATTTTAGGGCATTGTGTTTATCATAAGAGTACAGAATGAGGGTTGCAGAGTAGATTATATTTAGGGTGGGGGTGGGGGGTATGCGGGGGGGATTGTGTACCAATGAAGGAGTTTTGCTTTTCAAGGAGAGGAGCGAACGGGGAGTGGGGGTGGGGTGGGTGAGGAGAAAAGTGCAACAATGAATGAATGGAATTCCAAAATCTCTGTAGATGTTCACTGAAATAAAAAAATTAAAAATTAAAAAAAGAAAACCCCTAACCTTCAAGAATAAACCTTTCTTCACAGTCTCCAAGACAGAATTCTTTGTTTTCTTGGCAGCTCATGGTATGTTCAAGACTATTGTCCAGGACTAAAACTCAAAGACATAAATTCTTCTTTTATCCTTAGTCATTGTCCAGCTATCTGATGTATAGCAAGTAATTGCAAAATTATGTGATCTACATATAGGTTACTGTACTAAAAATAATTGGCTGGCACAGAAGAATTTCAGGAAACAACATACGATCAACTGGCAATGGTGTTGAAGGAGAAAGTTCAGGCTGCTGTTGAAGGACTTGGCAAAAAATAAAGTCCCAGGAATTGATGGAATACCAATTGACATATTTCAACAAACAGATGCTGCCCTGGATGTGCTCACCAGGTTGTGCCAAGAAATCTGGAGGACAACTACATGGCCAGTTGATCGTATTCATTCTCATTCCAAAAAAGGTGACCCAACAGAATGTGGAAATTATCGTACAGTATCACACACAAGCTAACTCCTGCTGAAGATTATTAAAAAGTGAATAGAATAGTACATTGACAGAGAACTACCATAAATACAAGTTGGGTTTAGAAGTAGTTGTGATACTAGAGTTATTGTCACCAATGCCAGATGAATCTTGGCAGAAAACAATACCAGAGGGATATCTATCTGTGATTCATTGACTATGAAAAAACATTTGATTGTGTGGATCACAGCAAACTGTGGTTAACCTTGAGGAGAATGGGAATCCCAGAACACTTGATTGTGCTTGTGCAAAACCTATACCTGAACCACGAAGCAGTCCTCAGAACAGAGTAGAGAAATGGTATATTGTTCAAAATAAGGAAGGGAGTGGAGTGTGTCCTATCTGCATATCTTTTAAATCTATATGCAGAACAGATCAATCAGGAGTATTGGGCTTTATGAAGGAGAAATGTGGCATCAGGATTGGAGGAAGACTTATCAACAGGTTATTGATGAGACTCAAAATCATGATGCCAGATACTTCTCAATACAATCCAACT
The DNA here is from genome assembly GCF_000299155.1 of Elephantulus edwardii. Taxonomy (NCBI): domain Eukaryota; kingdom Metazoa; phylum Chordata; class Mammalia; order Macroscelidea; family Macroscelididae; genus Elephantulus; species Elephantulus edwardii. Next base: position 3,870,171 of record NW_006399904.1, on the reverse strand, counting down.
CTAGTAATTTACTTAGCACATAGACTGAATGGCTATAAAGAATGCAGCCGTGACATGTACCATTATTCATTTTAAGCCACTTATTATTCCCTTTTACTCTCCAGTCAACAACTTATTGATCTAATACAAATGTCTTAATCAGTATATTTCTATTTGTATTAATTTGACCATAATCCCTTGCTTTTGAGTCAATACCTTCTCATAGGCAACTTTTAGGAGAGAGTGAAACCATGTAGTTTCCAAAGCTTTAAATTGTTAGAATACAAGACTGGCTTATCTTTTTCCAAAACATCTCTAGTAACCTAATGAATAAGTAATTTCAAAGCCAACGTAAAACCAGTTGGCATGAATCCATGAGATGCTAAGAGACAGAAAGGTTGTCAGTCTCTTCCCATGGAAATTGTAGCCTCCTAAAACCCAGCGGAAGGGCAGCCATGAGTCACTTTCAACTCCAAGGCAATAAGATGATGATCTTTTGGATATCAATTAAATGCTTAATACACTGAGCTATGAAGGCGACTCAGTTTGAGCCTGTCTGATTTTAAAAGTACATTTATTCCACCCTCGAAATATTGAGCAGTTTGCTTCATTGTTTTTCTTTTGTTCTGCCATGCTTATTTATTCACAATCTCATGCACACAATTAAAAAATGTCAAAGACATAATATATGCTATATGATAATCTAAATTTCATGGATATATTTAAATATTCTTTTTCATATAGAAACATGACAGATTTCTGCCTCTTAAGTTGAGTTTTGGGACTTGGATGTAGCAAGGAAGATTATGTGGAACAGGGCAGAAACCATTTTTATAACTGTAATTACCTCTACTGACTGCCTATGATTATTTCAATTTCCCTTTGCTGTGTCTTTGATTAAGTCTTCTCTCCCTAATGCATTACACTTTGAATTCCTATTATTCCTGACTGTTTTTCTGATTCTTCTTTGAAACTGCTGCAAAGGTAGTGGAAGTACTTACTGTTCTGAAGAGGCATTGTGACATCTATGAACATCCAATTGGATATAGAAGGTGGCATATAAAACACACAAGTGATGCTTTCCATTTGATGTAATTTAAATCTGCTTTTGGTAAACACAAAACTAAGTACTTACTCAAGTTTCGGTGCTTACTTGTTTTTCTTTTTTATTTTTACTAACAGAAAAATCATACTAGATTTTTTCCCCTTCTTTTTTTTTCCCCCTTCTAACAAAATGATTTTATTTCTGTTCTTCTTATCATTTTGCCAAAACATGACAACCTGTAGGGTTAACTTTTTCAATTGTAAGGATGACCCCTTATCAACATTTGTGATTTCCAGAATGGGTCACAAGATAACTTAAAATTTCATAAAGTATTTAAGAAAACATTAGAAATTGTGCCTGATTGTATTCATTCATTCATTCTTCAAGGACACCTTGGACTGCCTAATATAAAATAAATAATTCTTGGTTAAGTGGATTCAGGGGCAAAACCTTTCAGTTTCTTATTTCTAATAGTTTATAATTTCATTCCAGCCATTGGAATAAAACAGAAATTTCAATACAGAATGATAAAGATTTTATAACTGCAAGGACAGAGTTTAGAGATGCAAACTGTAGGATATCTCTACCTAGATACAACAGACAAATTTCCTAATGGATGTTCTTCATAAGCATAATGATAAAGAATAATTTTAGTTTGGAGATAGCTAAACAAAGAAAATGCAGAGAAATAAGCTTCCTAGGACCATGAAGGCGAAGGAGTTAAGAGAGGGATAGCATACTTGTGAGGTTTAAAATGCTTTTTACATAAAGCTCCTTTTAAGGTAAAGAGGATAAAGTTTTGTCTTATATACTTGGGTATGTTGCTGAGAGAGATTCTCCTTGGAGAGGAACATCATGCTTGGGCAGGCAGAAGAGCAGTGAAGGAGAGGAAGCTCTTCAACCAGAGGGATTGACTGACTGACTGCAGCCATTGGCCTGAGTGTTTCAAAGATTGTGAGGCTGGCACAGGATAGGGCAGTGTTCACATCTGTTGTTCTTTGGGTCACTATGAGTCATATTCGACCAGGCAGCACCTAACAGCAAAAGCTACAAAGACCTGAAAGTAAAGGATCTGTTATACATGAAGAGCAGACTGATCATCAAGATATACCAGGATAGTGTCTTGATCAAATTCTTTGGACTGAATTTTTAAGTAAATTCATGTTTCATAGGTATTTTTTTCTCTCCTAAATCATACATGCCCTGATGAACATTAGTTTTATATGTGTGTTGTGCTTATAATGTTTATATTGCTGAAATGTGTGGTGTGTGTATTAATGGATAGATAGTAGGTATATATAGGTATAGATAGCTCGATAAGTAGGTAGATATGGAATTGTTAGAGAGCTAGTTGGAAAGATGGGTGCTACTGTTTTTGATATTCTATATGCTCCTTACCAAGACTCAAACTCATTGTGATGAGTTGAAGCCAACTCATAGCTTATACTTTATGACATTTCTGCAGCTGGAATCCCACAAGAGGAGACAGATAATTCTTATGCAGAGCTGCTGGTGGATTTGAACTACCAGACAGATAAGGCTTCTGGGTTAGGAATGCAACTACTTACAGACTATGCTACCATAGTTCCTTTTCTCCTTATTGGTAGTAATGTAATAATTTCAAAGCTCGTTGCAGCAATCTCAGGTAGCTCCTACTAGTCTATCTAATTCTTTGTCTTTATATGAAGACATGCTGTAAGCTCTCAATCAAAACTATATCTAAAAATATATCACATCTTCTTAGACCATTGAGTTTACTTATATAACTATGAAATAATATTTTCACATTAAGACAAGCAATCTTAAAGCTAAACATAAGTTTTCAAAATAATGATGGTATAGATACAGGGTTGGAAGGACGAGTGGCATCCACTTCCATAATAGCTTGCCTCCGGAAAACCTATGAACCTGGAGAGAGGACGAAAGGCACCCAAGCGTCGAGGACTCTCCTTCATAGGGTCGCTATGAGTCACCTGCGACTCAATGGTACTTAACAACAATAACATAGATATGGGGAGCTAGGTGTGTTGGACTACTGGAAACTACCTATCAACTGAGCATTTATTCTTCTCTACCCTGGGGAATATTTGGCTAAAAGTGGAGGAGTGGCATACATTCTTAATTAAAGGCAATCTTCTCCATTTCTCATTACCCGTGACCTCTTCTCATGATAACCAATCTTCAAATCAGTTCTCTCTCTGGTCTCTCGGATGCTACTCTCAAGACAACTTTTATTCATGGGATTTCTTTTTATATGAACTGAAGAGCATCCATTCTTGCTTCTGCTCATTTATTTCTCTAACGTGCAACAAAACGAAGTAAATAAAAAGAAATACTGAGGGAGGACTTGTGTGGAAGAAGAAACTATATGACTTGATTTGGGTATTTATGAAGTGTAAGCATGCAAAATATTGAAAATACTTATTTTATAATAACATGTATCTGTCCCAGAGTATATTTCTGAATTAATTCTATTCAAGTATTTTATTGTTCAATATAAAATGCATGGAACTGGATTCAGGTCTATATCTGTGAAATGTTACCCATTTTTCTCTATCCACATTCCTTCATTCACTGAATAACCAGTAAGTGATAAAAGTCTTCTCGTGGCCACTGAAATATCCTCTGCTGCTGCACAATCCCTCTCTTTCTGCTGTTTATATAAAAAAATCTAATGTTTCAAAAGTATTTCTTTTCCACTCTGCCTCGGAAGTCACAGAGCAACTGCTGGCATTTACTTACCTTCTGCACAAACAGCTCCCTCCTTTTTGGCTTTGAAATTAATTTTCTTTATCTTGACACAAAGACCCAAAATATGACTTTTCCCCACAGAAACAGCCGGTGAGGAGGCAGCAGCACTTACAACTTACCAAAAGGGGGGATACTATATTTAAACAGCATATTAATACATGCTTATACAGCTGGACAGATTGTGTTCCTCTGAGAGAAAGTTGCTGTTGCTTTTCTAAAATTCACTAGTTCCATCACCCTTTGCTAGAGAAAGTATATGGGTAAAAACACGGAAAAAAGAGAAGAGAGGGAGGGATAAGAGGATGGGGCAGATGACGGAAGGAGGCGAAGATCCCTACTGGATAAAGAACAAATCCAGCAAGGATTTAAAGTGATTAAATAGCTCATGCCCCAAAGAAAGCATTGATTTCTTAGCGTTAAAAGAAAGAAAAAGGAAATAAAACTTCTTTTTCATCAACAATAGAGAATACGTATAGTAATTTAAAAATCTTGGTGAGCCCTGGTATCCTAGTGGCAAGAAGCTACACTACAATCCCAGAGGTGCACAGTTCGAATCCACCAGATGCTCTACTGGAGAAGGAGGAACAGTCTCCTCCTGTACTAGTCAGAACTGATTTGATGGTACACACACAAAAATAATAACGTTAAGATTAAAAATATTTTTAAAAATCTTGTTTTTAATTTCTTTGTTTAGATTGGTGAATAGTATAGCAACTCCTTACTCTGCTTAGGTTGGTAAAATGGACACTTAACTGCACTGTGTCAGACAGGAGGAGGCCAGTGACTATTAGTTGTAACTGAAGACATTAGTAGAAAATATTGAAGAAAAAAAAGATATTCTTAAAAACATGATTGAATGATTTCCAATTTAAGTCTAAATAAGCCTAAGCAAGTGTCATTTCAAGGATAGTGCTTTAATGCAAAGTTATTTTCTCTGCTGTTTCTCAGTTTGCTGGTATTTACTGTCTCAGGCCATTCATTATAATCTTTACCAACCCTATCCAAAGATGCACAAAAACATACCAACTTAACACACAACTAATTCCATTTGTCAAAATGGTGGACTGTCAAGTTTCTAAGACACAATTTTACATAAGTAACTGAGAGTTTTATTTTCAATTAGCTTCTGGCTAAATGGTTTCATTTGTATTTCATTTTAATTAAACTAGGCCTTAATGAAGCAGGAGATTATTTCTGTTTAAGACAAACTGCCAGAGACTAGAAGCTTTTGTGTCCTCAGCTCACAGAAGGATCTGACACAGTATGTGGATATTCTAGTTTCTCAAATCAGACTTGGGTGATACTTTTTTTTTCTAGAAATATGTCAAACATGTAGTTACTTGATACCAAATGTTACTTTTTAAAACAATTTTATGTAAAAAGTCACTTCCCTCACAGGAGCTAAGTTATATTTATAACCCTTCCAAAAGTAAAAGGAAGGGAACAAACTCTGAGTTTACAAGTTAATTATAGCAGTGGCTTCTCAATTTATTTAACGACTCCATACAGAAAATGAGATGTGATTGAAAGGTAGACAATTCCAAATGAAAATTGCATTAGTAAAAAAAAAATGATAATGCTATTGTTTATTAGGCAGTCTAGAGTCTCTCTTTTTATTTATTGATTTTTTCTTCTTCTTCTTATTTGGTCAGTCAATAGGGACCCTATGAAGAATAGACTTGAAGAGTGTCCTATCCTGTGCCATCCTAGCATGCATTTTATTTAGTAGGGAGTGCTGGTGGTCTAGTGGTAAGGAATTGTGCTGCCAACACAGAGAAAGACACATAGTTTGAGTCCACCAGCTTCCTCTTGGGAGAAAGATAGACACCCGACTTCTATGTGACTGATAGGCCGCAAAAACTCACTGGAGGGTCATCTATGATTTGGTTCAGATTTAAGGTCAATGAGTTTATTTTTTTTTTATCCCAGAGAGTATCCTAGAAAGAAAACCATATGGGGACAGAATGCATCATCTTTGTCTCTAACAGCTGCTGGTGTATGAAAACTGTAAACCTTTCCATTAACAGCCTCTTAATCCACTGTGAAAATCAACTGGAATCTATATGATGGCAGTGGGGAGTCTTTGTAGTGTGATAGGTTTTGGAGAGTTTGATTATTGGAATCTACCAACTGCTTCTGGTAAAAAGATAGGCAGTCTCCCTCCATAATGATGTACAACCTCTGAAAACCAAAAGAAACTTCCATAAATTGGAAGAGACACTATTGTTAGTGAGTTTAGTTTTTAGGTCTGAGTTTTGTTAAATAATCTCCAAAGATTAGTCTAGTTTTTCATTTTTACTCTGTATTGGAACAAATGCTACATATTACATAAGAACTTTTTAGATAAACCTCTCAGTATCCAAAAGAATGTTTGTCAAACATATGTATCCAAAGAAAAGAAATCTATGTATGAGTTTTATGAATGTGCTACAATGTAATTACAGTATAAAATGGTTCACAAGCTGAAACACAGATGACTTTTCAGTGTCTTACCATGCCCTTACCCATGTGGCCATATTCTTTAAATTGTATAGGAAGAATGTATTAGAAGACATCCAAGGAGAACAATCACTTGGCCAACTGACTGGAAGAGATCTGTATTTGTTCCCATTCCAAAGAATGGTGACCCAACAGAGTGTGGAAACTATAGAACAATAACATTGATTTCACATGCAAACAAGATTCCACTGAAGAATATATAAAAAGGACTGGAACAGCACATTAGCAGAAAACTGCCAGAAGTCCAGGCTGGGTTTAGAAGGGGCTGAGGTACTAGGGATATTGTAACTAATGTCAGATGGATCTTAGCTGAAAGCAGGGAATACCAGAGAAATATTTATCTGTGTTACATTGATTATGAAAAGGTGTTTGACTCTGTGGATCATAACAAACTGTGGCTGACTCAAGAAGAATGGGAATCCCAGAACATTTGATCGTGATAACACAAAACCTATACTTGGACCAAGAGTTAGTCATCAGAACAGAGTAAGGTTCAAAATTGGGAAGGGCGTA
>NW_006399904.1:3862727-3863284 GCF_000299155.1 Elephantulus edwardii | reverse complement strand
TTTGTAAAATGAGAAAGAAATAATCTGTAAAAAGCAAATATAACTTTTGAAAGAGAAGAAAATTAAGAATCTTCTTATGATAATCTTGGGTGCTCTGGTGACTTAGTGGTTAAAGAGTTGTACTTAGAATCCATAGGCAGGTGGTTAGAATACATTCGCTGCTCCATGGAGAAAGAAAGTGAAACTCATCCTATGAGATTTACAGTCTCTAAGAAACCATTGGAGGTTCAGCTATGAATCACTTTCAGCTCCAGCATTCACCAACAACAATGATGTTGTTAGGTGCTGTTGAGAAAATTATGACTCACAGTGACCTATGAACAAGAGATCTGAATCCTTCTTTAACTGTGCCAACTTCTTCATCTTTGCTAAATTTAAACTCATTGTTTCTATCCATCTTTGAAGATCTACTCTTTCACTGACTCTCAGTTTCTTCAAGGATAAATGTCTTTTCAAAGATTGGCTCCTTTTAGCAGCATGCTCAAAGTTTATGAGACAAAGTTTTGTTTCTTGACTCTAAGGAACACCTTTTCTCCAAGACCTCACTGTTTGTTCTT
>NW_006399904.1:3840020-3861291 GCF_000299155.1 Elephantulus edwardii | reverse complement strand
ACTTGTTATGCATCAGAGAGTTGGACAATGACTAGGGATGATAGAAGAAGTGATGCCTTTGAGCTGTGGTGCTGGAGAAGAGTATTGAGGGTACCGTGGACTGTCAAGGAAACAAACTGGGCTGCTCCTTGGAGGCAAGGATTCTGAAGCTTCGTCTGACATACTTTGGACATGTTGTAAGGAGGGACCAGTCCTTGGAGAGGGACATCATGCGTGGGAGTTTGGAGGGATGGCGTAGGATGATAGAGGAATCAATCCTCTATCATGTGGATTGATTCAGTGACTGGAATATTCAGAATGGGTGTATCGATTGACACAGGACAGACCAGAATTTAGTGCTTTTGTTCATAGGGTCGCTATGAGTCGCAAGCAACTCGATGGCCCAGAACAACAACAACCACAAAGAACAAAGCAAGCACTAAGTAAGACAGCTACCATACAGTGTTACATGTCATTTGACCTTGCAAGCAAGTAAATACATCCAGCTGCCAATGAAAATTCCATTTCTATTATATTTTCTTGATCAGAATAATCCCTGATGGTAATATGTGTAAAGTGATGGACTGACAATCAAAATGTTGACAATTCAAGCCCATCAGTCTTTCGGGTGTGAAATCGACTTCTCTAAACATGACACCTTTGAAAATCTTATAGAGCTGTTCTACTTTGACCTCTAGGGTCACGGTGAGTTGTAATCAACTGAATGAAGGTGAGTTTTGATTGACGTTCTCCCTTGGATAAAAACAAATGAAGTAGTCATTCTAGCATGAAAGAATTAAGCTCATGTGGTTCTCCCATGCCCCAGATATTAGACAGAGACTGTATATATGTGAACAGTGGTCAAGTCTGCCGCAGACATGTTCAAAATTAAAGGAGAAACTAATACAGTAATGAAAGGAGAATGAGTTACACGTTATGGAATCTTTCATGAGAATTATTTTATTAAAAAAATAGATATAAATTAAAATAAAAAGGATCAGATAAATTATTTTGGGGAAAAAGGAAAATTAAGATGTTTTTATAGGTTCCTAAATTCCAAAGGACATTTCTGTTGGCTAATTAAGGATTTTTCATGGTTAGGTTTACTGTTTTTGGTCATCCTTTCCATAGTGTATAGTAGATCCATTTCTCATTCTAATATGTATGTTAGATTTTATATACACACATATATACTATATATGTGTGTATATATATATATACACACATATGTATGTATGTGTGTATATGTGTTTGTGTGTATATATATATATATAATTTAAACTCAGATTTCAGTAGATAACAGCAAATTTGGATTCTTGCACTCTTGAACTGTGCTAAGAGTCCCTGGGTGGCTGTTTCAAAGAGACAGCACATTTAGCGGTTAAAAGTAGAAACCACCTGCAGATCCTGTGGAGGGAAATGCCTGGTGATTACTAGAAAGAAATTAGCCACTCCAGATCAGTTTTTGTGACATTCTTGAGTTGGACTAGAAGCTCCTCAGCCCCTGATTATTCTCTGTTAATCAGTGTTCCAAGGAGCATGCTGCACTTCTAACCAAAGGAAGACACTTCTCTAATGGTTTGAATCCACTATTGGCTCCAAGGGAGAAAAATGGCTACTCTCTTCTCATTAAGATTTCTAGCCTCATAACCTGAAGTTCTCTGTGTGTGGGAATCCATTTGATGAGTTTTGTTTCTTAGTTTTGAAGAATAATATTCTAGATTATGAAATTTAAAGAAAGGTTTTATATAGAATCTAAGAAAATGGTAGTAAAAGTTAATGATATGATCTAGATGTATGATGGTCTCTAACTTACTCACTGTCGTCACTTGAAACTTACTCATAGCTGACCCTCCAGTGGGTTTTCAGTGGCAGCAAATCACACAGAAGCAGAGTTCGCATTTCTCTCTTGTGCAGCAGCTAGGGATTTTATCTGAATGCTTTTGAGTTACCCGCTAGCCCACCAGAACTCCCTATACTGTTGTTGCTGTTCTTGTTGTTGTTGTTGTTGTTGTTGTTGTTGTGTACCATTGAGTTGAAACACACTTGTAAGCTGATGCTCCAGCAGGTTTTCAGAGGCAGTAAAGCACATGGGAAGAAAATGCCTATACTTCCCTCTCTGTGAGTAGCTGGTGCATTCTAAATGTGTGCCTTTGAGATTGCAGCTCAGCCTCTTGCCACTAGGCCACCAGGGCTCCCTGAACAATTGTAATAACTCAAATAAATAGAAACTTTGCAGTTGCTTGTCACCTATACACATATATTCACAGTTACCAGAATCTGGAAATGCACCTATATGTAAAAAGTAAAAGTTAGTATTAGCTACCGTACATGATCTTGGTGACACTATGGTTAAAGCACTCTGCTGCGTTCTGGAAGATGATGATTCAAACTCTCTAGCAACTCCATAGAAAAAACGTGGCACTCAGCTTCCATACAGAGATTAAAGCTTGGAATTCCTGTGAGGCATTTCTACAGAGTCCTGTTGAGTCCCTATGAGTCAGAATTAACTTGACAGCAGTGGGCACTATATAAATGACCTAAAAAATAATGATACCTCTGGTAGCAAACACTAATGTTGCTGGCTTTGGCAGGCGCTAGTCTTTGGGGAGGCAAGTGATAAATGCAATTGTATTCTTATCCTTGCCAATCATAGCAGGGGATCTTAAACTAGATAGAAAATATGCTGGTGCAAGGAATTGGCTTACTCAGCTGTAGACTCAGCTACAGTGCAGTGCAATTTTCAGCACAGCTGTGCTGAGTAAACTAATAAATTAACACGATGTCAGATTTCTCTTTAAAAGCTCATTTCTCCAAGGTAGAGGTGGGTGTTTGTATGTGTGCATTGAAATCAATTTAATGTTACTTTAATCAGATTATGGTATGATTTAATGGAAATATTATTTATTATACTATTACTGATAAAATTTTGCTCAGAATATTTAAATACATGCCTGATTAATTAGCATATAACACTGGTATCCTAAGGAATATTGATTACATATTGAAATTGGAAAAGATGTGTCAGTTCACATATAAAAGTTATACTATTTTCATAAGATATGAATCTAGAATATTGAGCAAATGGGTTAAATATAAAACTTAGCGCCACTGAGTTGATTACAATATAGTCAACTTACAGAGTAGAACTTTCAGAATTTTCAAGGCCGTAAATATTTTTTTTCAAGTACACTATTACAGAAAGGTTGAGTTTTCATTCATTAATCAATGCACATTTTCTTCCCTCCCCTATCCCCAATTCACTTTGTGATGCATATCTTGTTTCAGATTGTTAACTGTCATACATATTATGTCTAATCATCCATACCTTTCAAACACCCTTCCCTTTACCTGTTCCGGTATAATGTCTCTTATTTACCCATTCTCTTCATGTTGTCTCACCTTTAACCCATAATATTTTTAGAATAGTGGTGTTATGCAGAATTGATCCTTTTGTGACAGATATTTCACTCAGCAACATGCTTTCGAGACTCATCCAGGTTGCTCAGTGATTTGTAAGGTCATTGCTTCTCCATGCTGTTTATTATTCCATTGTGTGACTGTACCACAGGTTTTCTATCCATTCGCTTGTTGATGAGCTTGTTGATGAGCATTTGAGAGGCTTTTATCTCTTCATTGTAATGAATAGTGTTGCAATAAAACTGGTTGTAAACCTCAGTCCAGATTCCTGTTTTAGGAACCGTGCTAACATAGTTGTTTACATGTTAGTCTGCAGTTTTACTGCAGTGGTTGCTCTCATGTCAGAAAAATAGCCAAGCCTGATGGAGGCTCACTATATGTCTGAATCAATCTAACAGCAGTGAAACTGATTATTAATTTTTGTGTGTGCTTGTTTTGTTGTCATTGTTGAGTACCATTGAGTTGGAACTGATCCCTAGCTGACCCTCCACCAAATTTTCAGAGACACTTAATTGCACAGGAGGAGATTACCCATCCTTCTCCCACAGAGCAGCTGGTGGATTCAAACCACAAGCTAGGCTGTAAATATTTATGTAAGCCGACTGCCACAACTTTTTCTACAGAGCAACAGCTGACCAGTTCTAACAGCTATCAGTCAAACAGCTATCAGCTAAATCAGCTGGCCTTAATCAACTTAATCCCCTATGGAACAGAGTCCTTAGATAAGCCATAGAAAGGGCAGCAAAAGAGCTATGACCAAAAGCAAGTTCACTTGTTACATAGTTCAGTGATTTTTATTACTCCATCATGTTCCTGTATTGCTTTATGCCTTCTTCTTCTCAGTGCTTAACTCTGTTCAGTATCTTCAAGTCAGAGAAGATTCATAGTAACTCTTTGCATATATTGTTACTGTTGTTAGGTGGCATTGAGTATGAGCCTGAATGACCCTGTGAACAACAGATCTGAGCCCTGCCCTATGCTGTGCCATCCTCACAATCTCCGACACACTTGAGCCCATTGCAGCGGTCACTTGTCAATTCAACTGGTGGATGGTCTTCTAATACCTACTCTTGTACTATTCTCACAGTTGTTGCTTTCCTCAAGCCTATTGTTATACTCATTATTTAAATCTGTTTCACTAAAATTTCTTTTTATTCTCACTGACCCTCTAATTTAGCAAACATGGTATTTTTCTTCATAGACTGGCTCCTTCTGACAAATGTGTTGTTATATGCCGTCAAGTCAACTAAAACTCAGAGCAACCCCATTCACAATGGATCTGAACCTTACTCTATCCTGTGCCATTTTCATCATCTCTGATATTCTAGAGGCCGTTGCGAAAGCCCTTATGCCAATTCATCTTGTTGAAAGTCTTCTTTCCTTTTTGTGACTGTTCACCATTTCAGCTGGATGATGAATGAAGGTGACAGAAAAACTGAAGCCTTTGAGCTGTGCTTATGGGTGAAGAGTATGGAACATCCCATGATGTGCCAAAAGAACAAACAAATATGTTTTGGAGAAAGTCCAGCTACAGTGCTCCTTGGAGGCAAAGACGAGAAAGCGTTGCCTCACATACTTTGGGCATATTGCTAGGAGAGGCTATTCCTAGCATATTTCTAAGGGAGGGACACCATGCTTGGAAAGGAAGAAGGTTGATAAAGTATAGGAAGACTCTCAACCACAGGTGGATTGTCAGAATGACTGTTGCACTGGGTTCTAGTGTATCAGGAAGTGTGAGAATGGCATAGGATAGGACAGTTTTCAGCTCTATGTTGTTCATAGGGTCACTGTGGGTCGTACTCAACTCAATGGAACATAACAACAACAACAGCAACAAAACATGCTGAATAATGTTATTTAACATTACATACCACTGGCATTATTTTTAGAAATTAGGGAATATAGTTGTAGGGTAATGAGCATTTTATCTCCTTCCTCTGTCTCTCTCAGCTTCCTAGAAATTATGGTTTGTTGTTTACATAACTCCTATAAAGTAAAATAGAAATTGAAAATTTCTGAAAGATGCAAATAATTTTGTATTGTTTCATTGCATCAGATAAAAGTTATATGAATGTTTATAGACATTTTGGTCTAATTTTACTTTTGTCTGTACACAGGCATTTCTTACCCATTTTTTTTAAATACTAACGATATTTGTGGAATATCTAAGATTTTTTTTTTTAAAAACAACACTATGTATAGGGAGGGAACTTTAGCGAATTAGTGGTAAGGTATTGCACTGCCAAACTCAAAGCATGCAGTTCAAATCGACTAGCTGCTGTATGGAGAAAAATTGTTCAATATCCTCCCATTTTATTTATTGAAAGCATACTGCAGTGTCAGCTATGAGTTGATTCTGACTTGATGGTACAAAACAACAACATAAACATATATATTGCTGTTGTTGTAAGCCCTGGAGTCAGAATGGACCTGTAGCTGACCCTCCACTGGGTTTTCAGAGGCGGTAATCATACAGAAGTTTTATAGATAGGTTAGCAATATCATTTTAAATGCAACTTTTATTGGAAATGCCTCTTGTTTTGGATTTTTTTAATAGATACATTATTTTGAAGAAATCTTTCAATAATTAAAGCCTTGATTTTCTCATTTGTGAAATAAATATGATAACAATAAGGAATAACAGGGGTCAAATCTTTTACTATGTGCCAGGCATGGTCAAGTTCTTTTTATGGCAGCCTTATTTAAAGATTAGACAAATCTACAAGATAGATCACAGAATTGTCATCATCGAGGTAGGAGTCTAGGTTCAGAAAAGCTAGTAAATTACTCCAACTTATTCAAGTATTCTTTATTTCTCAGTGTGAACTAGTCATTCTGCTAGTAACTATGGAAATATCAGTGATAAAATAGGTACAGTGTCACCACTCAGGGTGTCAGAAGAGATATAAAATGAGTGAAAAATGAACTAAAACTGTAAGTGCTTGTCTGCTAACAAAATGATTGACTGATCCACACCACACAGCTGCTCGTAGAGAAAGACCTAGTGATCTGCTTCTGTAATGGTTATAGCCGAGGGAACTCTGAGGGGCAATTTTACTTTGTTCACGTGGGCCTTAACAACAATAAACTCCATATAGATGAAAAGAAATATTTTGAAGAAGAATAAAATACAAAAAGAAAGGTGAACGAATTGTACAGGTATGGGCTGCATGTATCTGAAGGAAAAAAGCGATGTTGATTGGCATCTTTTTGAATGAAATTCGAGGCAGAAGGAAAGGAGGCATGTTCTGAGATGAGAGTTGGCTTAGCTAGTTTGAGGAATAGCCAGGAGGACAAAGTAAATCAGGAGACAGTCTAAGAAATAAGGTCAGAGAAGTAACCAGGACCATGTCTTGTGCAAACTACAGATTCATTATAAACAATTTGATTTGGCCTCTAGTAACCTGGGAAGTGATTGCAGAGTTTTGAAGGACCATCTGAGTTATTCAGTGAGCACTTAGAATACTATTTTCATTCCAGTGGAGAGATAATAGTTGGTTGTGGATGATCAGGTTCTTCAGCAATTCTTGATTAGATCCTAAGTATAATGTCTGTAGAATTCACAGGATTTGTTATAAACTGTGAATAAAAGAAATACAACTTAAAACAAAGAATTTCAGTCTGAGAAAATAGATACGTGCTTGTCTAGTTGTTGTTGTTAAGTGCCCTCGAGTCACCTGTGACTCATCGCAACCCTATGTACAACAGCTCTGAATTCTGATCTATCCTGAGCCAATCTCATCTCTCCAACATAACGACCCCATTACTCCAGTTATTGAGTCAATTCATCTCATAGCCTTCCCTTCTTGAGCTGTCCCACCAACCTCTCAAGTAGGATGTCCTCCTCCAAGGACTGGTCCCCCCAATATGTTCAAAGTCTGTAAGATGGAGCTTCTGAATCCTTGCCTCCAAGAAACAGCCTGGTTTCACCCTCTCCAGTTTGGGCCTATTTGTTTTCCTAACAGTTCATGTTATTATATTCAGAACTCTTCTCCAGTATTATTCATTTTAGTTTGCCAATATATTATGTCTGGCTTGCTTTCCTTTTTCTTATTTCTATGATGTTGGTTCATGATATTATTACCAGTCACCTGAAAAATTACATGAATTACCTGAATGGAACAGGATGGAAGCAATTGTCCAATGTACAATGCCTGAACAAATGTTCTTGTTAAGACACCCTTGACTGCCCAGTACTTTGAAATGCACTCGACTTTTGGTGAAAGTCTAACACATCTAACTTGCTGTTAGTTGCCGTTGACTTAGTTTTGACACATTTGCAACATGACAGAATGTTACTTGGGTTCTGTGCCATCTTCATCATCACTGAATTGTTCGAGTCATTGGGGCTATAATATATTAACATTTCTTTCCATCACTATGAGGTGCATCATCCATCACTATACTGTAGAACACTCTCATGTGAATCATATGGTTCTCATTGCCAAATTTTTGGCAGTAGATTGCCAAGCTTTGCTTTCTAGTTTAGTTTGGAAGAGCTACTGAAATTTGTCCACCCTGGGTGACTCTGCTGGTTTTTGAAATACCAGTGACATAAGGCTTCACATCACAGCAGCACACAAGATATAACAGAAAGAAAAGTGATGGCTAATTATTGAGCTCAAGAATGAATTTCATTTCACCATTTTGGTCTTACAGTCTTCTTGTTTTATTATGTCTTTTAATACTATTTTCAAATAGAACATCTAATTTTTGAATTTTTCTATGAAGTAAATACTTCATTCTAAAGTTGAAAAATGTCTTGTTCCAAAAAATTATGAGTCCAAGGTAATGTTGTAAAAGTATACATATTTACATTCATGATATCAAAATTACTAAAGTTAACTTAAATTCCATTGACAATAAACTGCTAACATAAGTTAGAACATATAAAATAATGATCATTTCTAAACAAACACTGGATGTTTCAATAGAAGAAAAAAATACAAAACTCATTTTTATCTACTTGGTTCAGACTCATAGCAACTGTTTAGTTTAGGGAAACTTTCACATACAATCTCTGAGACTGTAAATCTTTACAAGAACCTACTGGTTAATCTTTTCTCCTGTGGAGTTGCCACTGCATTGGAATTGCAGTTCTTTTTCAGTAGTAACCAATAATGGACTGGATTATGTTCCCTCAAAATATGTGTTAAGAAATATGTATTTACTTGACTAGGCCGTTTATTCTCAGTACTTTAAATGTAATCATGTAATAGCGAAGTAACTTGATGGTCTCCCATAATCTAATAAACCAATGATCTACAGAAGGATTAAGAGTTTATGTACCACCCTTAGAATTATTACAACCCCAAGTGCAACAATGAATGAATGGAAATCCAAAGTCTCTGTAAATTTTCATTGAAATGAATAATAAATTTTATAAAAAATGGAAAAAAATAATTATTACAACCCTGATCCAACGTAAGAGGCATTTCTCTTGGATGTGACCTGCCACACCTTTTATTTGACCAAAGAAAAAAGGAGAAGAAAGGAAGAGAGGACAGAGCCCTTTATTGCCAGGATGAAGGAAAAGAGCAGAGTGTATTTTTCTGGTTCAGGTCTGGTGATGGGAAATGCCTAGAACCAGGGACACACACACACACACACACACACACACACACACACAGAGAGCACATGAGCACATTCTTTGATAGGTGGCACCCTCAATTTGGACTACTAACTTCCTAAACTGAGAAAATTAATTTCTGTTTGTTGAAGCCATCCATGTGTGGTATTTCTGTCATAACAGAATAACTGAGACACAGTTCAGTATTAACTCACTATGGCAGCGAGACAGATTACATAAGATAAAGGTAAATAGAAAAGCAAATCACAGTGTAGATTATAAAAAGTCATGTAAAACGTACTGTGTTAACCAGGTCAAGAATGAACAGAAAAGTACTGATAAATTCAAAGACATTTGCAAGAAGATTAAGAGACTATCCACTTTCTATTTATTCTGTATTTCCCTTATATTATTTAGGTTTGTTGCTCTCCCCAATCCATCTCACTGTCGGGGGTGGGGGGAAATCACAGTTTGGTTGAAAACATAAATGAAAACCACATTTTATATACTCATATAGGAAACAAAGACTTATCCCACTCTGAAATTCAAAGGTTTTTCAGCAGATGAAATAACTGTCATTAAATGTGAAAGAATTATCATTCAAATTTATATAGCATACAAGTAGAAAACTATTTTAAAGGTAGAAAACATCTGGCAGCGTCCAAGAAAAGGATATGACCCAAAATGGCAAGTGCTTCCATTCCTGCCTCTAGCCAGATACAGTAAAGAAAATTTTCATTTTTAGGTTTGTACATTAATTTATTCATATTTTCATAAAAACGAAAGAAGTGTAATAGAAGCTTCTTATCTTACCTTAAACATGCATGTATTAAACTTCATAGGTATGGGTGTCTTTTGGATTTGTGATAAGGTAATCTCATGAATATTAGAATTATTGTAGAAAAAATATTTCATTTTAAAATTCAGATGTACAAAATATTCCATGTCAACTTTGAAAATGTGTCTGTGCATGTAAAAATGTGTACATGTATTTAGTTTGGCTTTATTTGCTGTCTACTTTGTGTCTATCAACTGAAATTTGAAAGCCAAAATTGCTAAAAGTTTAGTGACCAAACTGTACAGCCATCAGGTCAATTCGGACTTTGTGTCAAGTTTCTGAGGCTGTAAAGCTTTATGGGAGGAGGCTGCTTGGTTTCCTTTGGTGGAGTGACTGGTGCATCTCAATTGCTGACCTTTTGGTTAACAGCCCAACAGGTAGCCTGTACACCACTAGGACTACTTGCAGGTGCAATAAAAAACAACAATCAAACATCTGGTTGTGACTATTTGAAAGACATAAGAAAAGTATAGACAGTTCGCATGTTGGGTATATTAGGATACAATCTCTTATGTAGAGAATGTCAGGAAACACACACATGCACATTTTAAAAGATAAGAGACATATAATACCAAAACCAATAACCCAAATAATTTGGAGTACACAGTTATTCAACTTATTCATTCACTTCATATCTATTTATTAAATCTATTTGTGCAGTGTAAATATTATGGCTGAGGAAAGGATTACTAGAACATTATCTAAAACATGAGATGGGGAGAAAGGCAATATGAATTCATTTCTCATTTTTGCCTTTTTCCAGGTGAGTAAATGCAGGTAAATTACTTTTTTTTATTACCTTTCAAAATTCTGATCTGAAAGATGAAATATTAATAGGAATAATGTGCATGTAGAAAGTTTAAATGACTTTTAAGAAAAATTTATGGAAATTTTTGTGAATTTACAGTTATTGTTTTGTCATTGGTGTCTTTACTGAAAATACAGTATAAATAATTTTCTAAATCATAAAAATGGAACAAAAATGTACCAACTCATATGAAGACAACTCAATTTACATGACAGTTACAAATTTTGTTAATGTGTCTTACTAAAACATTACAATATTTTTCAAATCTTATCAGAAGCTCATAATTACAAATAAGGCTTAAACAATCAGAACCTAGAAGTTAAAACATACAATTGTGTTTAAAAGGTATTGTCCAGAGATAGTATTCTTAAACATCTGTATTTTCCCCATGTCTGGAGCTTTATTAGATTTTCCAGATCATAGGAATTGAAGCATGTCTTGCTCATCATTTTTACCCTACAGTGATTGGGATTTTAAATGTGATGAAATATCACACAGAACAAAAATGAGTTCTATTCAAAGACTTTCTAAAACAATCTGAAGATGACTCAAATTTCCAAGCTGTGAATAGCTTGCTAAGCTACTTTCTTTCTGCTTCAAACCAAACCCACAGAAAGCTGTTCAAGTAAATCAAGTTTTTATTCTGCTTATAGTTTGTGGACTAGTCATCTCTACTTCAATTCATTTGATTATAGCAACAACAGAAAAATGGAATAGGTGCTATCTTCATTCTCAGCATATCGACACTAAATTACAGAGATATGGAATAACTTTCTTAAGGCTGCTTGATAAATTTCTGGATTAATATTCATGCAAAAGCACTGATAACCCACATGAACTCTTTCCTGGGATAGATGCTTTGAGACATCATTTATATACATCATTTTATGATATACAAATCATAGAGAAAGCAAGTTAAACAGTCATGAGGTCATCACAAGGGACTATCGTCTTAAAATTCTAATTTCTCAAATGTAACAATTTGTCCTGAAAAAGTTACTCATTTTCCTTTTCAATCCAAAGCCATAAACCCATGTTGCCTTCGAAAATAAGGTATAAGTGTGCCAAAGATGAAGGAAGGTAAGGGGGAAAAATAAACTGCTTAATGAACAACCACTTATTGTTACATATACTTAAAAGAAATCTTTTGTAGTCATCAAAAGGGAAAAAAACACACATTGTTGTTTAATATATTTTAGTATGCTTATGTTGGCCCGATGCTAGTATAATTTATGTTTTTGTATCTCAAATCATATTTATCTCAGTTCTTCTATGTTTTAAATTTCTTAGAGTGATTCCTAAGTAACATTTTCCTCCTAAACTTAGGTAAATATATGTGATTTCATTATTGCAATCATGACTATAGTACGTATAAATTTGTATTCTGAAAAGTATTTGTCCTGTACACATATCTTCATAAAAAGGGAAATTAAAGAAAATGAGACACTCTCAACCATTTCCAGTTGATCTTCTTTCCTGTGTGAACAACTTAATTAAAGAGTCAGGTCAGTGTCATATTTAAGAGCAAACATTTCTTCAGGTAACTTTTGAAGTTTGCTAGTAACTTCATTAAAGATTTAATTGTATTAGTGGAACATAATAACTATTAATGTGTACAATGAAATCGTATATATTTGAAAGCTTTGGACATTGAGTTAGCTTGTATTATTACAGAAGTGGGTAGGGCATGATACACATTATATTTTTACTTCTCTTTCGAATTTTCTTTTTTGGCTCTAGAATATATTACATGCATGAAAATAAATGAGAATGTCAGTGGTTTGTCCAATAATTTTTAAACAAATGGGATGTTAAGGTAGACAGGAGACATGTAATTCATAGTATAAAACACTCTCTCTTTTTTATTATTATAGAGTTGGTATCAATTCAGAGATGACCTTCCACCCAGCATTTTCTGAGGCTGAAAGTTTCCATCTTTCTAGCCATAAAGTAGATGGTGGATTTCAACCACCAGCGACGCTCACCCTTTGAGTTAGCAGCATAACTCCCTACACACTAGGCCACCTGAGTTCCCCATATCTGTTTGATTTTTAATATAAATGAACAGTTTGCAAGTATTTTTGTCTAAGTAATTGAACAGATTCAGATTCACTGAGTTAAATGAGATATGACTGATATAATTTACCAACAAGGGTGAATGAAGCCTTCTCACATATACACTTAGTCTTTTTTTTTTCTTAACACAGTTATTGTACAGTTCTCTACTGTAAGAATTAATGATACAATGGAACACACACACACACACACACACACACCCCAGTGCCTAGCTGTCTACAGTACACTCTCCGGGTGGAGCTATGGAGACATCAGTGTTATTGTTGTTAGGGGTTGTATCCATCTTAGGTACTGAAATGAAGGAATTAAATCCTGTTGAATCCTGTGCCATCTTCAGTCTCTCCTTTTCTTAAGCCTGTTGCAGTCCATAGCCAATTGTACTGCTAATCCAAAGGCTATACATCTCCAGATTTCAAATGTAGTCCAGCTTTTCAAATGGTTCCCCAGGAGATAGAAAAGCAAACTACTCTTGTGATTTACTTTCTTGGAAGGTCACTGTTAGCAGAAATAAGTTCAACGGGAGTTTGAGGGGTTTTGATTGTTTCATTGTGTTAATCCATCTTGTTGAGACATGAATGGTCACAGTAAAAGTTAATTTTAAGGTTATGATTGAGAAATTCACGTTCCCTGAGCATAAAAACAGAAGGATCACTTATTCATTCAGAGAATTCTCAGAAGGCTTTCCATGGGAAGCTACTTCCAAGATTGGAAATCATATAGCATTTTCTAAGAGAGGGGGTTTATGTAAGTTTTACAAACAGAGAATCCTGTTCAAAGAGCCATATTTGCATGAACCTTGAATGTAGGGGGAACACAATCACTCTTGAGCACTCTTGCAAGTTGATTAAAATTCCTCAGAACTTTTATATGGGATGTTTCTTATGACCTGTGCAGCTGAGATATAAGAGAAAATGGTTGGGAGAGAAGAGCAATTATTCAGAAAAAACAATATCAGCAACAAACAAATCTTCTCTTCGGGCAAGTAATTAATCAAAACAATACCAGCAACAAACAAATCTTCTCTTTAGGCTAAACCAAAAAATCAAACCTGTTACAGTCTAGTGGATTCTAACTCATAGTGACCCTGCAGGGCTAGTAAACATTATGTCCATTATTTTGCATGTGCACACACAAACACACAGACTTACACATATACATATTTCTGTGGTAATGAATATCTTTTTCATATCCTTTTGTTATCTGTGTGAAATAAAATAGGTTGTAAAAATAAACAATATAAATGAATACACATCTCTATTTCTGCATTCATATCTAAGGTGTCATTTTAATAGTTATTACAGTATTCAACAAATAAGTGCATGTGAAGAATAATCTTTGTAAAAGGGAACTATATAGAGATGCTTATTTTAAAACATCTAGTAGTTCAAAATTGTAGATTTAAATCACCTAGGCCATGCGTTTTGTCAATAATTTAATCATGTTAACCCTCTGTTTATTTGCTCTATTACAGTGACAAAGCATTTTCTTTTTAGGTCCTCCCTTTAGCCTACATAAAATTATCAAAGAATTATTTCAGTTGCAAAGCAAAATTATCTATAGGTACCTCTCTATCTCATTCTCCCTACAGTCCATCACATTGCTACATTTAACCTTACTTTAGCAATAGAATCTGTGTAAACCTTAATGATTTCTCAAATAGATCATCTTTTATATTAATTTAAAGATGTGTGTGTGTGTGTGTGGTTTATTAAGTAGGAAAATTAGCAATAAAAGAAGCTCATAATATACCAACTAAAATTTTTCTATCAGAAATGAAAGTGGTCCTTTTGTACCTTCTTAGAAGACCTTGAAATAAGGTCATAATGATAATCTCTGTTCAGATGCTAACCAAACACTTTAGTATACAAAAAGCAAATAATTTACTATTTCACTTCAGGTTGACAATAATTTTTAAATGTGTGTGCTTGTGATGCAGAGATTTTTTTCAGGACTTATGCTTTTAGCCAAGGAGCCTTGTTGGCTTAATCTGTAGGGAACTGTGTTGCTCACCCAAAGCAGGACCTCTCTTTAGGTTCAAATCCAGGAGTGACTCATGGGAGAAAGATGACCAGTATCTTCCCATGCAACTAATACCTTTAAAACCCCTCTGGACAGTCAGATATTAGGAACTTCCAGCATGACAGTGATGAGTTTTGGAAGTCATATTTTAACTAAAGAAAAATATTCTTTTTATAAATGTAATGGATATATTAACAAGGGCAGATTTTGATAGTTGCTCAATTGAGTTTTTTTCTAGTAAATATGGATTTTAAGACATTACAAAAAGTATTTCCCCATAGAATATCATTTTGCCAGTGCAAATTACCTGGGCAGTATCAGAATTTAAAAACCTAAATAAACCATAAGTCCGTGGTAATTCAGCTTGACTCAGAGGGGTCGTATCTGTTCCTTCCAATATTATACTTATGAGGGATATAGTCGTGTACCGTTTTGGATTACAAAGTATACCTTTCATTGTAGATACCTTAGTGGTTAGTAGTGTTGTGCGCTGTTGAGTTAGAACTGACTCACAGATGACCCTCCAGCCACTTTTCAGAGGCAGTTAACTGCAAAGGGAGAAGATAAATGTTGGTAAAACTCAGTGGGGATATAATTATAGGATATGATCTTACTATGGGGATATAATATCTATTTGAACAAAAAATATCTTTCTATAACAAAAGGTAATTTTATAACACATTTTCTATATTCTTTGTTGTTGTCGTTATGTGCCATTGAGTCACATGTGACTCTTCGCCACAGCTCTGTACCTTGCCCTATCCTGAGCCAGCCTCACTGTCTCCAACACACCTACCCCCATTACTTCAGTCAGTGAGTCAATCCACCTCATAGAGGACCTTCCCCTCCTGTGCTGTCCCTCCACCCTTCCAAGCATGGAGTCCCTCTCCAAGGATGGGTCCTTCTACACACCATGTCCAAAGTATGTCAGACAAAGCTTCAGAATCCTCGCTTCCAAGGAGCAGCCTGTTCTCACTCACTTTTTTTGTTTGTTCTTTTAACAGCTCAGTATATTCAGTACTCTTCTCCAGCATCACAGCTTAAAGTCTCCTTCTGTCATCTTTAGAGAGAAAAATAATAGCAATTTAGTATAATTTTTTAAACTAAGTTATTCATCGTCACCCTTGCATATAAAAAAAGACTTCCATGAGATAGTGGCAGGAATACATTACTACCCTTCTTTTAGCTTAGCCTATGCATAAACAACTAACAAAAATCCATTCATCATTCCAATTCATAGTGACCCGATAAAACAGCCTACAACTGCCCCAAGTGGTTTCATAAGCTGTAAATCTCTATGGATGCAGAAAGCTATATTTTTATCCCACAGAGCAGCTGATTAGATTAAACCACCAACCTCTCAAGTCAACTGTTGATCACTTAACCACTGTGCTCAAAGAGGTGCTATGGAAAATAACGAAGGGGATATTAATTCTGAAAGGCAAGGGTTCTCGTTGAAAATACAGGTTACTCTAGGGAACAGCTGTAGATGCTGTACAGGTCTTGCCTCATTTTATTTTTCCTTTTTAATGTTTTCTTCTTGTGTTTTAGATTGTTACTTGTATACTCTAGGTAACAGTATTTGGCAAAAATAGAGTAGAATAGGGTATTTGAAATAGCTGTAATTTGAATTGTCTATTTCTAGGATCATTGACAATAAAGCAGCAGTTAAAATGTAATATCTTGGGAAATTTCCACAAACTCTACTTACTTCCATTTCATTCAAATATGGCTAATGATGTCCGTGTTTCTGTGATTCATCTAATGACCTAAAAATAACAATTTTAACATGAGTGTATAGAACCATTTAAGAACAATAATATGATGGACATTAAATCATCTGATATAACTTCTCTATTTCATATATCATAAACACCAAAATACTCAAGATGTTTAGATCTTGCCTTAAAATGTTTAGATTTCTGCCTTAAGGCATATATATATATATATATCTTTAATTAGTAGTAGAGTTGGAATTAAATCCAGATCCTTTAACTTTTAATCTGGTTCTGTTTCCACAAAATCATCAGAGAAAAAAAAAACTTAAGTCTTCTCACACTTCATCAATTCATATACTTAATTAACATTCTAAGTAAGTTTTAAAGGAGCTCTGGTTGCCTAGTGAAAGAGGCTGTGCTGCAATCCTGAAGGTATGTGGTTCGAGGCCACCAAGCTACTCCATGGGAAAAGGATAGGTATTCTCCTCCCATGCAATTAGCTGTCTCTTACAACTTGCTAGAAGGTCAACTGTGGGTTGGTTCAGACTCTGTGGCACACAAGAAGAAGAAGAAGAAGAAGTAAGATTTATGACAAAGAATAATCGTTTTTGTGACAGATTTGGAAACATTAGATATAATGTATAATAGCATTTGGAGTTTCTTCAGGATATCTCATGATAAAAAAAGATGTACTCAGCACTCTTGTTCAGACAGACTGAATGTAGAGTGTACCTTGTAGTTGGTAGAAACAGTTTTTAAATGTAGTGAGAATAAGAGCAATAACAAGTAGCTTGAAAGCTGGCTGTTTCTGACTTTCAAATCACAATTACCATTTCTGAGAAGAGTTCCTAAGTAGCTTCATATATGAGTGCTGAGAAAAAAAAATGATCTCCTTGCTGAGATAGATACAGTTCTGACTGAATTTTCTAGATTCCTATTTTGGTCTTTCTAGTATGCGTGTTTTTCTCTAAAGTTTTTGCAATTATCTCATTTTTCCTATTGCCTCAAATAATCAGTAATTTTAGTCAAGTAATCAGTAAATTTCTTCAAGTTTATTCAGTCATAAAACTAAGATTTACAAGTTTGAGCACACTTCAGGATGAAAGCTACGAACTACTGAAAGGATTATAACAACAGTTCATTTTTGTTGCTATTATTTGTGCTTTTAACAAGCTTTTTATTGTCATTGGTGTGAAAATTCACAAAGCAAATTGGTTTTCCATTCTGTAATACATGCACTTTATGTTTCACAACATTGATTACAAGTCTCACATTGTAACAGCATTCTTCTGCTTCCCCCCTGAATTTTCTGTTTACGGTAATCCTTCTTTCCTCTCCTTCTATGCCTTCTGAACTTAATCTGGACAAATAGTACCATTGTGATTTTCTAGAATTGATTGTTTTAAGAATTCCATTTCCCTCTGGTATTACTAACCTCGTTATAGGCCTGTCTTTTGTTTGGCTAGAAGTTAAATCCTGGAGATGATTTCAGTTTCAGACTTGAAAACTGACAAAGAACCAAACATTCATTCGCATAAGTTATTTGGTTATGGCTAAGAAATTTTCATACATGTGTCCCTTATTTGTTCTATTATATCCAACACAATCTATTTACAGTACATATTGATACATATGTTGAAATATCATTTGTAACATCTATATGATTTTGGATTTAGCTTCATTTGACAGAACATACCAGGCCATATTTCCTATTTCCATTTGGAGAATAATTTTCATTATTAGTGATAATTTGAGTTAGTGTATGTAATAATATTTACCATTGTCTTTAATAACTGTTATGCACTTCTTTGTATCTTCCTCTCTTTTAAGAATATTACACTGATCATCCCCTTATCATACATTATCTTTTACTTCACCCAATTTTAATATATGTTTTTTTATCTAACTATTTCTCTCCTCTGCCTTACCATCCCTGGTAACTACCAAAGAACATTACTTTCTATCTATAAATCTTTCCTTAACTTTTAATATAAAAGAGTCACACCTAGGTGACCTAGAGGTTAAGAAGGTGAACTGCTAACCCAAAGCCAGGCAGTTCGAATCTGCCAGCTGCTCAATGGGAGAAAGATAGACAAGACCCTCTTATGTGATTTATAGCTCCTGCAAACCTATTGGGTCAGCTATGAGTCATTTCTGACTCAATGGCAATAAACTGTTGTGTTTTAGACTCCTACTGTATATTTTCTTTGAGTATTAATTTATTTCACTCAGCATAATTTAACCCAACTCAATATAATTTTTTAAATAATTTTAATGAACATTTACAGAGAATTTGGACTTCCATTCATTCATTGCTGCACTTCTTTACCCACCCAGCCCTCTCCCCGCCCCCCAGTTCACTCCTCTCTTTCAAATGTAAAATCAATATCATTTTTAAGGTATTTCCAAATATATTTTCTTTAACATTACATAGCATTCCATTATATGTATTTCCATTATATGTATTTTCTATAGTTTGTTTATCCGTTTATCTGTAGATGGGCACCCATACTGTTTCTATCTCTTTGCTATGTTTGCTATTGTTGTTGTTGTTGGGTGCCCTCAAAACAAGTGATTCATTGTGACCCTACTGGGATATCCACCATCTCTGACATACTTGAGCCTATAGCTGAACTCACTATGTCAGTCCATATAATTGAGGGTCTTCCTCTCCAGCAACTGACCACCTTCCCCAGTATGATTTCCCTTTCCAAGAAATAGCCTAACCTAGCAACATGTCCAAAGTATGTGAGACTTCCTTGCCTTCAAGAAGCACACTGGTTGTATTTTATTCCAGGATGTATATGTTTGTTTATTTTGCAGTCCATGAGATATTCAGTACTCTTTTCTAACACAGCAGCTCGAAGTCATCAATCCTGTCATCTTTATTTATTTTCCAGCTCTTAGATGGATAGCAAGTGATTCAAAAGACCATGACCTGAGTCAGACTTATTTTACTCTTTAAATTGACATCATTGAGCCTTAGTATTTTTACGTAGATACTGATATCATTATTAAGCTCTGGTGGTTTAGGGGAAGGGAGTAGACTGCCAATCCAAAGGTTGTAGTTCTTATCTGTCAACTACTCCATGGGAGAAAAATGGACATTCTTCTTCCGTGTAATTTATTTCTTCTGAAAATGCAGGAGAGTGAGCTATAAGTTGATTCCTATTCAACAGTGCACAAAAATAACAGTAGTCATAGCAGATAAAATACTGCTTAAAATCATCCAAAAATGTCCAGAATTGCACACTGACACAAAACTACCAAAAGTTCAAGCTGGGTTTAGAAAGGTCATGGCCCCAGGCATATCACCACTGATGTCTGTTAGATCTTGGCTAAAAGCAGAGAATACCAGAAGAATGATTATTTGTGTTTTATTGAGTAGGTAAAAGGCTTGCAACAAACTATGGCTAATATTTGGAAGAATGGAAATCACAGAACACTTAAGTATTAAGTCCATGTGAAACCTAAACTTAAGTAAAGAAATTGTTGTCTGATTGAAGCAAGAAAATACCGCATTGTTTAAAATAAAGAACGGTGTGCGAGAGCTGTATCTTCTCTCCATACTTATTTAATCTCTATGTTGAGCTGGAGTTTATGAATAGGAATGTGATATTAAGATCAGAGGAAGACTCATTAATACCCAGAGTTATGCAGATGACACAGCCTTTATTATTCAAAATGAGGAGGTTTTGATATCATTACTGTTGCTGTTATGTGCCATCGAGTCGCTTGAGACTCATAGCGACCCAATGTACAAGAGCTCTAACTGCTGTTCTATCCTCTGCCAACCTAGCCATCTCAAACGCACTTATTCCCACCTCTCTAGTCACAGAATCGATCCATCTCATAAAAGGTCTTCCTTTCCTTCACCGCCCCTCCACTCTGCCAAACATGATGTCTCTCTCCAAGGACCAGTCCCTCCTTGCAACGTGCCCAAAATATGTCAAACAAAGCTTCCGAATCCTTGACTTCAGGGAACACTCTGGCTTCACCCTGTCTAGGACAAACCTGTTTGTTCTCCTAGCAGTCTATGGTATATTCAACACTCTTCTCCAGCACCACAGCTCAAAGGCATTAATCCTCTTTCTATCGACCCTATTCACTGTCCAGCTCTCTGGTGCATAGCACATAACTGCAAAGACTATAGCCCGAATCAGGCTCACCTTAGTCTCCAGCCTGACATTGTTGCTCTTCAGTCCTTACTGTAGAAGCACAAAGACTACAGTATTTAATAAAGATTGTACCTCAAAGGCAAGATGACAAAAATCTTTACCATTAGGCCAATAACCAACATCATGATAGATGGAGAAAAAAATTGAAATTATCAATAAATCCTTCTACTTGTTTCTACAGTTAATACCCTTCATACCATACTCAGGAGATCAGGACATGTACCGCAGTGTGAAAATTCCGTTTATGTGAATATGTTGGTACTGTTGTTATGTGCCGTCGAGTCACTTGTGACTCATAGTGACTCTATGTACAAGAGCCCTAAACTCTGCTCTGTTCTGTACCAACCGCGCTGTCTCCGACACGCCCATCCCGATTACCGCAATCACTGAATCAACCCACCTCATAG
Organism: Elephantulus edwardii; assembly: GCF_000299155.1. Taxonomy (NCBI): domain Eukaryota; kingdom Metazoa; phylum Chordata; class Mammalia; order Macroscelidea; family Macroscelididae; genus Elephantulus; species Elephantulus edwardii. Next base: position 3,840,279 of record NW_006399904.1, on the reverse strand, counting down.
AGGGCCTTCCCCTCCTGCACTGTCCCTCCACTCTACCAAGTATGATGTGTCTCTTCAAGGACCAGTCCCTCCTTACAACATGTCCAAAGTATATTAGACAGAGCCTCAGAATCCTTGCCTCCAGGGAGCTGCCCAGTTTAACCCTTTCCAGTATGAATCTGTTTTCCTAGCAGTCCATGGCACCCTCAATACTCTTCTCCAGCACCACAGCTCAAAGGCATCAATTCTTCTTCTATCTTCTATCTTCCTTAGTCACTTC
>NW_006399904.1:3792902-3839200 GCF_000299155.1 Elephantulus edwardii | reverse complement strand
TTCTGTTGAATCTTGCTTGTATGTGAAATCAATGATACTGTTCTATAGTTTCCACACTCTGTTGGGTCACCCTTCTTTGGTACTGAAACAAATATAGATCTCTTCCAGTCAGTTGTCCAAGTGGCTGTGTTCTAGATTTTGTGGCGTACATCAATCTCTTCGTCTCCTTATCTCATTTATTTAGCATCTATATCTAATATTTTAAGTGTCATGTCAATGATAGTTGTATTGGAATATTTTAAGGAAATATTATTCATACTGTTTCTATAGTAGTTGCACCATTTTACGATCTTACCTGTGGTATAAGAGCATTCCAATCACTTCACACCATTTCTAGACATTGTTGTTTTCGATCTTACTAATTTTTTTTTATTGTTGCTTGAACAAGATGATATTTCACTATATTTTTTACTTGCATATTTGTTAATGGCTACTGATAGAGAATATCTCTTCATATACTTGTTACCTCATTACCATCTTAGCTCAAGTGTCTTTTCTTGTGTTCTCATCCTCTTTTCAATTGTTTGTGTTTTTGTTGTGGAGGTGTTGATGTTTTATGTATATTTCAGAGATGTACCTGGTTGCTTGTGTCATCCTCAAATATTTTTTCTCCCAAATCAATAGGTTCTCTTTTGGTAACGTATTTTTATTTACATCATGATTCAGTTAATAATATTTTAGTAAGGGTGTTCGTTCTGCATTACAGATATTACAGTTAGAAGAATTTATTTAATTCATTGCCATAACTTACATCTATCTTGCCATTTAGGAATTATTTTCTTTTCCTTTATTATGTTGTTATTGTTAGGTATCACAGGTCAGCTCCCACTCTTCAGAGCCATTTTTCGACACTCCCCAGCCCTGTGAAATTTTCATAATAACTGCTGCCCTAGAATACGTTGTTACAGCTACTAAACTATCTCATCTCATTGATGCACAACTTCTTTTCTTTGCCTAACACACTACTCTATCCAGCATGCTGTCTTTTCTAGGAGTGATCCCTCCTAACACAAGTTATCATTGCTACTAAGAAGCATTCTGGCTATATTTCTTCCAAGAAAGATTTGTTGTCATTTTGGCAGCCCGTGGTATATTCAGTATTCTTTGTCAACACTGTAAATCAAAGGCATCAATTCTTCCTCAACCTTCCTTTGTCCATTGTCCATCTTTCACACAGGAGGTGATTTATACCATTGTGAAATAGGATGCTGTATGACTCATATGCGGGCTGAACAATATATAGTATGGTTCTGTATTTTCTTTCACCATTTTATACGAACTTCATGTCTTAGCAGTGGTCAAGAGGGATTTTCATTTGGTCCCCCATCAGTATTCTCTATATCTACTATGGTTCCTTGTTTTTGTTTGTTTGGTTGGTTGATTTTTAAAATTTTATTTCTCCTTGTTGAGTGGAGGCTACATTTTAAAAATTAGGGAGGGGGAAGTATTTATTTTTGAAAATTGTTGTGATTGTTAAATGTTATATCTCTAAATCATGAGCAATAGCCCTCACTGATTTTTTTTTTACCTTCATTTTGTTAAACAATTTTTGTTTCACTTCTAAATGAACATTGTACCTTTTGCTGCTGCTACCATTCACTAGCATTAGTTTTGCTGCATTCCTAGTTTTTTAAAGAAAGTGAAAAATGCTACAGTACTGAAAATACTATGACATGTAAGATAGAATGATGTTTCAGAAAAATTGAAACATATATTGGATTCTCTAGAGAGATAAACCCAAATATATAAAGAGAGATTTATCTTAAAGTGTCTCACATGCTTGAAAGTTCTTGAAGTTATGAACTCTGTGGTGCACACCTCTGCAGAGAGACTTCTTTTGACTCACTTACTTGGGAAAGCTGATTAATGAACTTTTGGCAAGTAAGACAACAGACTGTTGGCTTTGGAGATTGACAGAATCAAAATCAGCAGATAAAGCAAGGTACTGGTTCAAAGTCTAAAAACCAGAGATGACAAGCCAGATATAGCAAAGAAAGAATACTTAATCCATATTTCCATATACAGTTAATGCTGGCCAAACCTTTGATGAAACACCCTTTCTATTGATTGTCTTTCATAGACGACTTCATTGTGAAACTGATTACATTATGGAAGGTCTCATCAAGAGAATGGTTACATTACATCAAACCTTAAGGAAATGTCTGCATAATTACTGCCAAACCAGAGAATTGTAGGCAACCAGGTTGACATACAACCATCACACATTGTTATAAATAAGGTAAACTTTGTGGTTAGAAAATACAGTACAGTTTTTACATAAGATCATAAGAGTAAGAGTGATAAGATGACTATAAAAACATATTGTATTATATAGACTTGTTGGTGCAGTTCATAACATGTTAGGCTGTTAACAGAGAGATTGGCCATTCACAACCCCTGGAAGTTCTGCAAGAGGAAGATAGTCTTTTCCTATAAAGAGCTACAGTTTCAGAAATCTTATGGAAGATCGTCATGAATTGGAATCAGTTCAATGGCAGTAAGTGTGGCTTTAGTTTTCCAGTATCATTCTATACATGGTACCACAATCACAAGAAGCTACTGTGTTCACTTCTTTTCCAGTTAGGATTTCTGAGTTTTATTATCTTATTACTGGACCACATTATACTTTGCATGCCTGTGTTTATTTCTATTAAAATTAAAGCACTAAAAAGAGATTTCATGCAAGAAAATGAATTGGCATGTACATCTAAGTTACTGCTCTAAATATACTTCAATCAGCAAAACTATTTTTTCAAGTTTATTTCTGAATTATAGCTATGACTAAGTTATAATGTATTTTAATTACAACATGAATGTTTCAACTTTACAGGATTTTAATTTTACATCAGAGACTTTAGCTAAGTAAATACTTTCATGTACTAATCTTTTAAAAATGAGTTGTAAAATATTAGTTACATAAATCATTATTTTCTCAGTTAAAAGAAAAACCACTGTTATATTCATCCCCTACCTCTGCACAGCTTATTTTATGGTTCAGATATCTTACATGTATTTTTTTTACCCCCACATACCTTGTTATTTTCGGTTTGTAGTTATACAATCAAAAGAAAGAAACAAGCAACAACAAAACTCCTCATTTCATTGCATTGATAATTTGTGTTTATGTGTGTGGGCAAGGGGTAGTGAGGATGGTGGTGTTAAGTTTGTCTTTAACAGAGTTAAACTATACATTTGTCAATGACTAGTTTATTAAGAAAAAATCTCAAGACCTTTATTTTGAGGAACATGAGTGTTCTAAACTCCAATTTTTTTTTTATTAGTTAAGTATTAACTACCCATGGACTCTAGTAGTTAGTAATTGGGCATGTTGCAAAGAGAGACCTTGGAGTCCTTGGAGACAGGCATCATGCTTGGGACAGGGCAAGCGAGGAAGACCCTGAATGAAATGGATTAATTCAGAGCCTGGGGTAATGAGGGGGAGGTGTTGGAGACAATAAGATTGGCACAGGCTAGAGCAGGGTTTAGGGCTGTCATACATGGATGATAATAGTAAAAAAGGTCAAACTACATGATTTACAAACCTCATTTTTGAGGAAAAAAAATCTCTTACAAGCAGCCCAAATCTTCTGAGAAGAGGGCCTTGAATGATAGCTGCCTGTTTTATGGTAATGATTCTGTTTTTCTCTGAACAGCTCTTCCTAACATCATGATTTCAGTGCAGGCATACACATGATTCAAACACCTTTTTTGAAATTAACATTAGAAATTTATCAAGAGAAAAATTTTATCTAAACAAATGATTAAAGGTTTAAATAGAAATACTTTATTTACAATAGGAAAAGAAAAAGATAAACAAAACTTCACAAACAAATTCATTACATTTAATATTTTTTTTGTGGTCTCAGCACAGTCACTTCCTGAAATTATATATATATATTTCCTACTTGTCTCTTTTAAACGATTCTTAAATATAGTGACCACTTTTGAATATTACCTGACTTTCAGTTTTTACTTCAAATGCAACAATTTTCAAAAACTTTTCTTCCTTCTGAACTACCTATGCATGTTGGTCCTGTCTTAGAACACTTTTGTCTTTTGAGTTTTATTGCTATGAACTGTGGACTTGACACTCTCATTTTATAAATCTTCACATTCTCTCAACTTTACTCAAGTTTGAAGTCTGTGCATGAGTGAATACATAATAAAATGTATCATTCTGTCAATGTTTTATAGATATTTCTGGTCAGAGATATAATGATGAAAAGGATATCCATATAATTTCTCAAAAAAGTAACACCGTTCTAAGTGTTTCTTTTGAGTTGATGTCTACTATTAAAATATAACCAGTGAGCTCTGGTGGTGTAGTGGTAAGAAGCTGCAAGGTACATGGTTCAAATCCACAAACAGCTCCATCGGAGAAGGATGGTCACTTTCCTCTCCTGTGATTAACAGGCTCTGAAAATCTACTGGAGGGTTAACTATGGATTCAGCCTTGACAGTACACAACAACAACAACAACAACAACATTAAAATATAAACATTCCCTCAATTGAAAGTCCATATCTAAATTTATCATCTAGCTACAAAATTGTCAAACATTAACCACAAAGTCTTTTAATGGCTACAGTGTCACACCAGTAAAGACACTTTAGATTTCCTTTAATTATCTATAATGAATATATAAAATATTTTCATCAGAAGTTACTACTGCAGAATTTCCAAAGTAGGGAAATCTAGTTTTTAAAATTCTCAGTTTATCTTTACAAAATCTGGGTTTATTTTATTTAATGGAACATTATTTGGGTCTCCCACACCTTTTCTCATTTCTATACAAGTGCCTTTGGCCTTGTGTTTAAATGAGTTGTAAAACAAACATCCTTTGCAAGCTGTAAAAAGCAAGTATTTATTTACAACAGTTGATTTAAAAGAAATATATGTCACATCATATGCTCTATGGAACACTGGTTTATTATCATAATATTCTTCAAAAATCTGTACTGTATTTATAATCTTCAATTATACAAACTGATATTCCAAATAGGTTCTTAGTGAGATGATAGACTTGGTTCCTGAATTCTGTTGAGTTAATACTGTAGTAAGTTTTATTGTGGTCATCTATGGAACCATGTTCCCATGGAGAATACTCTACTTTCTTTTATAAAAACATTTTTATGCCCTGAGTTACCTTCCAGACTTCATCAGACTCCTGCTGAAGCACCACCTGTCTTATTGGCATCTGAACACGATTGGGAGTGCTGGCTCTTCCTTTCCAGGGCAAATTTAGTTTATGCTGTGAGCAGATGTCAACAGGTGTATCAGTTACAAGGAGGTGGGCCAGGGGTTTGGGACTGGCAGGAGAGAAAGACGTCCTGTAGGAGAGATGACACTTGCAGTTGTATACATGCTCCCTGTGAAGACCCACTCCTGTCTGGCACCTAAGGTTTACTGAAAAGAGCCAACCAACTTTAAGATAGGCAAGATGCCATCCTGACAGATGGGTCTAAGTGTGACCAAGATGCCAAGGATTCTATGCATCAAGTGTCTCTGCTAAAGTTTGAGCTGCTGCCAGGAATATCCAAATGGATGTCTGTCTGCAAACATGGACATGATGTTGATGGCATGGTACTCTTGCAAATTCCATTGCTGCCAGACATTTATTTTTACTTGTTTAAAAGTGTAGGCAAAAAGGCTGATGACCTGATAGCCCCAAACTAATTTTGATACAATAGTAATCCAGCTGTTTCCATGTACTGCCCTCTACTAGACAAACACACCATTGAAACCTTAGAGCTGTACTTGAAATAAGTACTTTCTTAGACACTGAGCTTGAAACCAGATACAAATTATCTGAGGAAATAAAAAGTACAAACTGATAAATAGTCCTCTATGTACATTTTATAATTCAATATTAATGATTGCAGATATAAAATATATGTCAAAATCTATGTTTGATATGTACTAATAATCCCCAGATTATTAATAAATTCTGTTCCTAAATCTGTCTTTAAATTGATTATTTAATGTCAGTTCATCAGATGCTTACCTTAGTATGTTAAGTATATATTATTGCTTTTTATACATGTAAGGAAATCTTAAAGAAACACTTCTCTATACACTAAAAGTTTTCTTTACTATTCTGATGTCCAATTAGAATTTTTATCAAATTGAGGCACAATGGCTATTGCCATTTTACACAAAGTGAAAAGGTACCAACTTCTTTAGAATAAAATGACATTTTCTTATTCTGTCAAAATTTGAGATTGTAGTACTGTGATTATTTTGTGCTTTCCTTGTGATTTTCAGTTGAAGAAAATGAAATAGCAATCTGTAACACTTATTATTGGCAGGCCTTATGCTATTTAGTATGTGAACTTATGAGTGGATGGATGTACATATACTGAGACAATGTCTTAACCCTCTTGAATATGGAACTATTTAATTTTTACTTTTTCTTCCCTCCTCCAAATTAGCTTTCATGTTCAATTTAAGAATTTGGAAAACTTGCAAAAGAAAAAGGAGTTTATTTTTTTATTTTTAAAATAAACTGTTTCTCATTCCTTTTCATTCTACATTATTATGTATGCCTCTATAGATTTTTAACACAAATTATCTGATGAACACTATATAATCTGATTATGTAAAATTATTTTTCCCCCTCTCTCTCCTTTCCTTCCTTCCTTCTAGCCTGCCTGGATAGATGTAGTTCATAAGAAGAAACCACTCTGAAAAATCCATCCAACAGAATTACCTGTGGTTTAAAAATGTATCTCAGCCTAATTTACATATTTTATTGCTATGTGTCTCTTCAAGAAATATTGTTTTTTAAAAAGACAACATCAAACCAAATGTATGAAAGGATAATCACTGAATTTATAGTTTAAAATCTTAATTGGATGCAATTAATTAGAGACCTATTTTTATAGGTTCCTTTGATAATCACATTAATTAAGAACGATGCACAGTAATTGGGTTCTATCCAAACAATAATATCCCTTACAGCTGCTGGCTGGAGCAGCTCTTCCTTGTTATGAAGCCCAAAAGAATTTGGTGGGAAGGTTAACATGCAATTTGGCAATGTGTGCCTAATTCCAGGAACACGTGGACTATTCCCTTATTTTTCTATTTGTCAGTGATTCTTTATAAGATTAATTACAGTCAGGACAACTAGGAAAATGAAGTTCTAATATTCAGGGTACTTCTGACTGATAGGAAACTCAGTCTTGGCACAACAAATACTACAAAACCACGTGTGTTGGAACCTTAGCAAATGAGCTGTATAAATGCATTTATTGGTGATGTAACTTTGAAGAGTCCTTTTGGGGGAAGGTTTTTGAATAAAGGCCCTGAGATACATGCAGCAAGTCATTCACTAAATAAATATTTATTGAGCATCAGTCTACTCTGACACTATCCTAGACATTAGGAAAATGATAAGCAAATTACTCCATACCCCAGAGATTTTTCTAGTGAGATAAAGGACATTATAAGCATGTATCTTTATGAACTGCAATCCAATTTCACAAGTGTTAACAATACAGATAAAACATGGGATGAGGTTCATGAATACAACTGATATAATTTGTGGATCTTGGTGGTTTGAATCCACTTGCTCCTCCACAGGCAGAAAATGGACTGTCTACACCTTTGTGATTCACGGGCTTGGAAACTTGCTCAAGAGTCAGCTATACATTAGTTCATACTCCACAGCAAAGAGTTTTGGGAACCAAGTCAGTATCACTTATATAAGGTACACTCATAGCTGAAGTAATGAGTCTTATTTTTTCTCTTACTCTTATCTCCCTTGATTTTTACAAAGTAGCTGTTGTCTTACATAATGTAGTCTGCAAATCTTTTAAACTAATTGAAATTCAGTGATGGTTATCTTGCTTCTCATGGACAAAAAAGGAAACAACAAAAATGACAGTGCTAAACTCTAAGGAGCTTTTCCTAAGTATAGCAAGTATTTAGCAAGGAAATGAAAAAAAAAGGTCTGTGCTAACATAGTGAGGAAGATAGTGGAGAGAACAGATTCCAAGCTATCAAGAGGCATTTACTGAACCCAAAATTGAGAAGACATGCACATATTACATTCTCCTAGATGGTGTAAGCTCTTGCATCATAAAATTGATTATGTCAAGAAAGTTGTCTAAAAATGTTCTTTTTCTCACAACCATTACCTATTAAGCTTGCTTTGCCATGAAGGTTTGCTCTCAAACTCTGGCCTGAGGATTGGCAGTTGGAATCCAACTGGTGTTGCTGAGACAGACTGGGCTATAGTGTAACCAGATAAATAGTGAGGAGAAACTTTGAAACTGTGACCAAAGTTTCAAATAGGATGAGAAAGCAGGCTACTACTAGGAGCAAGATTTTCAATCTCCATATCCTGAAACCTTTATCATAAACGTATTTGTTTTTCTCAGAAACTTCAGTAGCCAGAGACAATTTAAACCAGAAATTGAGCATGCACATCTGATTACCACAGCCACTCCCATCTAAGAAATTTCCAGAAAGAAATACTCAGTAAACATGATTTTTCCTTTCCCCATTACTAGGTCAAATAGTATAACTTCTCTGCACAAGATATTCTTGGGTGAGATATGGCCTAATAGCCTTAGGGCCTGCTATGTCTCCTCTTGCAAGATACTTCATCATTGACTAAATTCATTCCCTTGGGGACAAGTTTGATCTGTCATTCTTGCATGTGAGAAAGTGGTTCTGCAATATTATCATGGGGGGGGAAAGGCTAGATATTTGCTTCTCTAAATAATACAACCAAGAACACTCTAGGAAGTAGTTCTACTCTTTAAGGTGCAGGATTTCCATAAATTGAAATTAACTCCATAGAAACAGAAGTTCATGTATAGATATATGAGCTCTGGTAGCTTTATGCAAGGAATTGTGCTGTCAACCCAAAGATATGTAATTCAAACCTACCAACTGCTCAATGGGAGAAAGATAGGCAGGCTCCTCCTGTGTCATTCACTGTCTCTGAATATCTGCTATGAGTAGGCTCCAACTAACAGTACATGCACACTCACCATTTTATATATCTGTTGTTGTTTTGTACAATGGAGTTGGAACCAAACTATGGCTGAGACAAACTATGGGTCAGAGACAATTAATTGCACAAGAGGAGATTGCATATTTTTCCTTGTGGAGAAGCTTTGGGCCTTGAATTGTGTGCCTTGGGATTGAAGTGTAGCTGCTTTCCACTAGGCCACATATATATTTTATATGTATTGAGATATATATCTATATATTCAAATAGCATTTATATTCTATATATGTAGCAGGAGTGGCATCCACTTCCTAAACAACATGCCTCCGGAATGAACATTGATAAATAGTGATAGTTGTAAAGGGGCTGAAGGCCTTTTGTTCATAAGGTAACTATGAGTCGTGCTTAACTTCAAGGCAATAAACAACAACAACAGCAGCATATGATTTATATATTTACACACACACACACACTGTGACACTGATGTGTCAAATGTGATAATGGTTACCCATGGTGGACAGTGTTTGGTGGAGCGCCCCGATTAAAACAAGCTTGGAAGCATGAATGGCATCCACTTCCATAAGTAGATTACCTCTGGAAATCTTATGAACCTAGAAAAAGGATGAAAGTCACACAAGTGTTGAAGAATTTCGTTAACAGGGTCACCTATGACTTGATGGCACTTAACAACAAGAACAACAACATAACAACATATGAGTGTGTGTGTATGTATGTATATATGTGTATATGTTTATATACACACACACATACACATATATACAAAGAAACTGAAGAACAAGCCTCGAGTTAACAATACTTTAGGATGCTTTGGACAGAATATTAAATGATCCAGGAAACATTAAAAGAGGATGGAAGGAGTATATAGAGTCACTGTACAAAAGAAATTGGCAAACACAGAAGAATTTAATAAAACAATGTAGAGCAAGAGCCTGTGGCCATAAAGAAGGAAGTTCAAGCTACTGTGAAATAACTGACAAAAAAAGGTCCCAGGCATCAGCAGTGTACCAATTGACATATTTCAACAAACAGACACTGCCCTGCATGTGCTCATCAAATTGTGCCAAGAAATGTGGAGGACAACACCTGGCCAATTGAATGGGAGAGATCCATATTTGTTCCTATTCCAAAGAAGGGTGACCTGACAGAGTGAAGAAATAATTTAACAGTATCGTTAATATCACATGCAAGCAAGATTATGCTGAAAATTTTCCAAAAAGGACTGGCAAAACTTATTGACAGAGAACTGCCAGAAGTGCAGGCTGGGTTTAGAAGAGGCTGTGGCACTAGGAATATTATAGCTACGGTCAGATGGATTTTGGCTGAAAGCAGAGAGTATCAGAGGAATGTCTATCTGTGTTTCATTGAATATGCAAAGACATTTGACTGTGTGGTTCACAGCATACTGTGGCTGACTCTGAGAAGAATGGGAATCCCAGAACACTTGATTGTGCTTATGTGAAACCTATACTTGGACCAAGAGGCAGTGTTGGAAAGGAGCAAGGAAACACTGTATGGTTCAAAATCAGGAAGGGTGTACGCCAGGGATACTTCCTATTTCCAGATCTTTTCAATCTATTTGCAGACCAGTTCGTGCAGGAAGCTGGGCTCTATGAGGAGGAATGTAGCATCAGGATTGGAAGAAGACTCATCAACAACCTGTGTTATACAGATGACACAACTCTGCTTGCTGAAACTGAGGAGGACCTGAAGCACTGTTGCATAAGGTTAAGGACTGCAGCCTTCAATATGGATTGAAGCTGAACTTCAAGGAAAGATCCTCACACTGGGCCAATTGGCAGCATCATGATAGACAATGAAGATATTGAGAATGTGAACAGCTTTAGTTTGCTTGGCTCCACAATCAATTCTCTTGGTACCAGCCGTCAGGAAATCAAATTGCATTGGGGAAAGTCTGTTTTTAGGGACCTCTCCAGAGTACTGAAGAGCTACACTGTCAGTCTGGAGACTAAGGTGTGCCTGATCCAGGCCATAGTCTTTGCAATTTACTTGTGCATAGAAATGATAGACAATGTTTATTTAGGGAGGATAGAAGGAGAATTGATACCTTTGTGCTATGGTGCTGGAGAAGAGTACTGAATTACTATGGACTGCTAGAACAAATAGATTCGTCCTAGAAAGGGGGAAATCAGGCTGGAGACAAGGATTTTGAAGCTTTGTCTGACACAATTTGGGCATGTTGCAGGGAGAGACCAGTCCTTGGAGAGGGACATCATGCTTGGGAGGGTAGAGGGACAGCACATGAGAGGAAGACTCTCGATGAGATGGATTGATTCAGTGACTGGGGTAAGGAGGGTAGGTGTGGCAGAGAAAATAAGGTTGATGCAAGATAGAGCAGGGTTCAGAACTGTTGTACATAGTGTTCTTATGAGTTTCAGGTGATTTGATGGCACATAACAAACAAGTATATATATGTATATTTGCATGTGTGTGTACACAGACATACATACTTTTTTTTTTTTTCAAACTTTACAGGAGGAGACTGCTCATCTTTCTTCAGATGAGAAATTTGTGGCATTGGACTGCTGACCTTTCCGTTAGAAGCTGAACATAAAACACGTTATGCTACTAGAACTCCAGTATATTTCTTATTACATTAACCTCTACAAGTTTCTTAACAAATTTTCTAGAAAGATTTGTAGAATATTCACATTTCCAAATCTAAATGTTTTTAGAGTTTATTCTGTTAAACCCTTTCGATTCCTACAAAATTACTTTCATACAATCAACTGCATTTCCAGATTCTTCCTTGTGTAGTCCATGGTCAATCTGAAAGTAAAATCCAGTTTACTCACTATGAAAGCTTTTACTTGTAAACTTTATCATTTTTGTTTGTTTGTTTGGATGCACGTTTTCCTTTGAAACTATCTTGATTACCAAAATACTACAGGATTTGACATTTGTGAACACTAGAATCCCTGATTTCTCCTGTACTTTGTAGTTTTGGGGAAGTTTCTTAATATCTAAGGACCACATTTCTTTATGTAAGTTTTAAATAAATTACCAATAACTGCATATCGGTGAAGAGAAATTTTATGTTTCATTTTTAGCAGAAACTATGGCACAATATAGACACTCAGAAAATGGTAAAACTAAAAAAAATCCTCATTGCTGTTGAGTTGGAACTGACTCATGGCTGACCCGGCAGTAGAGTTTTCACATAAATGACTTGTGCCTGGAATTTTCTGTCTTTCTATGGTATATATCCTAGTCACCACAGCATCCCCTCCAAGAATAAATTGTGATGTCTCAGCCTTGTCAGCAAGCATCCAATTAATGGTTGAGCTAGGATTCATTATCTTTTCATGGAATGTGACAATCTGAGATCTCCCCTGAATGCTGTAGGAATATAATATTAAAGAAAATTTAAGACCATCAAGTTAGAAATTTATAACAATTCTGTTCTTTTTCTCTCAAATTAGATTAGGGTGAGAACCATAACCAACAATATTGACATTTAATATGTCATAAAACATTTAACTTTGACATGGTTGAATATGAAAATGGTCAGACAACCATGATTCATAAAGAATGAGTAGTTTTTTTTTCATACTTACATATATGTGTGTATAATAACTTAGTTTCTTAGTATAGTTGGGAATTAATATTTTCAAGAAAAAATCTCAAATCTTTGCTCAAATTTATTTTTCCATTTAGAATATATGGACACTGTTTTTGATTGTGAACTTGTGTTAGGTCACTAAATTTAGGTGTATCATTTGAAGCTTCTGGACCTCCTTCATTTGTCAAACAAGGAGTTATGATAAAATATATCTTAAAGTGTGTCCAGCATGTTTGACTTTGGTCCAATGTTGCTATCCTATCAACCAACATTTGATTTACTGTATTTACTCATCAGAAGAAAAATTACAGAAGAAGGAGAATTATGCCTCTGATGCAGCTATAACAAAAAGCTGTCATTTCTCGGTGGGCCTTAAAATTATGTGGACCAAAAGGGACTGCAAGAACATTCTTAGTTTAACAATCTCTGCGGAAATAATCAGTAAACTTCAGGGTGGTAACTGTCAAATTTACTTAGAGGATAACGAGACTGGGATCTAATGTTGTTTGTAGTGTACTGTCAAGTCAGAACAGATGCATAGCTGGCCCTCCAGTGGGTTTTTAGAGGCAGTTAATTACACAGGAGGAGGTCCTTCTCCTGAGGACCAGCTGGTGAACTTGAGCCTTTGGAATTGCACTGCAGTTTCTTACCACTAGGACACCAACAATAATTCACAAGTGATTTTTTTTTAAACAGAACTTATTTTATGTTGGTTTGCTTGCAAAGTTCATATACATTGCATTTCACATTATCCTTCATTCATATTGTGATTCATATAATCATTCTGATTCATTATATTTTATAAAATTAACATTTAACTATGCCCACCATTGACCTATCTTTGAAGATTCCAGCAGGTTCTTTCCCATTCTCTTTACCCAGTCCTCCCTCCATGCATCAAATTGTGAGACCCTATGACTACCCCCCATCTCCCTGCCCATCTTCACCACTCTGATCCTACCCCTCATCTTGGTTCTTAATGCACATTTTACTAATTATCTTTCTATTTCTACAATAATGGTCTTATACCACATTTGTCCTTATGTGATTGAGTTAGTTCACTAAGTATAATGCTCTCTAATCCCTCACTAGTTATGGACTAACTATGCATAGTATTCCACTGTGTGAATGTACCACAATTTCTCAATTGATGCCATTGTGGTTGAACATTTTACTTTTTCATGTTCTTGCAATGGTGAATAATGCTGTTATGAACATTGGTGTACAGCTCTGTGTCTCAGTCCCATTTTTCTCGGGGTATATTCCTAGATGTGAAACCGTTGGTTCATATGGAATTTCTATGCTCAGCTTCCTAAGTGAATGTAATTGGACCTTCTGGTTTAGACTTCTGAGAAGACGTTCACCACATAGTTTTCCTGGCACTTTGCTAGGATTGATTTCATGTCCGTGGAGTTATTGCTGCTGTTGTTTCTAAGTTCAGTGGAGTTATCTCTGACTTATGGTGACCCTGTGTACAGTAAAACACTGCCTGCTCCTACATCATCCCCTTAACCACCGCTATGCTTAAACCCATTTGTTTAAGCCACTGTGTCAATCCTTCTCTTTAAAACTCTTCTTCCTTTGCACTGACCCTTGGTTTACCAAATATAGTATCTTTCCCTGAGGACTGACACCTTCTGATAAAATGCCCAATGTATTCCTTTCTGTTTGTACAGGTATTAAAAGACTTATTCTAATGTTTATATAAACACAGCTGGAAAGTGCTTAAGTCAGAAGTCACTAAGTCACTATTCTTTATTCACATTAAGTTGCATACAGTCATTCTGATGCATTATGTTTTATAAATTAATCACCTTGGACTTTAAAAGGACAAATACTGCATAAGACCATTGTTGTAAAAGTAGAAAGAAACTAGTAAAATGTGTATGGGCATCCAAGAGAGGAAGGGTTGAGAGCAAAGGCTGAAGATGGGTAGGGTAAAAAACCTCAGCGTTTCTTAAGCTGAAGGAACTGAAACACAAATTCAATAATTAAGGATGCTGTGGGCAGAATGCTGAATGACCTAGGAAGCATCAAAAGAAAATGAGAGGAGTACATAGAGTCACTATACTAGAAAGAATTGACTGAAACAAGAATTTCATGAAACAACATATGTTCAAGAGAATATGGTGTTAAAGGAGGAAATTCAAGCTGCTTTGAAAGAATTGGCAAACTCAAGGTCCCAGGAATTGACTGCATACCAATTGGCATATTTCAAGAAACAGATGCTGGCCTGGATGTGCTCACCAGGTTATGACAAGAAATCTGGACGACAACCTAGCCAACTGATGAGAAGAGATCCATATTTATTTCCATTCCAATAAAATGTGACCCAATAGAATGTGAAAATTATCAAACAATGTTATTAATATAGTATATAGGAAGATTCTGCTGAAAATGATCCAAAAATTACTGGAACTGCAGATCAAGTGAGACGTGCCAAAAAGTGCAGGCTGGCTTTAGAAGAGGCCGTGGCACTAGGACACGATAGCTAATGTTAGAGGGATCTTAGCTGAAAGCAGAGAGTACTAGAGGAATGTCTGTCTGTGTTTCATTGACTGTACAAAAGCATTTGACTGTTTGGATCTCAACAAACCGTGGCTAACTTGAGAAGAACGAGAATCCCAAACCCACTTGATTGTGCTTATGCAGAACCTATACTAGAACCAAGAGGCATTCATCAGAAAAGAGCAAGTAAACACCTCGTAGTTCAAAATCAGGAAAGGTATATACCAAGGATACATCCTGTCTCCATACCTATTCTACCCATATCTGTCACAGATCATCCAAGAGTCTGGGCTCTATGAGGAGGAATGTGTCATCAGGATTGGAGAAAGACTCATCAACAACTTGCATTATACAGATGACATAACGTTGTATGCCAAAATGGAGAAGAGCCTGAGGCATTTGCTGCAGAAGGTCAAGGACTGTAGACTTCAACGTAGATTGAAGCTCATCACCAAGAAAACAAAGATTCTCACCACTGGGCTAATTGGCAAAATCATGGTAGACAGTGAAAAGACTGAGATTGTTAACAGTTTTAAATTGCTTGGCTACACAATCAACACACTTAGTACCAATAGTTAGGAAAATCAGAAGACAAATTGCATTAGGAAAACTGCTGTCAGGGACCTCTCCTGAGTATTGAAGACCAATGATGTCAGTCTAGAGACCAAGGTACACCTTATCCAGGCCATAGGCTTTGCAATTACTTGGTATGAAACAAAGAACTTGATACCTTTGAGTTGTTCTGGAGAAGAGTATTGAATATACCATGGACTGCTAGAAGAACAAACAGTTCTATCCTGAAGAGGTGAAACCAGACTGCTCCTTGGAAGTGAAGATTTTGAAACTCCATCTGACATACTTTGGGCATGTTGCAAGGAGGGTCATCCAGTCCTTGGAGAGGCACATCATACTTGGAAGGATGGAAAGATAGCACAAGAGAGGAAGACCTTGGATTAGATGGATTTACTCAGTGAATAGGGTAATGGGTGTAGGAAGGCAGGGATGATGAAATTGGCTCAGAATACAGCAGGGTTCAGAACTGTTGTGCATAGGATTGCTATGAGTTGAAGTTGGCTTGAAGACACACAACAACTCAAGTGTATGTAAGCCCTAATTATAATAGTGCATATCAATGGACAAATGACTAAAGAAACTGAGGTACATTAACACAAACAAGTAGTGTACATCACTTAAAAAATCTATAATTAATATTTAACACTATGAATAAAATGAGAATGAGTTATATTAAGTGTTATAATTCAGTTGCAAAGGACAATTAAAATACAAACATATGCAAAAGGAGTACTAATATAAAAAACAACAATAAATGGTTTACACACAGAAAGAATCAATCTTGGAAGTTTAACAAAATTGAGAATCAAAGAAGAGGAAAAAATATCACAAACCCCCCACAACACCCTCCCCTCCGGAATAGTGTTCTAGTCTAAAGTTGATTGTGAAGTTATTGTTGTTAGACGCTATCAAGTTAAGTGTAACTCATAGTGATCCTATGAACTACCATACTGAAACTTATTTTATCCTGTGCCATCCTCATCATCTTTGACACACTAAAGTCATTGGTGAAATCACAGTGCCTATTCATCTTGTTGAGTCTTCCTCTCCTTAGCCAACTCTCCATCTTTCTAGGCGTGATGTCCCTTTCCCTAGGTGAGGAATAACCTTATCTAGCTACAGGTCCAAACATGAAAGATGAAGCTTCATCATCCTTGCTTCTAAGGAGCACTGTGGCTGCACCCTTTCTAGGATACATCTGTTAATTCCTTTTGCTTAATGACTAACTAGTTTATTCCACAATTATCTATGATCTATGCAACTTTTTAAAAACTAAAATAGTCCAGTAACCAAAACAAATTAAGAAGGATTAATTCAATAAAGTGTATTGTTTTGGTAGGTTACCTTTTGAAAATACTTACAGAGTGTGTACTCCGGAAATTAGTAGCAAATGGTTCCTTCAGGTAATTTTATAAGAATGGATTTTTTCAAAGTAAGCTTCCTTTAAAGAAGGATTACTTGTAACATTCCATAAATTTATTACATCATTTGCCAGAATAATTCGATTATTATTCTGATCTAGACTTGAAAAAGTTGTGGCATTCTAGCATACCATAGTTTCTTGCTGCTTTCAAGTTTTCAGAACAGACGTCATGTAAACAGTAGTAGAGTTAGAGGAAGAGAATGCATCTAAGGCAGAAGATTTTCAGAGATAGTGAGAAATATCAGTAAGTAATGAAAGATAGCATGTGGATTTAAGTAGCTAGTTTGAGTACAAAACATAGGGAAAGACATGAGTTTTGTCTACGAATATCTAAAGCAGTAGGGAAGAGTCTTACCCTGTACACATTGTGTGATGAGAAGAAAAGTCTTTATGAGGATTTTTTAAAAAAGTTTTTGTAACAGTTTTCAAGGGCAACTGCACTCAAATATTTAGGTAGGTAAGAAAATGAATGGCTAAAGAGCTGATGGAATTTCCCAGGATAAGGAAATGACACTTTCAACTATGTATCCCTTGATTGAGTGAAGAAAGAAAGGGTCGTCTTTCTGACTATGGAAATCCTAAACATCATGAAATGACAGAAAATGAGTGGATAATGTATAGTATGAAGATGAAATAAAACCTGAATCAAAATCACAGATGAGACATCAAAAAGAGCTCCCCCCTACCCGAGATGTGTTAGAATAGTACTCCCAGGATTTCATTGCTTATGACATTTAAAAACGGAGTGTATAGAACGCTAAAAATATACTATAGGGAACAATCCTGTACTGGCAGAGAAATGTTAGAGAGCTTCAAAAGGTCCCTGCTATTTTTAATTTCTACTCTCATACTATCTTAAAGTGGGTAATATCTTTGCAATTTTTACTGTGTTCTTTGAAACTGTGATATAGTTCTATGCCCCAAAGAAACATTGGGCAATATAATAGAAAATTGCTGGTGTGCTCTTTTTCTTTAGAAAGTCAATGTCTCCAGTTAAAAAAAGAATTCAACAGGTTTTAAACCAAAATAAGTTTAAAAAAATATTCAACATGTATGTGGATCCTTATCTCAAATTTTCCGTTAATATATTTATAGCCATCAACATAACTGCTGAAACTGTGTAAATATTAAATTTGTCCTAGAAATTTTGTTTTAATCTAGGGCCCATTGACTAATGAAATTTGCCACTATTTTAATCTTTAGCACTGCTTAATAAGAGTGTGTCAACAATTCTATTGAACTTCTGTTTGACTGATATGGTTGATTATTGCTTATTCAGGTATTAGCTTAATAACTGACACATAATCTTTGTTTTGCTTTCCATATCCACAGAGTCAGTGGGGTATTTTAGGAAGTTGGCTTTGAGTAAGAACAACTGGTTATCACTATTCATAACCTTTGAAATACCTGTTATCTCTTTAAATAACCAGTTTTTTGTGTATAATGTACATTACATTTTGTTTACCCACACTCTGTGAAAGAGGTACAAATTTATAAGAATTTTTTTTCCTTCTGTAATCTTCATGAGTATGAAAAAAAAAAAAGCCCAACACATTGTTAGATTTGCATGGTAAATACACGTTCTGTATTCCATTCTTTCTCAGAATTCATATGCAAGTTTTCAGGGATTTGGGTCGGAAATAGTTTCTAATTTTAACTATGACTTGTCAGTTAACTGAAAGTTTACTGGTTCAAATCCACCAAAAGTTCTTTGGAAGACTGATGGGTATTTCCTCCTACAAAGTTTTAAAATCTCGAACACCAACTGAGAACCACAAAGAGAATTTATTGAGAACAGTGGGTTTGGGTTTTTGGTTTGGCTGGTTGTTGAGATTTGCCCAAGGTTTAGAAATTCAGAGAAAGTGGAAATTGTCTTTATTCTGTCTCAGTTTTGAAATTATTCCAGATTGTCATTAAATCAGGTCTTACCTTCATGGTTCTTTCTCATATCAAGGTCTTTTTAAATCCCAAACTATTATCAATCCTTCAAGGGGTTGTCCTTTAAAGAAAGAAAAAAATGACTCTTCATACTTGAGTGGTATATAACTACTGCTTTTTCTGGGAGAATTTCTTTCAAATACTTTGAAATTCAAAAGTATTTCTTCTTATTGGTAACATATTATACAACTACCAGATAAAATCAAGCTCTAGTTGTCTACTGTGTAAGAAGTTGCATTGAAAACACAGGTTTCTCCTGGAGACTATGAAACTAAGCTGCTTTTTGGAGGCAAGGATTTTGAAACTCCGTTTCACATACCCTGGGCACATGGTCAGTAGGGTCTAGCTCTTGGACTTCATGCTTGGAAGGGCGGAGGGATGGCTCAGGGGAGAAAGGCCCTGGATGAGATCCATTAACTAAATGATTGGGGGAATGAGATTAGGTGTACCAGAGACAATGAGGTTGACTTAGGTTAGGTCAAGGTTCAGAGCTATTGTACATAAGGTACATAAGTCACAGGTAACTAGATGACACATACCAATAACAACACTATGTCTGATATATATAAGCCCATTGATGAGAGTCTTCCTGTCTTTGACTCTCCACCTTTTCAAAAGCTGACCCTCCACATTTTCAAGAATGATGTCTTTTTCCAGTGGTAGATGTTTATCCTACTTAATTATCATAGACAGACTATCATCAATTTGAGCATGCACACACTTGCATAAATTTTGGTATGAAATACTTTGAAAATTGTGAAGGATCAACTTCTCTGTGATTTATATATACTTCATCACAGTAGTGTTTTCATAAGGTAGAAAGCAATAATTTTGGAGGTTGCTTTAAAACTATGTAGTTTCAGAAATAGAAACCACAGAAATATGTTTAAAAGCTTACATATAAAAGATGGTAATTTTATCTGTAAAGTGATTGCTAAATGGAGATCAAAAAGGTCACTTGCAATTCACTCCAGGGAATCAAGATCCACACAGTAAGTGAGGCTGCAGGTGCTGGGTTGATCACAGAAACACAATGTTTTTAATTAAATCACCCGTCTTCCTGTGGGAATATTGCTCTGAAATCCAAGCCAATCTGCTACAATGGCACGCTCTACATTCCTGGTGCTCAGTCAAGTCATTACGTTAGTCTGCCGATTTGATCAGAAGGGAGGCATTTAAAATTACGACAGCTATTCTAGAGAGTAGATAATTATGGCAAGTTATGAATGACAGAAATTACTGCAGCTACAGTTTCCTTTTTTTTTGTCTTTACTGACTGTTTTGCAACCATTATACTTTCTTTTTATAGCTTCTTTAGTTATCTGCACTTAATTAACATCAATAAATGACTGAAATTATTATATAGAACTTTGATTGCATTTTATCTGTTTTGTTTCTTTCTGAAGTAAACTGTCACTCCTAATTTCTTCAAGACTGTTGTAAAAACTAAAATTAAAATGATTCCTGATATTATTTGTCCTTTAATGAGCTTAAAATTTTAACTGTTCAGCTTTAAATTATATGCTTCAGACTTTTCTTTGTAACGATACCTGTACATGCTACTGAAATGCTAATCGAATAGCTTAGGGAAGAATATGCAAGCAAGTCATTTTGCATTGAATATCTGTGATAATATAAATATATTAATGCAATAGTATTTCTACAACCAATATGCCTAATATTTTGATTATTTTGCTACTGGAAAATTAGCTATTGGTGATTAAAATGTTTGAGTGAGTAGTTGTATCTGAAATTTAGAGTCCAGTTAATATTGGCTGCAGTAAGAGGGACATTGTTTCTTTATTTGTGTTGCTTTGCTTAATTTAGGTCAGAACATAGTCCTATGTTTTAATTTTCTTTACCTTACAATTTGTGCTTGGAACACCCTCCCTTCCAATTTCTTTAAATGACACAAGGAAATGCTTGACTTCTTTCTAATGTCAAGGTTTAGCTGGTAAGGAT
Organism: Elephantulus edwardii; assembly: GCF_000299155.1. Lineage (NCBI taxonomy): Eukaryota > Metazoa > Chordata > Mammalia > Macroscelidea > Macroscelididae > Elephantulus > Elephantulus edwardii. Next base: position 3,818,236 of record NW_006399904.1, on the reverse strand, counting down.
TTCTAACTCTATTTAAATACATATATAAAAAAAGTTATTATCTCCATATTATTAATAAATTGCTAATAAAATAATAAAAAATCTACAGACAAATATTAATGCATACTTCCCACCTTCTTCTTTGTTTATCTTTATCTTTACATTTGTAGCGATGATAAATGGTTATTAAATAAATATAATTTTTGTATATACATGTACTTATGACTCGAAGTCAGCTATGTAAGTTGTTAAGTGACCAGTAATGGTCTAAACAAGTTAATCATGTATTCAAATTTGGTATATAAACTAATTCAGACATGATTGTAGGAAAACAGTAGTTGAAATTTCTATTCATAGGTTAAAAGTACATTATATTAATTTCTATGGAGCAACATGCTCTTCTCTCTTTATAAAAAAGAAACACCTTCAATTTTATTGTTAAAATGTCCAATGCAATGTGGTAAATAGTTTCATGATACTGTATTTTATATGTATGTATTAAAACCCCCAAATAGTGATGAGAATTTAAAAATTGCTGATATGTACATCAGTATATTCTGATATGTACATGTGTGCATATTTTACAGAAGCACCTGAAATGAAACTGATGACTGCTTATTGCCAGACATGTTAGCAGTCAGCAGGGACTTAATGTCTCTCTCTGTCTCTCTCTCTCTATTGTATGTTAAATCTTACAACATATGCATATATTGTTGTTGTTTTTATGTGTCACTTAGTATATAACTTATAGTCACCCTCTGAATTTCAGAAATAACTCTCATGTTAATGTCTTCCTCTTTTTCTTTTATTTTTATCCCCAGATAGATTTACTAAATAACATAAACACTGTAAAACTACAGAGAGGAATAAAGAGAAGTAGAATAATGAAATGATCAAAGCATGATGTCAGTAGTGCATGATAATTTATTGATTCAAAAGATGAGTCGAAATAAGTGTTTCACATACAACACAACATTAAGGTAGTACAATAAAACCTATGGGAAGTAGAAACTTTGTTTGATGGAACCTATCAGAAAAGGAAAACAGCTATTTTCAATTAGACTATTTGTCAGGGGTGAACAATTTGAAAGACTCAAGTTCCAGTTCTTAAAGGTTTCAGTGTATTTGCTTTGGAAATCATTCTAAATTCTTATTCCTGAAAAGTCATAGAGCACATTCTTTTTTAAATGGATTTAAATAATATATGTTGTTTTTGTTGTTGTTATGTGCCGTCGAGTCACTTGCGACTCATAGCAACCCTATCTACAACAGCCCTAAACTCCGCACATGTATATGTATCCATGTATATTAATTTGTAGAGGTTCAAAGAGTTAGAATGTGATTGTGTTTAACCTATATTTCCATTTTTTAAAATTTCACTTCTAACTAAAAAAAAATTAAGCTATAAAATATATTTTGGCGGAATGAATGCTGCCTGGTGTCTTACTGTGCATGTTAGTGATCTAATCCTATTTAAAGAAATTTGTTGATTTGTTTGAGAATTTATAATCAACTTGGTGTTTATATAAAAGGAAGGAAGGTGTTTATATAAACGGAAATCGTTTTCCTATCATTTATTCACCATCCTCTTTGAAAAATGGAATCTTAAAGTTTGTAACCTAAATTGCATTTATCAGAGTCCCCAAGGGCTCTGATTACATGATAATTTAAAATTGTAACTATAATGTGTGAGGAAGAAATGATGAATGTGTAAGAAAAAAAGCAATAAAGTTTATATTTACGTATGTATGTATGCATGTATGTAAGTATATGTGTATATATGTATATGTGGGTATATGTATTAAGACAATTTTTAATTCTTTCAGTTGATCACTTGAAACTAACAAAAATAATGGAAGCATTTTTATTTTGGAATTATGTCTTATTATCCACACACTAAGTTCTATAAACACTAAAACAACTGAAATCTTTAAAAAAAAATTTAACATATTTTTTAAAAACCCTAATTTCCCTGGTCTTCAGTGGCTGTCTACATTTCTAGAATCACTATATTTAAAAATTCCCTATTCAGCATATGTAGGAGAAAATAAATCACAATCAAGTATCCTTTTTCTTTACTTAGATGGATTGAAACATTAACTCGGATAATGAAGGATAGATATGTTGGAGACTGGCTCAGAAGAGGATAGGCTTTAAAGTTGTTGTAATAGGCCACTATGAGTTGCAGGCTATTTGACAGCACATAACAACAACAAACAGCAATGGATAAAAGACATGATTAAAGCCACTGAAATAATTGTCCTTTAGCACGTTCAAGAAGAACATGATCATTCTAAACTGTAGTGGTGCTGGGTTCCATTGAGTTGGCTCCAGTTGTTAACAAACTTAACAGTACGAACCCCAGATGATCTCAAAGAAGAATTAGAAATATAGATTGTTCTTTAAAATAAAGGTGATAAGTTTGTGTGTATACACACACACACACGTGCGTGCAAATTGGTATGTGTATACCAATCAATATATATAAATATGTATGTGTGTGTATGTGTAAAAATATATATATATATGTATTTACTCTATTTTTTATGGTGTCTCATTGTTGTTTTTTCAATAAATTTTCATTTTTATACTGGTTTGCTTACAAAGTCCTTGTACATTGTTTTTACACCTGATCTTTCCAATTTCCTTTACCCACTCCTCCTTCTACTCATCAAATGGTGTGACCCTATGTTTACACCCCTGCACATCCTCATCCCTCTACCCCTACCCTTCCCCTTTTGAATACTCATACTTGTTATATTAGTTATTTTTCTATTTCTACAATAATGGTCTTATACAGTATTTGTCCTATGGGACTGAATTAGTTCACTTAGCATAATGCTCTCCAGTCCTTCCCAAGTTATGTAGTAATTTTAGAAATCATTGCTCCTGTTTTCTGTGTAGTATTCCATTGTAAATGTACCAAAATTACTCAAATCCATTCAATTGTGGTTGGACATTTGGGTTGTGTCCCTGTTCTTGTGATGGTGAATAATGCTGCTGTGAACATTTGTGTACAAGCCTCCATTTGCGTTTCATTTCCAATTTTCTTGGGGCATATTTCTGCCAGTGGAAGAGCTGGGTCATCTGGAATTTCTATGTTCAGCTGTTTGAGGAAACACCAAACTGACTTCCAGAGCGGTTGTACCATTTTAAAATCCCACTGATTGTGTATAAAAGTTCCTATCTCTCCACATGCGCTCTAACCTTTATTACTTTCTGTCCTGTTAAACTTTGCCACTGCTACTGGAGTAAGCATTTTTTTTTTTTGTATGTCAGTTAGCCATCTGAATATCTTCCTCTATGAAAGGTCCTTCCATGTCTTTGGCTCATTTTTATAACTTGGTTATCAGTCTATTTTTTTTTAGAAGCGCTATAGAATTGTGTAAACTTTTTGTTATGTAACCCTTGTCTAAGATGGTATTGACAAATTTTTCCCAGTCACATTTTCTTTTCACTGTGATGGAAAATGCTTTTTTCTTTGTACAGAGATTTAATCTTCAAAAGCTACCATTTATCAATTTTATCCTCTCCTACTTGTGTATTTCTGGCTGTACTTGTCAGCTTTCTAATACAAAGAGCTAGACCTTCCAAGCTTGATCCTACTTTGTCTATTAGGACCTTTATGGGTTTGGGCTTTACCTCTAGGTCTCTGATCCACCTTGAGTTGATTTTTGTGTATGGTGAGAGGCGTGCATCCTGCTTCAGCTTTCTTCAGGTTTTGCCAGCACCATTTGTTGAAGAGGTTCTTATTTCCCCATTTGATAGATTCTGTTTTGTTGTCAAATATCAACTGACCCTAGATGGATGGATTAATTTCTGTCTTCTCGATTCAGTTCTATTGGTCTATGTGCCTGTCATTGTACTAGTAGCATGCTGATTTGGTTGTTACATCTGTGTAATAGGTTTTGAGATCAGAGAGTGCTAAGCCTCCCACTTGGTTCTTGTTTTTCATAAGTGCTTTGCTTATTCTAGGTCTCTTTCCTCTTCAAAAACCCTTATCAAGTGCCTATTCTATCTCTTTGAAAAATGAACTTGGCATTTGTATTGGGATTTGTGTTAAACATGTAGATTGCTTTTGGTAAGATTGTAATTTTTACTATATTGAGTCTTCAAATCCATGAACAGGGAACATTTTTCCCTTTTTTTTTCCTTTTTATAGATCTTTCCCAGTGTCTTGCAGAAGAAGTATTTTGTCACTTTTTTTGTTGTTGTTATAGATCTTCTGTGTCTCTTGTTAGGTTTATTCCTAAGTATCTCAACTTGTGGTTGGCTATTGTGAATAGTATTGTTTCCTTCCTTTCGTCATGTATTTCATTTACTTTAAATAGTTATTTACTCATTCATTGCCAGAACTTGGTTATAGCTGACCCTCTAGAGTATTTGCCAAGGCTGTAAATCCTGGGAAAGGAGATTTCCTGTTTTTTCTCCCAAGGAGCTACTGGTAGGTTTGAATCACTGGGAGGTGCCACCTTTGGGTTAACAGCATGATTGCCTATGTACCAAGCCATCATAGGTCTCCATTTTAAATAATGGCGTGACCCAGCCAATTAGTTATATTTATTAATTAATCCCCTAGTGGCAGCACAGCAACAGTCACACGGGATAATGAAGAATTATAACAGTTATAGTACCTGGAGTTCAGGTGATTGCATTCTAGTGTAGGGAATTCAGGTGGCTCCTTAGTGGTGAGAAGCTGTGCTGCGATCATGAAGTGACTCAGCTTAAGACCACCCTGCTGCTCCGTGAGGGAAAGATAGAAAACCTCCTCCCATGTGATTAACTGCATCTGAAAACTTGCTGGAGGGTCAGCGATAGGTTGGTTCCAAGTTGATGGCATATGACAATATTATAGTGTTAAGATTATTTATAGAGAAATTATTGATATAAACAAGACAAAAATAATATTGTATTATGGTGATATTTGACCATGGTTGGGGGTGGGGAAAGGTTAGTTACACTAAGAGAAAACAGTTGTTTAGCAGATAACAGATGAATTTATTTAGTGAAGATAAAAGAGAAACGACCCTCTGAAGAGCCAGCAATATTTGCCAAATTTTCTTGGCAAAAGAGAATACAACTAGTGTGAAAATCTAAACCCCAAGTAGCCACAATTACTTAACAATTATTTTCAGAAGACTTTCTTTCAATGAAAACAAACAAACAAAAAAAACCCCTCAAACCCAGGAGGGGGTAAAAGTAATAAAAATGAACCAAAGCCATTGCCCTCCAGTGTGTTCAAGGCAGAAGATGATAAATTTTAGGTATATGTAATTTAACATTTGTCCTATTCTAATATCAATTTACATGATGAGATAAAAATATAAGTATATAGTTTGTTTTCCTCAGAAGAAAAATATTTACTGAGTTTGAAAATGGTTTTCAAATTTATGAATTTAAATAAATGTCAGTTCAAAAGTTGGTTATCATACTGTCTAAATTTATGCCTATAAAATTATTTTTATAATCCTATAAAATTTCATGTTGCCTCACCAGAAATAGTAATGTGTCTTTTTTAGAGTGGTATGTATGACTCACGGCTGCTCAAAGTGTGCTGAGTTGAACTCCTTCATAGGCTTTTCCTGGCTAGGGAGCTCTGGTGGCAGAGTTGTTAGGGAATTGCACTGCTAACACAAAAACAGCGCCTCTCTGGTGGATGGAAGAAATACATCAATCTTCTCCCGTGTCGTTTACTATCTGTTGGTTATAACAGGAGTGTAATGAGTTAAGTGTGAATTAACTTTGGAGAGAAGATTGTCAGACCTGCTTCTTCATGCACCTCTGGGTGAGTTTGAAGTGACAACTCATAGGCTAGTAGTTGAGTGTGTTACCTTTTGTACCACTCATGAACTCATGCATCCAGAGGTAATTTAAAGTAGGTAAAATATGCATTAACCACCAGTGCTCAGAACAACTATATCAAAGAACATATTCACTCACTCATTGAGACTAGGTCAGGACTAACTCAGAGTTGACCCCTCTCTTTCTCTGAAAGTGATTTTTAGAGACTGTAAATGTCAGGCGAGTAGATTTCTCATTTTTCTCTTGCAGAACAGCTGGTGGATTTAAACCACTTGCCTTTGGGATGGCAGCACGATTCTTTACCTATTCAGCTACCAGAGATCACTAAATTGACTAAACTCATTTGTCTTTTCTTCTTTGGAAAATATAACCTGTAATACTTGCTGCTATAGACTCTAGTTGCCCTATTTAAATCAACTATTAGACTCCACTTAAATTTAATTTCCAACTACAAAAATAAATAATAGGACAAGTATCTTCATATTCATCTATTAATTAATGAATTATTTCTAACTTTTGTTTTGAATGACATATTCCTTTATTAGCAGAGGTTGCTTTGATTTACTAATTTGGAAAAAGCTTGTTATTGATAAAATTACATTTCTTTAGTTCTATGTGAATGACAATATTATACTGCTGTTGTTATTCTTGAGTACTATAGAATTAACAGATAGCTGACCCTCTAGTGGGTTTTCAGAGGCAAGTTAATAACATGGGAGGAGATTGCCCATCCTTTTCCCACGGAACAGCTGATGCCCTCAAACCATCTGCTTTCAGGATTGCAGTGCAGCTTCTTACCACTAGGCCACCAGAGCTACCTAATATTATACTACCTGATCCAAAATTTTCCAAATACTTGATTTACAGTATGCTCTTTCAGATTCACACATACCCACAGGGAAGTATATATGCAGCTGAGAAAAAAGTTTTTATACTATTTTACTGGTTGCTCTGAATAGCCATGTTATCATATCAGAGCTGTTGTGAGTAAACATGCTTAAACCAAGGGAGAAGGCTAGTTGATGTAGGAGCATTGTAACTTAAAATGGGACAACCAGTCTTTGGAGAAGACATCATGCTTGGAAGGGTGGAGGGACAGTTCAGGAGAAGACCCCAAAGAGATGTATTGACACAGTAAATGAGGAAATGGTGGTAGGTGTATCAGAGACAGACCGGCTCAGGACAGGGCAGGCTTCAGGACTGCTGTGTGTATACACAATATAGACAACGGATGGCACATAGCAACAGCAATGTAATAAAAATTTTTAAGTAAAAAATATCTTGGTTGATGTACAGTTCTAAGATCTTTAGTTATAACACTGAAAATGTATTCGCTGATTGTACTGTGTATGTAATGACATAGTATCAAACACTAACTGAATGTCAAAATAGGAGCTTGGAACCAAAAAAATATTCTTTAATTTTAAATAATATTTTTAATACCAAGGAACAAAATGGACTCTATCAAACATCATAAAATACATCGTTTAACATAATGAGTAAAGATACTATGCAAGCTTAGAATCAAGACCTACAATAGTCCAAACCCCTTTTGTAAAGCAGTCCATTCAGTAAGTAATAATTAATTTACTTTTTTAGTAGGCCATTCTTCATTATAGGTCAGTTGATATGCTTTTCAATTTTTACACTATTGGACCATCACATATGAATATAATGTATATAGGTATTGATTATAAAATGATTTTTTCTATCCTTTTCCCTTTATACTGGGAATACATAAAATACTCTGTGTGATGGTACAAAAAAAATCTGTATATTATTTTAAAAAAACCACAAGCAAACAACAAACAATAAGTTAATATTTGCTTTTGAGTCCGTCTCTACTCATGACAATCTCATATGTAAGAAAGGAAGCAGAGCTCTGTGGAGTTCTCAGTGACTGATTTTCAGAAGTCTATCAAGCTTTTCTTTATACGAGCCTCTGGACATACTCAAACATCCAACCTTTTGGTACCAGCCAAGTTTGCTAACAGTTTACATCAACAGCAGACACTGACTAATAAGAGACAGACCTAAATTAGAGGTTCTGTTCTGCCATTTCAACTGATCCTAGGAAATTTCCTAATCTGTTCATATGAATTCTTCATGATAATAAATAAAATTGTATTTCAAATAAATATATATACATCAGATACTCCATGTTAGTTCCTCAATTTCAGACACTCCTTAAATAGTAGTTGTGGTTTTATATCTTTCTCTTTGATTTAATTGATGTCTAGCTCTATATGATTTTATTTCATCTGATCAGCTTTACCATATTGATAATTTAGATTCTAGAAATCTTCCTGTTTTATCTTCCATCAGCTTGCATTCAGTTTATCTAGTGTTAGGTCTTGAGTTCAAATGCTGGAGTAAAACGTTTGAGTTCATACAATAGGTGATAAACCAACATATATGTAGGTAGTGGCTAGAATTATAGCAGTGGCAGGGACAAGGTTTTCATGCATAGATATCTATATTAGAACTCGTCACTTATAATTAGACTGGGGTCCTAATCATAGATTACCTTTTGTAGTGTTTTTCCTTAATACCCCAGATAAAATAATTGTGATAGACTTGTTGTAATCTGTCTGATGGGCCATGTGGCCAATTATCAGCCATCAACTTGAAGACAAACCCACCAATCTGTAATGGACTGGTATGAAAGAAAAAAAGGAGAACGTCTTGAAAATATTAACTATAACTTTAAAATTTGATTGAAGTATTATAAAAACAAGAAGTAAAAGTTCAAGAATTGTAGAGAACAGTTAGAAATTAGAACTATGACTCCAGAGCCATTCTTAGAGCTCTCTTTGAATGCTGTTCTTCACAAGCTCCAAGGTCACCTTGCTTCTAAGGTTTGCCTAGTGGGAATGTAGAGGCTCCAAGAATAAAGACTGCTTATTTATGAGAGCTCTTTACCGTAGTGTGGATCAATAGTAACTGCAGCAGCTCCTTGACCCAAACCCTGCTTGGCCATAATTCAGTTACCCCAAGACTGTTGTTTGTTGTTTTTTTTAAATCTTTTTAACTATTTCCTCCTTTTATTTTAAAAAGAGAAGTGAAGAAAAACAAACAAAATACAACCAAAACAAGCAAACAAAAAAACAACCAAGCTAGGTATAGCCAATTATTAGTGACCCTACATCATCCATTATAAACTACTAAAATATATGCCTATTCTACTAAAAGAAGAAATTTTTAAAAATCACTGTTAGTCATTCATTGCTGGCAAGTGTAAACAAACTCAGAACTTATTCTTATTTGGACGTCTGAGGTTGGAAAATGAAAGAGGCAAGGCCGTTGTTGTAATACCATTGACAGGGAACTGACCCAGGGCTAACCACCTAGCTGGTTTTCAATGGCAATAAATCAAACAAGAGGAGTTTCCCACCTTTCTCCTATGGGGTAACTGCTGGATTCAATCTGCATGGCTTCTGGTTAGAAGTACTACTCCTTAGAACTAAACCACACACACACACACACAAAAATCACACATATACAACTAGAGCAATCAGTTTTACTCCTAGGAAATATTATGCACTTTTGATGACAGTCATGCAAAAATAGATGCGAAATATATATTCATTTAATTAGTACTTCACAGACACAGAGACAACTTGAATGCCCTGTCAATATAGAAAATACTAAGTAAATTATGGTATATTTATAGTGTGGGATATACCTATGAGTTAGATTGTTGTTGTTGTTGTTATTGATTGCCATTGAGTTGAGCACGAATCATAATGACTCTATGAACAAAAGGCCTGAAGCTTTTCTGTAACTATTGTTCATAGCTTTAGATTAATACACTATAAATATAGAGGGTAGATATGGAACCACTCTTATAGTTTACAGTGCATGAAATTGAGTCCATGGCAACGTGTCTTACTGACACTGATTAATTTTTTTTGTGGTGTTTGTTTCTTTTTTTAATGACTAGATAATTCTTATGTATTACTATTTTTAAAAGGAAATAAGTGATACCATAAAAATAAAACATTTTTAAATGTTTATTGTTACCAATTAGTAAGAATCCGAACCCTGTTGCATCAAAGAAAGGAAGTTGGCTAGAGTCTGTTGTGAGAAAAGTGTATTTTTGTTAGGTGCCATGGATTCAAGTAGGACTCAATGACCCTATGAACAAAAGAAATGAACCCTGGTCTATCCTGTGCCATCCTCACATTTCCTGACACACAAAAGCCCATTGCAGCAGTGACCTTGTCAATCTATCCACCTGGTTGAGGGTCTTCCTTACCTTTGCTGACCCTCCACCCTTCCCAGCATCATGTCCTTCTCCAAGGAGTAGCAACTCCTAGCAACATGTCCAAAGTATGGGAGCAAATCCTCGTCATTCCTGCCTTCAAAGAGCTCTCTGACAGCATCATCACCAAAACATACCTGTTCATTCTCTTGGCTGTCCTTGGGATGTTTAGTGCTCTTCTCTAACACCGCAGCTCAAAGGTGTCAATTCTTTTATCTGTCATACTTATTCATTGTAAAGTTCTCAGATACATAACTAGTAATCGGAAAGACTATGGCCTGAATCAGACGCACCTTAGTCTTCAAACAGACATCACTACTATTCAATAATTTGGAAAGGTCCCTAACTGCAGATTTTTCCAGTGCAATATATCTCCTTATTTCCTAATAGACTAGGTAATTTCTTCTCCTGATAGTCCTGGTGTCCATGCAAATATTTATTAAAGTTATGTGTTGTTGGTTTTTTTTCCACTTTAGAAAGCTAGACTTAAAATATAGTATGCTTTTTCTAGCCTACGTTTTCATGATGGGGCACAGATAGGATTTAAACCCAGGATTCTTAACTTCACCACATTCATATACCATTCTGTGGTGGTACAAAGTGTGATTAATACTGGTATGGTTTCATTTCATGGGTGAAAGAGAAAAGCATTACACTTCAAAATAAAACAGCACATATTGTTGATTTCTTATTATTAAAATAAAGGTATACTTCCCTACACAAGTGTTCTTAAATTTTTTATAAAATAACATTTTATTTACAATATATTTTGATAACTTACAAGGATCTTACAAAAATGTCAAATTATGTTTAAATGAAATCACTTTGTTCAAATTGCTGGTAAGAGATTTGAGAAATTCCTGTGTTCTTGGGAGAAATAAAATAGAAAATTGTGTTTCTTCATACCTTCGCACCTTCTGATGACTCAGATAATGTTTATTTCTACATATAGTGGAGCTCTGATCACATTTAAAATCTATTTTAGTCAAGCCTCTTTTGGAAATTATATCTCAATGATAATATTCTGTACACTTTTTAACTTTTCTTTGATTACCTTTCCATTTGTTTATTTGCTAAAACAAAATATGTAAAAAAGGGAATGTCTGCTTTTATAATCCATAAGAAATACACAAGTAACTTTGTGTCTACAGAAATAATACAAATACATTTCAATAAGTTTTACCTTTGTAGGATGTTAATTAATTGCTTGGCTTAAATAACTAGGGATTTTTAGGAAAATAACTGGTATTTTTCTCTGAAATCCATTGGAATGGTTTCTGTTCAGTAGCCTAAGTCTTTAAAGAGTTACAATTTATATTAACAATTACAAGAAATTTGGATTCAGCCTATTTAAGCAATAACAACTAATTATGTGCTTAACACTTTTCTAAAAGAAGTAAAAATTAATTGTTCAGTGCTATAATTTTCAAGGCAAACTGTCTAGAAAAATATATTTTAGTAATGTAACATAGTGTATCTATTTTAATACATAACACTTTATGAAAAATAATGTAAACTTAAATTTTTTAAACACAGTAGGATAAATTAGAATGTTCAAAGACAAACATATAAATCTTATCAAATACTGTTTTTCAAGAAATGGAATGTTCTCTCCTGAAAAACTTGCTGTCATATAAATTTAAGTCTTGTATGGCATGTTCTTAACTTAATTACTTAACTTGTGTAACACGCAGTACCTGCGTGGTGTGGGGTCCACTGAGTCACCTCCTGTCACATGCCTTGTAACCCCGCACTCTGCCTTGCCGCCCCAGTACCTTGTGCTTCAAGATTTGAAGGTGTCAGCCTTGACCCAAGGGGCTTGCTTTTGCATTCCAACATATAGCTAGATTTATTTGCATGTTGATTTTTTTCTTTTAAAAAGTCAGAATGTAAAACATATTTGCCATGTGTTTGTCTTACATATTCATTTTCAGTATACTTCAAGTCTATATTCATAGATTTAAAGATGGAATGCATAAAATGGAATAAACGTGTATTCTGGCAAAATGGTTTTTAAGTCCCATGGCAGAATATTTTCCTTTATTCTGATAATTCTGTCATTAAATAGAACCATTTCTTTATATCTATATATGATAGTCGTAGAGTGCCATCAAGCCTGAACTGATCAATAGCTTACTTTTCAGGGAATTTCAGAGAAAGTAAATCTTGTGGGAGGGGATTGCAAATCTTACTTCAGAAGAGCAGCGGGTGAATTCGAAGTGCTTTGAGTTGGCAGCACAACATCTTACGACTAAATCACTAGAGCTCAGATTTATTTATACGTTTCTTAATTTGAAAAATATTTTCTAAATGCAAAGGAAAACAAGCAAAACACCCAGACTTTGCCCCCAAAAATATTAACTCTCCTTTTGATCAGCAATGAGGTATTTAAGTAGAGACTGGGAGAGGAGGTTAGATGCTGCAAATATGTTCATCATAATTCAATCTGATGTTTTAAAGCAAAAACACAACTCAGTAATACTGGAAAAATGAAAACATGCAAAAAAATGGAGATTGGGGGTGGGGGGGCGAGAAAGACTTATGCTGCGGTCTATGTTGCTCAGAATTCTATCAACCCAGCTAATTTTAGCATCTAGTTGCCATCTCCTGTGCTGACTCTTGCATGAATTTTTCTTGCTACCAATTCTTAGGAGCCTGAATGCTATATCTTAGTTTATGAAAATTGCTGAAGGCACTTCTGAATTCCTCTTGCCACATCATGTACACACCATTTTACCATCATTAGATGCCAAGACAAAGAAGACTCCTTCTACCAGCAGGAACAGAGGCCAATTTAATCAAATATTAAAAGGAGTAATAATATCCAAACAAATATGTCTTCTTTAAATCAGCTTTAAGAATAAATGATATTTTGTCACGTTCATCAAAAAATGGACATTCTGAATCCTCACAATCAGTCTCTGAGTCATAATATATTTGACAATTGTTTTTTACTTCTTTTCTTTTTCACTTTATGAGATTTTTTTTTAATTATTTTTGTGTGAGTGTACCGTCAAATCAGATCTGACCAGTACAGGAGGAGATTGTCCCTCCTTACCCGGCAGAGCATCTGGTGGATTCGAACCGTGTGCCTCTGGGATTGTAGTTGCAGCTCCTTGCCACTAAGCCACCAGAGCTCCCCACTTTATGAGAATTTAAAGTATTGGTTAAAAAGTTCAAACTTATATATTTCTCCTGTGTAGTCCAGAAAAAAATAGAAAGGTCATAAATTTTGGTATTAAAACATGTTAAATTGCAAAACTGACTTTGAAATTCAAATACATTTTTTGATCCCATTTAAATCACTATCTTATCATATATTTTATTGTTGTTATGTGCCATCAAGACAAGTATGACTCATAGTGACCCTATGAACAACTGTTCTAAACACTGTCCTATCCCAAGCCATCTTGACAATGTCAGACACACTCAAGCCTGTCACTGCAGTTAACTGGTTGAGGGCCTACCTTTCCTCCTTCTTCTTTAAACCTTCCCGAGTGTGATGTACCTCTCCAAGGAATAACCTCTCCTAACAACGTGCACAAAATATGTGCGATGAAGTTTTATCATCCTTGCCTCCAAGGAGTACTCTGGCTGCATTTTCTTCAAGACATATCTGTTTGTTTTCTTTACAATCCATGGAATCATCAACACCCTATATGATTTCCCACATTATTTGAAATAAGAATTATTTCAAAGGCACAAATTCTTCTATCATCCTTAGTCATCTTTCTGTTTTACCATATATATGTATGCTATGAAAATCATCTGTAATTACTATGATTTTGTGCAAAATTCTTCTTAAAATACGATACTATTGTTGTTGTTAAGTGCAGTGGAGTCATAGACAACTCATAGTGACCCTATGAAATAAAGACCTAAACAATGACTTTCATCATTTCTCCAAGTTCATAGAGTTTCCTGAAGCAAGCTATTTTGGAAGTGGATGCCACTCCTGCTTCCAAGCTTCTTTTAATCAAGAAGCTCCACCAAACACTCTTCACCATCGTTAACCATTATCACATTTGATGCATCAGTGTCACAGTGCTTAGCATCTCAGCAACCACGAGTTACCTCTGTACAGCAAATGGGCAGACCAGTGCAATACCACATAGAAGAATGTTTGACAAAAACAATTAAAACTAGGCCTGAGGGCCACAGATTAAAATCACTCACCTTTGACTTGGTAGCATAACTTTTTATCCATGAGGCCCCCAGAGCTCTATGTTGGTGGTGGTGTTGTTAAGTGCAATCGAGTTGTAGACGACTCATAGTGACCCTGTGAACAAAAGACCTGAACACTTGTATAACTTTTATTGTTTCTCCAAGTTCATAGAGTTTCTGGAGGCTGAAAAAAGTGTTTTTATTACTCCATTATTAGGGTGATAAGAAAAACAAAGAAAATATTATGTGTTTGGTACATACTAATGTTGTTGTTATGTGCTGTCGAGTCGCTTGCGACTCATAGCGACCCTATGTACAACAGCCCTAAACTCTGCTCTGTCCTCTGACAATCGCACTGTCTCTGACACTCCCATCCCAATTATCCCAGTCACTGAATCAATCCACCTCATAGAGGGTCTTCCCCTCCTGAACTGTCCCTTTACCCTCCCAAGCATGCGCTCCTTCTCCAAAGACTGGTCTCTCCTCACAACATGTCCAAAGTATGTTAGATGGAGCCTCAGAATCCTTGCCTCCAAGGAGCCACCTTGTTTAACCCTTTCCAGGGTGAATCTGTTTGTTTTCCTAGCAGTCCATGGTATTCTTAATACTCTTCTCCAGCACCACAGCTCAAGGGCTAATACTTTGTTTAAACAAATTCCCTTTGCCTTTCTTTCTTTCCTTTATTGCCACCCAGGTTTAAACAAATCTCACAGTGTCAATCCCTTATTACTACCAGTATAAACAACCGTATCATAGTACTATCATAACCAATCATTTGACAAGGTTTTTCTGTTCTAGTATTATTCTCTCTCTCTCTTTTTTTTTTTTTGTAGTTAGCAAAAATGCTGTGCAGACATACTTTGAAACTATACAATTAGATGGCTTCTGATAAAACTTTCATCCATTATTTTAGTACCCCTGGGAGGATATGGAAATCAGTTTCTGTAAACATTAATCATACTGGTCTATGCAATTGAGATTCACAGTAACAATATAGGGCAGAGTAGAAATGCCCTTTTAATTTTCAAGGATGTGATCTTTATAATTATAGGATTTGGTGACACAATGAGTAAGTAGTTTCACTATCAACCTAAAAGCTCTTGGTGCAAATTTACCAGATTCTTCAAAGAAGAAAAATGGCCAGTCTCCTTTTGTGTGATTTACAGCCTATGGAAAACAGCTGAAAGGTCAGATTTCAGTCTGTTCCGACTTGATGAAACATAACAGCATAACAACAATAGCAACCTTTTTAATAGGGAGATCTGGTGGCCTTATCTTTTGAGAGTTGCACTGCAATTCCAAAAATGGCACCTTTCAGACAGTTCAAATCCACCAGTGACTCCATAGGAGAGAAAAAAGAGATTATTTTCCTGTGCAATTTACAGCCTCCTAAAACTGCTAAAGGGCTGAACATGAGTCAGTTCCAAGTCAAAATGTATTTCCTAAAGTTTAAGTAATCTTTCTGAAAGACTATCTCCCACAAGGCAGATCATTGGAGGAAGATTTGCAGTGGTAAGAAAGAAGAACAACATATAATCACTAATCAAATCTTTCACTCCAAGACTTTGGAAAAAACAGGGATAAAACTAAATGTAAATCAATCAAGAGAAAAAAGAAATATTAAGATTATATTGCAAATCTATGAAAAACAATGGAGATTATTTGAACACAAACATTGGCAAAATATCTTTAAATATTAACCTAAAAGCCAAATATTGCTCTTTATTAATTGATAAATATTTACATAGACTATTCAAGTAACAAAAATGAAACATTAAAAACAAACAAACAAAAAAATAATTACCACACTGTCAGATCACCATTTTGGGGGACAGGAATAAATATGGATTTCTTCTGATCATTGTAAAAAAACCAAAAAAAAAAGCAATATTACTAAAACCCAAAGAAGTAGAAAAAGATATGTCACCAAAAACCTTACAGAAAGAACACAAATTTTAAGTGAAATATAAACACTCATGACAAATTGTTATTGTGATTAGGAGCTGTTGAGTTGAGTATGACACATAGCAACCCTAGGAACAACAGATCTGAACTCTCTCCTATCGTATGCCACCCTCACAATTTCTGACATATTTGAACCCCTTGGCACAGTCACTGTGTCAATATACCTGGTTGAGGGCCTCCTATCTTGCCATCCGTCCATCTTCCCAAACATGATGTCTCTCTCTAATGAATATCATATCAAAATAATATGCCCAAAGTATGTAAGATGAAGTTTAATCATCTTCGTCTCCAAGGAGCACTCTAGTTATACCTTTACCAAGTCATATCTATTTGTTCTTTTGGCCATCCAGTATTCTTATCCAACACCACAGGTAAAAGGCATCAGTACTTCTGTCATCCTTATTCACTATCCATCTCTCAGAGCATAGCAAGTAATTGAAAAGACCATGACCTTAATTATGCACACCTTTGTCCTCAAACTAACATCATTGTTCATAAATAATTTGGAGAGGTCCCAGATGGCAGATTTCCCAGTGCAGTACATATTCTGATCTCCTGGCTGCTACTACCATGTACATTGATTGTGGACCCAAGTAAGGTGAAGTCATTGACAGTTTCAATCTTTTCTCCATCTATCTTGATGTTGCCTATTGAGCCAAAGGTGAAAATTTTTGTTTTCTTAGTGTTTACATGCAATGGCTATTAAAGGCTGTAATCTCTGTGGCCTAGTGGCAAGAATCTGCACTGCAATCCTGAAGGCACTTGGTTCAAGGCCACCAGTTGCTCCGTGGGAGAAGGATGGGTAATCTCCTCCCATGCAATTAACTGCCTCTGAAAACCCATCAGAAGATCAGCTATGATTTGATTCTGACTTTACAGTACTTAACAACAGTAACAAAAAACTGTTACATTTTACAGCAGGTGACTTACAGTACTACTAACTCACTAAACTACAAACTCACAAAACTCTATAAATGTACAGAAATGATGGTAGTCATAGAACAGAGTTCTGTACAAAAATGATGTTAGCTATAGAATAGAGTTCAGGTCTTTTGTGCAAAACTTACTCTCAGACAAATTCTATATGAAGATTTTAATTATTTATACTTTATTTCTATTTTGTTTATTTATACTATTTGTTTATTCAAATTGCACCATTTAACCCCCAGTGAAGAATGATAAAGATACATAATGTTAAATAGAATGTAAATTTTATAATACATATTTGAGATTTCCCATGAAAATTTATATTAGTGTCCAGTCCAAAACATACTACGGTAATCAACTGCTTGTATTTCATCAGTATAAACTTATCTATTCCTCAAAATAAAATAATTTGCTGGAGATTTTAATGATTTATACTTTTTTATGTTATGAATCAGAAAATAAGAGAGATCACTTGTTCAAGATTGGAAAGAGGTTTTGGCCAAGCCAGGATTTCATTCCAAGTCTGGCTGACAACCCAGGCCATGTTTCCTTCATTATATAATGTAGCTCTTCATCTATAAAAATTAAATTGCCCAGCATAAAAATCTTTCTCTTCCTCTATAAAAATAATTGAAAAGTGTCAAAACCAATTCTGCCCATATTTTAATAATTTATTTCTTTACTAGAGATCTTAAATTATTTTATCCCGTATCTCTAGGTAATAAAATGTTTCAAAAGTCAACAAAGGGGTCTTTAATCATGCAGCTAAAAAGCAAAAGTCACTGTGGGATTTTTATCAATGACAAATGGGTAGGAATAGTAGATCTTAAAGGAACCCATTATTTATTTAAACATTTTCTAAAAATTACTGTTTACCAAATGTTGTTATGCCGTCTAGATGCCTGTGATCCATAGCAACCCTACAGCGAGCAGCTCAAACCCTTCACTATCCTGAGCCAGGCTCACTAATTCCGACACATCAACCCTCATTGCCCCAGTTACTGTATTAATCCATCCCATTTGGGGTCTTCCTCTCCTGCGTTGTCCCTTCACCCTTCACAGCATGATGTCCTTTTCCAAGGAGCAACCTCTCTTGACTATGTGAGATGGAGCTTCAAAGTCCTAGCTTCTCTCAAACTGGAGAAAACTGGTTTCACCCTCTCCACAATTAAAAAATTAAATGTGAATTGTTGAAAAATTTAAAGTTTTAATATATTATGATGATGAAATTAATAAAATAGAAACATTTAACATAATGTCTAGATTTTGGTATCAGAAGTCATAAAGCTTTAAGTAAGAATAGTTTGGAGGATTTCTTAATTTGCCAGTGCTTCTAAGCAGAAACGCCGTTAAGTGGGAGCTTTAACATATATGTTTGCTATCACACAGTTTAAGAGACTAGAAATCTGAACATAGGATGCTCATTACTCTGGTAGCCTAGTCGGTAGATTTTGCTCTCCCAAAGGTTAACCAGTGGGTTCACGACAGGAAGATGGACAATCCTCTTCCATCATGGAATGTACTGTCTCCAAAAACCCACTGGGGAGTTGCCATCAAAAACCTATTGGAGAGTTGGCTTCAACTAACTCAGCGGGGAGGAGTTTAAGTTTCATAAGCAAAAGCACTTTTGGTTTTCTTTTGGGTAAAAGCCATGTCTCAGTTTATTTTAGATTCTTCTCAGTTTTCTTTTGTGATTTTCAATTGTTATCAATCTGTGTTTTTTCCTTAGTGCCAACTCTGATCTTTTTGTATTTATAAAGTGAGTAGCTTGATTAAAAAAATATGAATAGGTTTAAGACATACCCTATACTAAAATATCCTTATTAATATGACAAGGAAAATCCCATTTAAAAGTGGAATCATGTCCACAGATATTATTATTCTCTTATTTGGAATTTTGACTTAAGCTGACCTCACATGTACAGAATAGAACTACTTCCTACAATCTTCAAGGCCATGATCTCTTGGAAGCTGATTATCAGACCTGTTTTTGTGACATATCTGGATGGGTTTGAACTCCTAACCTTGCAGCTAAGTCAAATGCTTAACAATTTGACCTACCTGGCAACTCGTTCTATTGTTTTAACAGTTAAAAGGATATATATTTTGAGGGAGCACAATTCAAACCACACAAAAAGGCAAATACATACATATACACATTAATTATGTATGTTGTTGTGTACTGTAGAGTCAGAACCAACCCATAGCTGATCCTCCAGTGAGTTTTCAGAGGCAGTTAATTGCATGGTAGGAGATTGTCCATCCTTTTCCGTGGATAGTAACCTCACACTGCATGCCTTTGGGATTGCAGTGCAGCTTCTTGCCACTACTAGGCCAACAGAGCTCCATTAATTATATATGCTCACTCAAATAGTCATCACTGTTCTTTCTCAATAAACAAATATTGAAGACCTATGTGACTAGAGAACAATCACTTGGCCAACTAACTGGAAGATATCTGTATTTGTTCCCATCCCAAAGAAGGGTGACCCAACAGAGTGTGGAAACTATAGAACAATATTATTGACTTCACAACCAAGCAAGATTCTGCAGAAGATTATCCAAAAAACGACTGGAACAGCACATCAACAGAGAACTGCCAGAAGTCCAGGCTGGGTTTAGAAGAGGGCGTGGTACTAGGGATATTGTAGCTAATGTCTGATGGATCTTGGCTGAAAGCAGGGAATACCAGAGGAATGTCCATCTGTGTTTCATTGATTATGCAAAGGCATTTGACTGTGTGGATCATAACAAACTGTGGCTGACTCTGAGAAGAATTGAAATGAATGCCAGAACACTTGATCATGCTAATGCGAAAGCTATGCTTGGACCAAGAGGCAGTTGTCAGAACGGAGCAAGGAAACACTGCATGGTTCAAAATTGGAAAGGGCATATGCCAGAGATGTGTCCTGTCTCCATTCCTTTTCAACCTGTATGCAGAACTGATTATCCAGGAGGCTGGGCTCTATGAGAAGTGTAGTGTCAGGATTGGTGAAGGTTCCATCAAGAATCTGTGTTATGCAGATGACACAACCCTGCTTGCTGAAACTAAGGAGGCCCTGAAGCACTTGCTGCACAGGTTCAAGGACTGCAGCATTCAATATGGATTGAGGCTTAATGTCAAGAAGACAATTATTCTCACCACTGGACCAATTGGCAGCATCAAGATGTATAGTGAAGAGACTGAGATTGTTCATAGCTTTAGTGTGCTTGGCTCCACAGTCAACACTCTTGGCACTAGTGGCTAGGAAATTAAAAGACATATTGCAATGGCAAAGTCTGCTGTTAGGGACCTTTCCAAAGTTCTGAAGAGTAATGGTAGTATCTCTCTGGAGACTAAGGTGCATCTGATACAGGCCGCTTTGCCTTCACTTGTTATGCATCCAAGAGTTAGACAGTGACTAGGGAGGATAGAAGGAGAATTAATGCCTTTGGGCTGTGGTGCTGCGGAAGAGTACTGAGGGTACCATGGACTGCTAGGAAAACAAACAGATCCATCCTTGAGAGGGTTAAACTAGGCTGCTCCTTGGAGGCAAGGATTCTGAGTTTCCGTCTAACATATTTTGGACGTGTTGTAAGGAGGGACTGGTCCTTGGACAGGGACACCATGCTTTGTAGGGTGGATGGACAGCACAGGAGGGGAAGGCCCTCTATGAGGTAGATTGATTCAGTGACTGGGGTAATCTGGATGGGTGTATCTGAGACAGTGCGAATGGCACAGGATAGAGCAGAGTTTAGGGCTATTGTACATGGGGTCGCCATGAGTCGCAAGCGACTCGACGGCACATAACAACAACAGCAACATGTGACATCAGAATTTGAAGGTAAATCATCAACAACCTGCATTATGAAGATGAAACAATCCTGCTTGCTGAAACTGAGGAGAACTTGAGGTGTTTGCTCCCAAAGTTCAAGGATTACAGTTTTCGATATGGTTGAAATTCAATATCAATAAAACAAAGATTCTCACACAGGGCCAACTGGTGGCATCATGATAGAAAGAGAAGAAATTGAGATTGGTACAGTTTCATCTTACTTTGTTCTTTGATCAGCATTTTTGGCACCAGCAGTCAGGGAACAAAAAGACTAATTGCACTGGTAAAATTTGCTGTGAGGGACCTGTCCTGAGTACTGAAGAGCAATGATGCTAGTCTAGAGACTAAGGTGCACCTTATCCAGGCCATAGTCTTTACTATTGCTTGTTTTGCATCAGAGAGCTGAACAGTGACTAAAGATAATAGAAGAATAGATGCCTTTGAGTTGTGGTGCTGGAGAAGAGCCTCAGACATACTATGGACTGTTAAGAGAACAAACAGGGCTGTCTTGGAGAGGGTGAAATTAAGCTGCTCTTTGGAGGGAAGCATTTTGACCATCTGTCTTACATACTTTGAGCATGATGCCAGAAGGGAACAGTCCTTGGAGAAAGACATCATGCTTAAAAGGTGTAGGGACAGTGCAAGAGAGGAATACCCTGGATGAGATAGATGACTCGGTAACTGGGGTAATGAGGGTGGGTGTGTTGGAGACAGTGAAACTGGCTCAGGATAGAGCAGAATTCAGAGCTATTGTGCATAGGATTGCTATGAGTGGCAGGAGAATTGACAGCACATACTAATAACAATAGTATGGTTGAAACCATATTTCCTGTATTAAATTATGTTTCCATAGAATATGTGTCAGTTTTGCTAATCCAGTGTTTCCAATGGTTTGACAGTTATTAAATGATGCAACCTTGGCAATTATGCAATGATACAATCGTCCTCTAAGAAAGGACCACATAATTAGTTGTTTTAGGATTAAGGTTGGAAGCAATACCTTTCCTCAGATCATACACTTGGCTTTTCCATAAGCTGAAACAAAAGAGAAAGAACCCAAATAGTTACCTCAGTAGCACAAATTTATATCCATGGTTCGTGCATGAAAATCTTCTAAACTCAGAGAAATATTAATGTTAAGATGTTCAAGGAAACCCAGGTCCACAGAAGTTGAAAAGAGATGAAGATCTTACCCAGTGTGGACAGAGATAGAAACCTTTTTGCCAACGGCTGGTGCCCTAAAGACATTCCATTGTGGTAATCCTGTTACATCAGCATTAGACAACTAAATCCTATGTATTTAAAAAATCAGATCAAATCACCTAATAAAGTATACAGTATGAGTCTTATGTGATGAATGACAACGACAAACTAGCAATGAAGTCAGTTAGAGACCTATATATTTTTAATTCAATGAGAAGTACTGTATTAGATCCACATTGGTATACATACATGTACTTTATTAGTATAAATCTTTATAAAGCATGTAAACAAAACTGTTATATCTAGAAACTAACAAACACAATTAAATGTAGAATCTAAATGTCACTTGTACTATTAATAGGGGAGGTGAATATAGGGTTCAATTAATTGATAAAGTTTCTGTAAGAACTGAGCCCGGAAAAAAAATGGTTAGATTTGGATAGGTAGAAAAGGTAAAGACCCTATTTTTTCCTTCAGGAATATTGAGAACACGCAATCTAGGCTCATTAAGGGTGCTCAGAACATAATAAATAAGGAACTTGACTATTCTTTCTGTAAAATCATGTGAAATAAAATGGTATTGCTTAGACTGTAGATTTATGTGATAAAATGACATAAAAAATTAAATGTTATTCTGCTTGCTGGAAGGAAATATATAATAAATCAAAAAAGCAAACTTTTGTTACGTCACCATGTGTGCATGTATGATATTCATCAAATACACCATGGATAACCAAAAGCACATAAAAAATAAGACTTTCCCGTGCTGCTACCAATTAATACACTAGAAAACTTAAAAGCAAATGCATCTGAAATTCAATAAAGAACATAAGAGCTTTGGGGACAAAAGGGGTGTGTCTATTTAATAAAAAGAATTTAAGAGGATGAGAAATTTTTAAAAGGTGACTTTAAAAGGCAGTTCTTCTGTACAAGAGAACTTATGAGCTGAAAATCACAACCACAGTTTTTTTTTTCAAGCGACAGCATCAACTCCCTAACACACCTGATATGTTTAAAGGATTCAAATATAATATTACCTCATGTGGGAGCAAGCAACTGGTTTAGGTGCTCAGTGATCCAGGAACTTCAAAGCAAATTTGACTACTTTTCCCTTGACTAATGAATTTGAATTGAATCGGTATAGTGAATGAGATCCCCAAATCTCTCCTCTCTTTTTCTCATCTTTTAGAAAACACTTTACTGAATGAATATCTCAAAAATAATAACAATAGCAGCATATTTTATGGAATCTCTCCTGAATAAGGACTGCATCCTAGTGCCTAAAATGCATTTGGTAGCACTCTCAACAAGAGGCAATGGAGTTTGTTAGAGTTAATAAATCTGATGGTGGTGGTGGTTATGTACTGTCAAATGACTTGGTGGCCATTTTTAATATTAGGAATAAATCTACAGAAAATTAGAATTGTATTTAAAGCCCCAAATAAATAATTCCTAGATAAATAGATTTATATTATGTATGCTTTGTTTGTATAGTTACTTTAACCAAGGAAATGAGTATCAGCAGAAACGCTGTCTTGATTTGGAGCGTTCATCACATGTTGTGTTCTCTTGGGCGGAATAGGACTCATAGCGACTCTGTCAGTGTCAGATCAGAACCTGCCCTTCCTGCTTCATCCTCACAATTTCCACTACTTTTGACCACTACCAAATTTCATAATTGTCAAATGTAATGTTCTTTCTGCTTGTGATATATGTACTGTGATATTAAGAAGCTTAGCATCTGTTTAAAGCATTCTTTTTACTTAAATCCTGTGTCCCCTATCCCCCGAAACCCTCCTCACATCCTCTTCCACGTGTCCCGTGGCTAGTGTAGCTCACATGGCTGTCAGACGCTGAAGCGGAGTGATGTCAGCCAGCTGCAATTCATAGCAACACTATGAACGCTGATTGGAATCTTGTCCTAACATGTAAATATGCCATCATCATCATCATCATCATCATCATATCTGATATACTTGAGCCAGTTGTCAAGCAGTCTTGTTGAGAGTCTTCCTCTCTTTCATCGCCCTTCCACCTTTTCATGATGACCTTTTCCAAGGACTAGCCACTCCTAACATCATGCTCTGTCTATAAAAAACGGTAAATTTAAACTCATCATCTTCGAGTGAAAACTGGCACATAACTCACTCTCCAGCAAATTTTCAGAGGCTAAAAATGGCAAGAAAAGACAGTACTCATTTTCTCCCCATGAAGCTGCTTGTTGATTCGACCTGTCTTACTCTGGGTTAATGAGCAGCTCTGGTGGTCCAGTGGTCAGGAGCTGCTCTGGGAACTGGAAGACATGTGGCTTTTAATCCACTAGGCATGAAAAAGGCAGGTTGTCCTCCCATATGATTTACTGCCTCTGAAAACCTGAAGGAAGGTCAATGAGATGAGTCAGTTAACATTCGACAGTACACAATAACAAGAAAGCAATCAGAGCTTCGTGTCTCACTTCTTATTGTTGTTGCATGCCTTCCAATCAGAACTGACTCAGAGCTGACCTTCCAGCAAGTTTTCAGAGGCTGTTGCCCTCAGAGCAGCTAAGGGATACTAACCACCAAATCTTTGCTATTGCAGTGCAGTTTCTTACTACTAAGCCACCAGAGCTCCCTGTAGCACATGTTGAGGTCATGTGCGCCATGGAGTTGGAACCAACCCAGAGCTGACCCTCCAGGAGATTTTCAGAGGCAATAAATCACACTGGAGGACACTGCCCATCCTTCTCCTGCTGCACCATTCTTCTCTCATCGCACATGTTGTTGCTATGTGACATTGGCTCACTTGTGACTCATAGCGACCCTATGTCTATCTGGAGCCAGCCTCATCGTCTCCAACACAACCACCCCCATTACTCGTCACTGAGTCAATACATGGTTTTCCTCTCCTGTACTGTCTCTCCACCCTTCCAAGTTTGATGTTCCTCTCAAAGGACTGGCCACTCCTTGCAGTATTCTCAGAATATTTCAGATGGAGCTTCAGAATCCTTGCCTCCAAAGAGCTGCTTGTTTTTACCCTCTCTGGACCAACCTATTTGTTCTAGCAGTCCATGGTATATTCAATACTCTTCTCTACCACCACAGTTCAAAGGCATCCATTCTCCTTCTATCATCCCTAGTCATGGTCTAACTTTCTGATACATAGCAAGTGATTGTGAGTACCATTGCCTGGATCAGGCATATTTTCCTCTCCAGACTGATGTCGTTGTTCTCCAG
>NW_006399904.1:3787978-3790417 GCF_000299155.1 Elephantulus edwardii | reverse complement strand
ATTATCAATGCATCTTGGTTGCATGTTCGATCAATCTCTGATTGTAAAAGTTGGTAAAAATCTTCTATCTCCTCTTCCTTGGCTCTGGTTGTTGGTGCAGAGCAGTTTGAATCCACCAGTAACTCTGTGAAAGAAAATTCGGTAGTTTCCTTCCTTTAAGGATCACAGCATAGTAAACTTGATGGAAGAGCACTATGAATCAAAATTTGTTTGATGGTAGTGATTTTGATGTTTTGAGGCAGCTTTTAAGTGACATTATTCTTCAATGTTTAATGTTTTATCTTTTTTTGCCTACCTTTTTATTACCTTAGAGATAATAATTATTTTATTACTAGTAAATGTCAGTTATGCATTTTTTACCCCACCATATGCTATAAGGTCCTGTTTTCAACTTACAAGTAATTTCTGTGATCTCATCCCTCTACTTTAACATGTCCAAAATCTCCTCCCCCTAACTATTCAGTGTATCAGGGGAAAATCACACCTGTTCAATTAGTCATAACTACTTTTCCTTTGTTATCCTAACTTAATTGGTGTGCAAATTATACCAGACCTATCCCATACCTATTTGTTGAAAATAATTCTTCAAGTTATATTTCTTCATCCACTCTTTTAGTTTAGATGCACATCTCTATCATGGAATATTACAGTAACCTTCAAACTGATCTCTCTCTAACAACATTTTCTCTTTTCCATATTTTGCTATATTTATGTAAGCCAACTACTTCATCTCACCTCAACAGAGACTGACAGATTTGAATTACTGATCTTTTGGTTAGCTGCCAATTATTTTAACCATTGTGCTACAAAGGCCCTTTAAATGTCTTGATAATACTCTCTTTGTTCTCTTCATTTACTTCTCTTTCTTTGTTATCTCTCTTTTCCCTTCCTTTCCATTTCTATCTCTGTTATTTCTTACAATACTTTTGCTATTATTTCTCAAATAAAGTACTCACTCCCAAATAGTTGTCTGAGGACTCACTTCTGAGGAAACTCAAGCTACAGCACCAAAGAATAACTGGTAATACACTCACCAAATGTTATAATTTTCCAGAGATTTTTAAGCCTCAGAGATTAGATAATTTATCCACTATGTAATGTTAAAAATCACTATGTTATTGTTGTGTACCATCAGAACCGACCCATAGCTGACCCTCCAAAGGGTTTGTAAAGGCAGTTGTTAATCGCACGGGAGGGAATTGCCAATCTTTCTCCCATGGAACGCTGATGGCCTTGAACTGCATGACTTTGGAATTGCAGTACAGCTTCTTGCCACTAGGCCACCAGAGTTCCATTATAGGATAATATTTTTAATCAGTGCATGAATATATTCATCTCTATGTTTCTGAATTTTCATCTGTATTTATGTGGTTCTTGTTGTTGTTATGTGCTATTAAGTCAACTATGATTGAAAATTACCTTATTCACAGTAGCTCTGAACCGTATCCAGTCTCACTGTGTCCAACACACCTACCTCCATTACTCCAGTTACTATATCAATCTATCTCATTCAGGTTCTTTCTTCCTCTCCTGCTATGTCCCTTCACCCTTCTAAGAATGATGTCCTTCTCCAAGGACTGGTACCTCCTGGCAGCATGTCCAAAGTATGTGAGATGGAGCCTCAAAATCTGTCTCCAAGTAGCAACTTGATTTCACTCTCTCCAGAATAGACCTGTTGGTTCTCTTGGTAGTATATGGTATGTTCAATACTCTTCTCCAACACCACAACTCAAAGTCATCAATTCTTCTTCTACCATCTTTAGTTACTGTCTATCTCTGATGCATAGCAAAAGATTGTGAAGACCATGGCTTGGATAAGGCACATCTTAGTCTCTCTAAACTGCTGTCTTTGGTCTTAAGCACTTTGGAGAGATTCCTGACAGCAGATTTTCATAATGCAATTAGTTTGTTTTTTTTTATTTCCTGACTTTTGGTGCCAAGAATGTTGATTGTGGACCTGAGCAAACTGAAATTGTCAAAAAATCTCAATCTTATTTCCATCTATCATAGTGCTGCCAATGGCCCCAGCAGGAGAATCTTTGTTTTCTTGCTATTGAGATTCAATTCATTTTGAAAACTATAGTTCTTGACCTACTACAGCAAATGCTTCAGATTCTCTTCAGTTTCAGTAAGCCTGGTTGTGTCATCTTCATAATACAGCTTGTTGATGAGTCTTCCTCCAGTCCTGATGCTATGTTCCTCCTCATAAAGTCCAGCCTCCTGAATGATCTTTTCTACATATAAATTGGGAAGGTATGGAGACAAGACACATCCCTGATGCACTCTTTTTCCTTATTTTGAACCCATTGATGGTTCAGTGTTTCCTTGCTTTGTTCTGAGGACTGCTACCCGGCCCAAGTATAGATTTCATGAGCACAATCAGGTGTTCTGGGATTCCCATTCTTCTCAAGATTAGCCATGATTTGTTATGATCCACAC
>NW_006399904.1:3779253-3787553 GCF_000299155.1 Elephantulus edwardii | reverse complement strand
ATTCTATTTTATCATGTTTTCTACAATAGTAAAATACCAGTTAACTGCAATTCTGTGTGAAATTCTTCCAATTTAATTTCCTTTTTTAGCTGCAGTTCACTTTATCTAAGTACCAGTATAACCTGACAAAACAGAATTTATAATATGTATTTTTATAAGTAGCAGAATAAGAAGAAAAAATTAATCCTCTATAAATGGGTTTCTGTGCTCAACATGTTTGAAATATAGAACAGTTAAAAATTAGCTTCAAATAGAAACTAGCTTTTATTTTATTTTCTGTGAAACTCTTTGATCTTTATTTTTATGTTTTCTTTTAAAATATTTACTTGTTATATATTTGAACAATGTATCGACATTTTTTTGGTATGAATTAGGAGGTCGCTAACTCCCCTTAATCTTTTTTCTCCCTTACCTCTTTGTTCATCTTCCCCTCCAATAATAGCTCCTATTCTTAAATCCTATTACTTGTGCTAATTTAGATCTGAGAAATAAAGGGGGGGGAGTGAACAACAGAAACAAAATACTGCCGTAAAACTGAGAAATGACTCCACATGTAATCTGGTGAAGTCAGCACAGAAGAAAGAGGTCACAATAATTGTCTCAGAAATTAGCACAGGAAAAGAGAACTTGCAAATATAAACACACTTCTAAAACAAGTCATTTCATTGTATTTTTTTCAGAATAAGCAAATACTAATTAGTTTTCCCTGCTAAAAGTAGAACAGGGTAAAACTAAGTCTCCTTTTAGAGAGTTAGATTTTAGGCAGCTTTGATTATCACTGATTCGTTTAGAAGTTTAGATGTAACCCATTGCTGTTGTGTGCCATCAAATTGAAACAGACTCACAGTTGAACAGTTGAACTTCCAGTGGATTTTTAGAGATTGTAAATAGCATAGGAGGAGATTGCACAACTTTTTTCTCTAGAGAAGCTAGTAGCTTTGAACCACTTGTCGTTGAGTTGACAGTGTAATTCCTCACCCACGAGGCCATAGATAATCTAGTTAAAAGAAACCAAATTCATTATACTAAATATACCATATGTGAAAGTATTCTTAATGTTTAAGATATAAATCTCTTGGAAAAAAGAAACCATAATATTTGGATATATTTTTCAATTAATTATTTCAGAGAAGTATTAACTCTTGAAAAACCATTTTTTAAATAAATTCCAAGTGAAGTGTATATCCTTCACATACATAAATAAGGTTGAAAGTAACCTCATTTTAAAGAGGCAATGATTGCAGCATATGAATTATCTTGTCATGAAGGGTAAAATTATATCATAGTAATAGATGACTGGAAGACTGAGTTCTAAAAGTGGCCTACATATATTTAGCAAAATTCATGTTATTACCCAGCAGGAGATTAGATCCAGCAGCCATTTGTATTCTGTAATTTGGCATCATTCAAACCAAGCAGAATTTTCTGTACTTTTTTTTGTTATAGCCATTGTACTATATTTTACTTTTCTAGTTGATTTAAATGGATAGCAGGCTTCCTCCCACCCCCCACTTTTCCTTCATTTTAAATCTTTACTATAGGGAAAAAAAAGTCTTAGTCAAAAGAATATATGAGAAATAATTTCCCTTGTTGAAAAATGTTTCTTTGAATGACAAAACCAAAATTGTTTTCATTAAGTAGATCGTTATTAAATGATTTTCATTAACATTTAAGAAAAATAGAATGCTTTTGTATATGTTTGTACCCACAAAAAAGAAACATTCTATCTTAAATACTTGGTATATATAAGTTTATATTTTTATTTGTATGTATTGTATATATGTGTACTTGTCTAGTGTTTCCACTAAAGTTATCCTTCCCATTACCTATGCTTTTCTAGTCCACATTTTGTCCAATTATGTTGTTTCCCAGTCCTATATTTTTACAAACAACTTGTGTCACAGTATAGGCTAATAACTTGCTTTGAATTATGAGAATAATATTCATGCTTCTGCTTGACTTGGGCAGTAGATGGTGCTAGATAAATTCCAAACCTTCTCATGGAATTACTCAAGTCAGATGCTTTGCATCAAAACAGATGCAAATTGCTTTTCACTTTAATTCATATTGAAAATAAAACCTATGTTTAATAATTCATTTTGGTAAAATGATGGCTTTTGTAGAAGAAAGCAGGTCACTTGTCAATTCCAAAATATTAAATGACTGTCATATATTCCAAGGCAAAATCATATTTTCAAAGAGAAAGAGAGAGAGGCAATGATCTGTGTATTGTCAGATGACTTGGGTGTAACATTTGTTCTTTTAAAACTTGTATGCTTATTTTAATTCTGAGTTGTTAAAGTGCCACTCTATATAGAAAGGAATGAGTCATTCAAGATCTGTAGGCAGAGCACAGAGTATCATACAATGAAGAAAAGCAGCACATCATGACTTGCTCTGAATTCTAAATACTAAGTCAAATTTACTTAGAAAAGAAAGAGATAAAAGAAAAAAATGCTTGGCAATAGGGAAAGAAGAGAAAAGTGAAAAACCTAAGACATAAAAAATTAAGTTTGTGGAAATATTTATGTATTAAAACCCACTGGAAATAATAAATTATTTATCCAGGTTCTGCTTCAAATCTGCAAGTATACATCTGGCTCCTGTGTGTGTGTGTGTGTGTGTGTGTGTGTGTTATGTGTGAACACCCAGACGGGTAATTCAAATCATTATGAATAAGTAAAAGTAAAACCAATATTCTCTATTCTGCATGGAGAAATAATAGAAGAAGTAATAGCAAATCCCTCATACAATACTTTATTTATGTTTAAAAAGTTAAATTATTATAAAAAAAACACATAACAATACCCAAAAATGTTAATTTGTAAAAACAAATACATTGCATTTTTTAACCCTGTGTCCAATTGAACCATGGATCTCATTAAAGGATAGAAATCACATAAGCTAATAGATCCTTCCTTAAATGTGTAAATAGCCTGTGTAGAAAATGATAAGGTGATAAGAGTGCAAATAGTGAGTGATTTAATGGGCTACTGAATACACAAGTTTTGTATACTGCTTTCTTACATCAGATTTTGAAGAAAAGATGGAAACATGATATCTTTATCAGGTGTTTTATGCCTTAGTTACTACACTGCTTCTTTCCTTCCTACGTTTTTTCTCTAGTATTTTGTAATCTATAACTCTTATAATGATTCTACATTAGTGCTACTATTTAGAGTAAAATATTAGGATATTTATAGAAAACTCTCTTCTACATTGATTAAACCCCCCACAAAACACTATAATAGATTCTCTATATTGTTCTAGATTATGAGATTAGAATTAATGAAGTCAGGGCAATCATAAATGATTGCTGAATGAAAGATATATATAGATTGTTCTATTTGTCTCAAGTTTACTCATTGCTTGACAAACATTAGAAGCCACTATCAAGTTTGAACACTCATACCTGACTCTCCTGGGGTTATCATAGGCTGTAAATTGCACAGGAGGAGATGGCCCATTGTTTTCCCACATAGCAGCTTGTGGGTTTGAATTGCTTGACAATTGGTGGGCAACTATGCCACTAGAAAACATACATATGTGTGTACACACACATATGTCCATATATTCAGTCCTTAGATGTGTGTGTGTCTCTGTTTATATATGGAGAGGGTGAAGCCAGGCTACTCATTGTAGGCAAAGATTCTGAAGCTTGGTCTGATATATTTTGGTCATGTTGTTAGGCGTGATCAGTCCTTGGAGAGGAACATCATGCTTGGGAGGGTGGAGGGACAACGCAGGAGAGGAAGACCCTCAATTAGATGGATTGATTCCATCACTAATTTAATGGGGGTAGGTGTGTTGGAGACACTAAGATTGGCACGGGATAGTGCAGGGTTTAAGGGTGTTGTACAAGAGACCAGCTCTAATGTGCTGTTTGATTTTCTATTGAGTGTACTTCATACATTGCTAGATATATGTATAGACATACATACACAGACATATTTTTTAGCATCAATCTCCTGGATTGATTTAGATATATAAATGGAGAAAGCATATTTTGGGAATTAAAAAAATATAACCAAAACAACTTTTATCAGAGTGAATTTCTATAGAATAGTCTATAGAATATTCTGATGGCGCTGTGTGTGCTTTTACTGCTAATCAAATGGACAACAGTTTTATTCTAACTGCTCCATAGAAGAGGATATGCAGTCTTTTCTTATTAAGATTTATACTCATGGAAAATGGATGCAGGTCACTATAAGTTTGAATCAACTCCACAGCAATAAAAAAGGAATACTTGCCATACAACCACAACTATAAACTATTGTGGTAAAGTAGTAGTTCCTTAATGTATGTTTTCTCTAATATATTTAAAAATATTATGTACATTATATAATTTTTTTAGATTTGACTTGTTTATTAATGTGTCAATGTCAATTCTGGAGAAAAAATTTTGACATACTTCAGAAATACATACATTATATAATTTTTAAAAAGTTGATAGGACATTTAAAATTTATACATTAAGTCTTTTTATTAGACAATGTTCTTCTTGTTTTGTTAAAATAATGTTTTACCTCTACACATCATTTGATTACAAAAAGGAGTTTGTGCAAATATTTTCTATTTTTTTCATTCTCAATATGTAGGAATTTCTCCATTCTTTCTCTTTAATTTTCCCTGCAACTTTTTTATGGTTTCTTAGATGATTTTTGAAGTAATTAGCAAACAAGCAAAGAGGAAGAAAGAAACTCTTTCAAGCCCAAAGTAGATTCCTTGTTGTTAGGTGCTGTTGAGTTGAGTACCACACATAGTGACCCATATGAACCACAGATATGAACCCTGTCCTAATCTGTGCTATCTTCACCATCTCTGACGTACTTGAGCCCATTGTTACAGTCTCTGTGTCAATCTATCTGATTGAGGGTCTTCCTCCTTTCGCCAAAACTCCATCTTTCCAAGCATGATATTCCTGTCCAAGGAATAGCTTCTCCTAGCAACATTTACAAAGTATGTGACAGGAATTGTCATCTTTACCTTCAAGGAGCATTCTGGCTGCACAGGCATCAAGTTTTCAAATGGATTTCAACTAAGAGCCTCGCCTTGTACAGTAGATTACAAAAAACCTCTAGACAACCTTGGTTAAAAGCTCAAATCTATCGCTTATATTGGTCTACCTTGCACAAGTGACAAAGCTTCAGTATGCTCATTTCCTTAATCTTCATATTATTGGTGAGAAGATAATCAAAGCTAAGATATTAAGAAAATCATAATAGTTCTTGACATACTATAAATAAAATAAACATCAACTATTGTATTCAAGAGCCAATTTGAGTTTAAAAATGAATAGAAATTAATAGTAAGCATTTGTGAAGAGTAAATTGCTACACGGTACCGTGACCAGAACATGATCTAGGTTACAGAACAAATGACTGATTTGTAAATGTTAGGTGCCATTGAGTCAACTATGAACAAAGGCTCTGAAACTTGCCATATCCAGAGCCAACCTCACTGTCACACTGTCATTCCATCTCATCCATGGTCATCTTCTTCTGCAATGACCCTCTACCTTTCCAAGCATGATGTCCTTGTCCAAGGACTGGTTCCTATTGGTGACATGCTCAAAGTAAGTAGCTCCAGATGCAAACAATAGGCAATTTCCTACTGTGCAGATCATAGCCTCTGTCCCTTAAATGGTCACCTATGAGTTAGTTCCAAGTTGATATATCTAAGTGTGTATGTATGTTAGGGAGCTCTGCTGGCCTAGTAGGTAAGGAGTTGTTCTGCCAACTTGAAGGCAGCCAGTTTCAATCCATTAGACTCTCTGTGGAGAAAAACTAATCTCTTCTAATGTGATTTACAGTTTCTGAATACCCAGTAGAGGTTCAGCTGTGAGTTGGTTCTGACTCAGCATACTTAACAACACAATAACATAATTTTGTAATCGTAATTCCCAAGGAATGACTGCTATCAAGATGAGTCTTTCATAGGCCACAGGAGGCCTGAAGTGAGTTTGAAAACACTGAAGTTCCTTTTCCTCTCAGAATGTTCTGTGAGAAATAACACAATTGTACTATTTAAGGGTAGTGTCTACAATGTGGGAAGAATAAGGTCAAGCATATGTTCTATAAATTGCTCAAATTACACATTAAACCACTCTTGGGATTATATTTGACTTGAATATTTTCTTTTTAAAGAAAAGTCATCTATGTTGATAAAACAGTATTCAAGCTGCTTGTCAGGATAATTTTTTTTCCTTTACAAAGTTAAATATTAAAATCAAAACCAATGTATTAGATACTCAGTGAGAACATTTATTTAAAAACTCACAGGCAACAGTTCAACTATGATATATTCATGTCTCTGTGAGACAGCTGGAAATGGCATTTTACTAAAACTCATGGTGGTAGATAAATTTCTCAGGGGTGAAAATTCCTGTTGGGTCTCTGAAAATGTCATTTATATTCATATGTGTAGCTGAAAGCCTCTGAAAATACTAATTTAAGAAATATATATATATATTTGGCATGTTATCAGAAGGGTTCAGTCCTTGGAAAAAACATCATGCTGGGAAAGTGAAGAGTCAGCAAAAGAGAGGTCATCCTTCAATGAGACGGACTGACACAGTGGCTGCAACAATAGACTTGAGCATGATGGAGATCAATAGACACAAGACAGAAGAAGGTTCAGGTACCTTGTCCACAGGTTGACTTGTTGATGTCACGAAACAACAATATACATTGGAATGGAAATGATAAATTGTTTAAATGTCAAAGTGAACAATATGAAGTAATGTGGGAAGTAATAGAAATTGAGCAGAAACTACCACAATAACAATGTGCATACTCTTCATCCTCCATTTTCTCCATTTGTATCAGGGGCTATTTTACTTCTCAGAGTCCCTGGGACTCACACATCTCCCAGTCCTCACTTGTGGAGAGCCTGGCTCAGCCTTCACTGGAGAGAATGCAGCATCTGTTGCCCAGGCCACACCCAAGAGGCCGCACTGAATTTCTGGCTTCTCTAACTACAGGTGGAATTGGCTGAAACTCTATTTCTCTGGGACATGATAATCTGACTTTGTTACTGTCCAAAGAGAGGTCAGGTAACATAACTTGGAACTGTGGGATAAAATTTGAGACAGAAAAGTGATACAATCAATAAACTTCTTTCTTCATCTTATAAAATGCTCTGAATCATGGTGGTTCTGCACAGCCCATTTTGGGAAGTTTCACATATCCAAGTGACTGTTAAGCAATGACAGTGACTCTTGGTTTTTGCATGAAGACTTGCATTGGTTTTTCCATTTTATATTCCATTTCTCTCTCTCTCTCTACTCTTGGCACATTGTTGGCTTAACACCAAATGTGTGTAGACTGTCACACTTGGTATCCAAAGGAAGCCTAGCTAAGACCATAAATAAAGAGACATGTATATGTACATGGGTATACATGGCCACATTGCATGTGTACGTGAGTTACTGAAACCTAAATGCCCACGAGTGGAAAAAATTATAAACATTTTGGATCATTCAAACTATTACATTGTTTGTAACTGAAAACAGAAATAAATATATGTTGATAGATTTACACTAACAAATGAAGTAGAAAACAATGCATACAATTGTGACTCGGTTTTTAAATGATTTGAATATATTTATTATTGCTTTTCATATATGAAAGTTCCAGAGGGATATCTTTGTTGTGTGTTACCAGTTGTCACCATGGTAGAGTGGGATTGAGAGTGAACAGAGAATTAGTACAAATTTCCCCAGTGTCACTCTTTATACTAACAATAATTTATAAGATAGGGATCTTGTTAAGTGGAAGAAAAAGCCACACTTTATAGTTTACAACTCTCTCTCATATATATGATTCTTGAACATTACACTAATTATTACTACTTTAAGTCATAATAAAATGAATTATCTTTTTTCTTCTATATTTTTAAGTCCTAATGTAATTTTCTTAGAAAGAGAGAATTTATGAAAAGTTAAAGACTACTAGGCTATCAAGGTACAGATAGTCAGTTTTACTTTTGTTATTTTCTTATGAAGGCATATTAATGGTAAGATTATGTAAGAAAAATGCTTCTGTAATAACCTTAAATATCCATAGAATTAAAAAAATAAATTCAGCATGTGTTGCTTTGTTTTTAGGGAATGTTAGTTAGCCAAAACATTTAACATAAAATTGGAATTTTCTTAAGAGTAATGTCATAAGATAAATACATTAGATTAAAATATAAGAATTTATCACTCTTGACAAGCTCTGGTGGCCTAGTGGCAAGAAGCTGCACTGCAATCCCAAAGGTACATAGTTAGAATCCACCAGATGCTCTGCTGGAGG
>NW_006399904.1:3774094-3778410 GCF_000299155.1 Elephantulus edwardii | reverse complement strand
TATGGACAGTGTATTATCTATATCTATTTATCTATTACATATTTTATACATTCACACCCATGAATTATTACCTGTATTAAACTTCAAATAAAATATCCTCTATAAAATTGTCTCTAAACTCCTCCAGAAGTTGTAAAATAACCAAGTCCAGTCCCAATTTTAGGTGAAGACTCTAGTATACACAGTGATTGAGTTACTCTTGCAAGATTGTGTACTTAATTTGAGGGTCCCTAACTCCAAATCTACACAGTTTGCTATGGTAGCTTAGTAGTAAGTACTAAGTACACTGCCAACTAAAAGACTCATGGTCCAAATTCACCAGCTCTTCTGTGGAGAAAAACGGGCAGTCTATTATGTTAAATAAGAAGTACTGCCTCTAAAAATTGGACACTCTAAATGCTGGAGTGTCCGCTATGAGTTGATTCTGACTCCATGGCACATAACAACAAAAACAACAACTTAAAATCTAGTTCTGCTAGTATCATACCCAAAATTTTTGACCATGATATCCTAAAACTTCATTTCTTTTTAGTACTTGGGAAGCAATTTCAGTTAACTTAGGAATTTAATAGATATTTGGACCCCCACCTATCATAGGTAATTCAATTTACCAATGACAAAGTGCACCTTTTGAATAATAATGCTAATGGCAATATTAGTTTGAATAACAAAATTTATATATAATACATTTTTGTTTTTGTTGTTGTTGTTGCTGATTGACGTTGATTTGAGCACGACTCATAGCGACCTCATGAACAAAAGGCCTGAAGCTTTTCTATAACTATCATCTATCAAAGTTCAGTTTCCAGAAGCATGCAGTCTAGAAAAGTCGATGCCACTTCTGCTTCCAAAAATCATGGATACTCTAGCCAAGCATTGTTCTAAGTAATTTTCACATATTTATTTAATCCTAATTAATTAAACTTTTACTAAGGTGAGATAACCATGTGGTGGTGTTAAGTGCCATTGTGTTGAAAATGGCTCACAGTCACTCTATGAACAAATCTGAACCTTGTCCTACTCTATGCAATCCTCATCTTCTCTTACCTCTTGAGCCCATTGCTACAGAGTGTCAGTAAAATCTTTGAGGGTCTTCCGCTCTTTCATTGACCCTTCACTTTTCCACTCATGGTGTCTTTTTCCAAGGAATATTGGAATTAGTGAGACTGGTGCAGGACAGGGTAGGGTTCAAAGCTGCTGTAAATTGGGTCATGTGGTCACAGGTGACTCAAAGGCACATAACAACAGCAATGACAAGCCTCTCCTTGTAGAATGCCTAAAGTATATGAGACAAAGCCTTCATGATTCTTGATTCCAAGGGGCACTATGACTACATTTATTCTAAGACATATCTGTTTGTTCTTTTTCCAGTCCGTGGTGTAGTGAGTGTTCTCTAATATCACAATTCAAAGGCATCAATTTTTTTTATCATCTTTATGATACAGTAATTATTAAAGGATCCTGTTGAGATAGTTTTTATTATTATTGCATCAAGAATAAAAAACAAAGTGAAGGCCAGAAAAACAATGTGATTTTCTGGAGTGGCTTATAGAAGTAATAATATTGAAAAATAGAGTTTAGGTGACCAAATTATCTGATAATATCTAAGGTTGTGCACAACTATATATATATATATTCTATAATCATTCCAATCTATTATAATCATACATGCTATCTATACATATAAAATATCTGATAATATATAAGGTTTTGTTTACTCATATATACCGATAATAATGTCTTAGCTGGAGAAGCATTTTTGATATGACAATACATTTAATATTTGATATCCAATGACAAATCTTTTGTCAAATACCTTTTCAAAGTACCCAAGAACAAGGATGTAATTTTAAAGACTAAGATACATATGTTCCAACTCAAGGTTTTTTTATTGCTTCAGAGGCATGCTAAAGTTAGACAATGAATAAGGAAGACCAAAGAAGAATTTATGTCTTGGAATTGTGCTGTTGATGAAGAGTATTGAATATGCCATGGACTGTCAAAACAACAAGCAAGTTTGTCTTGAATGAAATGAACCAGGGTGGTCTTAATGTCAGAGGTACCAGCTCTTGGTAAACTACATTAGGCCAGAAATAATAGAGGTGCAGTGAAAGAGAAGAAGGCTGTCAATGAAATGAACTGATACAGTGACTGCAAGAATGAACTTGATCATGAGAGAGATCATAAGAATGGTGCAGGATAGGACAACATATTGATCTGTTGCTCATAGGGTCACCGTGTGGTTTAGTAGACTTCATGACATCTAACAACAATATCACAATGACATGAACTTTTGAGAATACACATTATGCTCTATCTTGTCATTCACAATGAAATTAGTTTATTTTTTTAATAACTAGCGTAGAAGGGCTTATAAACCATTTCATAATTTTATGTTTGTCATTCTTTTACTTGACAATTAAGTTCATTTCTATAGTGACCAATAACTCACAATTTTCTTTAAAGAAGCAACTGAAATTGAAGCACAATGATCATCAGTATAACATTAGGTCTGAAAATTTGCATACACAGCAATGATGACTTTCCAATATTTAACTTTTTTTCAGCATCACTATTCTCTAGCCATTTTTTCTATCCACCTACACAGTTATATGCAAGGTAATACAAAATGCAGTATTTAAGGAAACAAAAAGAAAAAAAAATATTGCTAGTATAGACCTATCATTTGCAGTTTGCTTGTGCAAAATAAAGGAATTTTAAATAAGATTTTAACTTGGGTAGAAAGTGTACCAGCTTCAGACAATTGCTATCTATATATAACTATAGCTCATTGTGATGTCTTCATTTACATAAAATATATTTAGGTTCTGCATTTTAATAGTTTTTTTCAAGTAATCAAGGGTTGGTCAACTATGTACAAAGGAAAGAAGTTAATCAAATGCTCATCTATGACAAGACATAAATAATGGGGTGATTAATTTTTCAAAAGCAAATTGATGAGTAGGGAGTGTTTATCAATTTGCATAATATTAACAACTCAAAATTATTCCAAAGGTTTCTTAGCTTGATTATAGAAAAGGATTATTAAAAATCCTTGGCTCTAATAATGTTTAAAATTAAAATTATGAAAGAAAATTAACAACCTCTAGTTAGCCTCCCAACATTTTTTTTTTATTTCAAAATAAAGCTATATATTTTGAAACAACTGTGCTGTTTCCTGGACAATTTTTTTTAAAATACTGATTTATTTGCAAAGTTTGTCTACATTATTTTTCACACTGAATTTCTCCCATTTTCTTTATCCCCTCTCACTCCACCCACCAAAATATGTGACCTATGATTAATTACCCTCCAACCCCATCCCATCCTCTCCTATTTTTAAGGGGTAAATAAATGCATGTAATTCGTTTTCACATATGGAGCTCTCATGGCCTAGTGCTAAGATTTTGGTCTGTAATCTCAAAGGTAGGAGGTTTGAAACCACCAGCTACTTTGTGGGAGAAGGATAGGCAATCTCCTCCCATGATTAAACTGCCTCTGAAAACTCACTGAAGGGTCATCTAAGGGTTGGTTCTGACTTGAAGGCATAAAAGTTTTCTGATAACTGATCCTGAATAATAGGCCCAGCACTAGGTATCTGAAATCTTGACACTATTCCATATGTTATGCCTCAGAAATAGCAGTAGTAGTAGTAGTAGTAGTAGTAGTAGTAGTAGTAGTAATAAATAATAATAACAATAATAATAATAATAATAATAATAATAATAATAATAATAATAAAGTAGGGCTTCTTTCTTGAAGAAAAGGTAAGAACAATAAAACTCAAAACTCATTGCTGTTGAATTGAAACAGATTCATAGCTTCCCAGGCTGTCAATTGTCTGATAAGAGATTGCGTCTTTCTTCCAGGGGGCTACAGAGGAATTTCAACGGAATCAGAAAGGTGGATCCCATTTGCCTTTGGATTAGCTGTTCAAACTTTCTATGGATCAGTGTTATATGATCACATTCACACACATAAAGGAATTCTAAATTGTAGAAATGTAATTTTTCCATCCATTTTTGTATTGGAAGATTCAACTGGTCAGTTATGTTTTAATGTTGAAACTTTAACTTTATTTATATTTATTTCTTTATAAACATACTATATAGAAAAAAATTATTGAAATGAATTTTAATTCAAATTCTACTTCTGTGTGTCATTGGAGAAATTAATTTATCTTGTATTTGTTTCTCTGACCCTCTGTTTAGAGAGCTCTGGTGGCCTTGTCTGTAGGGAGCTGTAGGGAGTCAGCCAAGGTTAATACCCCTCTGGCAGTTCAAGTTTACCAGTC
The DNA here is from genome assembly GCF_000299155.1 of Elephantulus edwardii. NCBI lineage: Eukaryota > Metazoa > Chordata > Mammalia > Macroscelidea > Macroscelididae > Elephantulus > Elephantulus edwardii. Next base: position 3,774,116 of record NW_006399904.1, on the reverse strand, counting down.
TACTCTGAGGTAACAAGATGAA
>NW_006399904.1:3703527-3773799 GCF_000299155.1 Elephantulus edwardii | reverse complement strand
TTTTAAAAAGAAAAAGAAGAAGAAAGGAAAGGAACATCATTTATTGAGAAATTATTCTGTTCATATTACTTTGTTATTTGCTTTGTTATGTGTTATGTGCTGTTGTGTTACCTGTGACTCATAGCAACACTATGTACCACAGCCCAAAACTCTGTTCTATCCTGTGCCAATCTCACTGCCTCTGACACACCTACCTCGATTACCCCAGTCACTGTATCAATCCACCTTGTTGAAGGTCTTCCTCTTGTGTGCTGTCCCTCCACCCTCACAAGCATGATATCCTTCTCCAGGGATTGGTCCTCCTTGCAACATGTCCAAAGTATGTCAGCCGAAGCTTCAGAATCCTTGCCTCCAAGGAGCAGCTTGGTTTAACTCTCTCTAGGACCAACCTGTTTGTTTTCTTAACAGTCCATGTTGTGGTCCATAATCATCTCCAACACCACAGCTCAAATCTATCAATTCTCTTTGAATCAGGTGCACCTTAGTTTGAGACTAACATAGTTGCTCTTCATTACTTTGGAGAGGTCTCTAACATCTGACTTTCCCATCATGATTCGTCTTTTACTTTCCTGGCTGCTGGTACCAAGAATATTGATTGTGGAGCCAAGCAAACCGAAGCTGTGAAAAATCTCAATTTATTAGCCATCTATCCTGATGATGCCAATCTGTCCCCTGACGAGAAACGTTAGAGATGTCAATAAAGAAGAGTTCAGTAATTAAAAAAAAAAAAAACAAATAAAAAATCAAAACCTTTTTAAAAATTTTCTGATTGAAAAGTCATGAGGGAGGAAGAGGCTGATATATAGAAACAGTAACAATAAAGAAAAAAAATAGAATAATCCCAATGCACAAAAGGAGAAATATAAGACAAAAATCCTGGAGGAGATAAAAAGGGGAGGAATTAAAAATGCTAGGAAGCTTTAGGAAAAGGACCAAGCTTAGGAATAGATAATGAGTTAAAGGACAGAAGAACTACCTTATAGATGACATACTGCTCAATTTCAAAGTAATTCCTTGTTAGTTAAGAATAAACATTCCCTGAGAAAATGAAAAATGTTCTTTTTCCATTGTTTCACAAAGTGCTGTTACAGTTATTCTTTAGAAATTACGAATTCAAGATATGTTCTCAAAATTATTTATGCCAATTAATTCTCTTAGACTTCTCTTTGAGATTGTGAAAGAGCAAAAAAAATGGGTTATGCTTAAACCCATTATTAGTTTAACCATTAATCAATTTTATGTAGTCAGGAGTTTTACATTTGCATTGAAAAAAGGACAAGGAGACTTAGAAAAGCATAGCATTCCAAACTAGAACAGCTGTCTATAACCATGGTTTTGTGTAACAGCAGAGTGATAACCTACTTTGAAGCTAAGTTAGCTAATTACCAATAAAATGATACCCTTTGTAAAAGGAAAATCTGCTGTTTATTCTACTCATTAAGCAAAAAGAATTAACACAGCTTTGGGGAAAGTTTTTCTGAAGTGCATAGTTTCTTATAGACAACATGCTTTCTAGTTCTTAATACAGTATTATTCTTTCATGGCAGTGAGGAATTCCGTGTGTGTGTGTGTGTGTGTGTGTGTGTGTATACACTATATAGGCATATATGTATATGTATGTATATATACTATATATGTGTGTATATATATATACGTGTGTGTATATATACATATATTTATTTAGTATACATACATAGAGATATATTTAGTTAGTTAATTCTCCAAATGCATCAACTTCTTCATTTTCTATCCAACTATTTAGCATTTAATCTTTCACTTGGAAAGCAAGATTAAAAATCAGAACTTGACATTAAATTACCAAATGGAGGAACCAAGTTTAAGAAGGAAGGAATTTGAAGTGCCAAGTGCACAGTTTAATTTTGCTCCCTTAACTGTTTTAATCCTAAAAACAACAAGATAGTCAAGCAAACCTGCACCTGCTTCAGGGAGAAAAAAACCACTGCTAATTTAAGGCAGTGCCTTGTAAAAGCTGGTAGAACAAAATCCCAAGTACTGATTTGCAAGTTGGCATCAGGAGGATGGTCACAGTCTCATCATCCAAGAAAGAAAGCAAGTCTTGTTATACCTAAAGGATAAGCTTAACGTAAGGGTCCTCGTTGAGTCTGAGATAGCATTAGAAAGCCAGCTCTCAGTCACCTGGGCATTGTACCCACATGCCAGCATTCTTCGTGTGTGTGTGTGTGTGTGTGTGTGTGTGTGTGTGTGTGTGTGTGTTTGATATTATTAAGGAAAGACCAAAAAAAATATGTAAGGTCTTTCTTATGACATGTCCAGGTTTGAATATGAGGCCTATATTTCTTGTACAGAACCAAAAATATCCCGGATATATGTCAGTACTTCTATAAGTTGTGTAGATGGTGTCATAGACCTCATAGAAATGTATATGTTCAAACTGCTGCAAACAATTGATATTGTATGTGCTTGAAAAAAATAAAGGCCAGGTTAATATTCTGAGAATAGTCATACCATGTTAGTTGACCCACTTTCATTTTGAAGTACCTACTCTAACTCCCAGATTTCTGCTTCTCCACTATGTTCTGTCAGTACATGGACTAATGCTTACCAAACATCACAAACATAACTCTTAATACCACTTACTAAGGTGAAGTGCTATGTTTTACTCCTCTCTCTATCTTGATGTAAACATCTTAAGTGAAGGAACAATGCTTCTTTCAAGTTTTATCCCAAAGCTTTAAATATAATGACTAGGACATAGTAGGACGCCAGTAAGTACATGCCACTTACTAATAACCCAAGACATAGCTGAGAGACAAAGTTGAACAGTGTCAAAGGAATGCAGTTAATGTGAATTTTAGTCCAAAATTATTTATCATTCAGATATTTTTGCTGACTGTACATGTACATTAATGAGAAATTCAAACTTCTTTAGAAAGCAAAAATAAAATAAGTATAAGAAAGCTAATAAAATATATGGGTGTGTGTTTGGGGTGGGTGTGTGTATTGATTACTGATGTCAATATCAAGAAAACAACCAATTCAGTGTTTGTTTTTTTTAATTTAAAGAATGTGTGGTATTGTTTTTATCTCTATCAAATGTAAAAATGTCAAATTATAAAAAATGTATACAACATTTTTTGTGTAGCAATGTTTCATATTTTACTTTCCATACCAAGTGATTGTTGTTAACAACATTTTTATATATGCTAACAGTGGCACATGTAAGAGCCCAAGAATTCAGACACATATTTTGAAAAGCATGCTTGCAAATATTTCAATTATTTAATAGTATTTAAGTCCTAAATATTCATACACAATGCTAGATGTTATGTGAATTTTTTCCCCATAGATCTGATTCTAGTTGTCAAGCTTAACAATTCCACAAGTTGATGCAAATTGCCAATTTGAAAATACAAACCAATAAGCCATGTATATTGTTAAGTAAATGCAATACTGGTGTTTCTCTTCCAGTACCAGCAATTTAGAAACTGATGTAAGTTGTCCTGCACGTTAGAAAGGGAGCTCTAGTGGTGTCGTGAGTTGCTCTGCAAACCCACAGGCCTTGAGGATGTACATCTCTAGTGGTTCAAATACAGCAGTGTTTCCACAGGAGAATGATGAGTAACCTTCTCCCATTATGATTCACAACCTTGGAAACCTGATGGAGAATTACTGCGTGTCACAACCAAATAAGGGGCAAAGAGTCTGAGTATTTATTTGTTAGAAAATTCTAAGTCATTGGATTATCCTGGGAAATTTCCAAGATATAATTGAATCAGCATTATTGAGTCTTAACAGGCTACAGTAATAGTAAATGCATATAATTATTATTTAATTTAAAAAAATATGTTCTTTGCATGAATTGTTTAGATGGACTACTTATTAAATGGGGATCTAGATAAGGCTATCTGGGTACATGTAACTGTGCACAACCCTCTTATGCCTGCTTATTAAATTACTAGGCAATCTCAACAGGCGGTCCTGACCTTGAAGCAGCAAAGAGTGCTGATTAGAGCTATTATGAGTACAAAGATGGCATTATGCTGAGTAAATAAGAATCTCAAATAAAAGGAGTGGGTTAAAGCCTTAACATCCATATTCAGATCTGTTAATTTCCTTTGGGAAGGGTGCAAGTCCCTTTCCATTGATCTTACCTGCATAAATGATCAAATCAAAGGCCTATCAACTGATGCTTGGGGCAGTTTAGGTAAACATAAACTCAAGTCCAAAAAAGCTAGTTTTAATATGAAATACAGTCTTAGAAAACTACTTGAAATTACTAGGTGGCCACAATTAGCATCTTTTTTCCTCAGTGTCATAAATAGCAAAAGGTGATTCATGTTTGCTTGGAGAAATATCTATTTTGAGCTAAAGCCAAGGACATATTTAGATAAACAGGCTTAATGGATTAATCTTTCTCTAATTAATAGAAAAACAAAGCATTTCAAATATATAGACTGAGAGTGTTCTTCATGTCAAAATTACTCTTGAAACAGAAATAGCAATCTCCTATTACCTAAATATTACAAGGTAAAGGACACACTGGTGGTCTAGTGAGTGAAGAGTTTCATTGCCAAACCAGACGCTTGGTTCAAATACACCAACCGCTCTGTGGAAGAAAGACATAATTTCCTCCTATGTAATTTAGAAATTCTGAATATTCCCTAGAGTGTAAGCTATGATCATCTCCAGTTCAAGCACACATAAAACAACAAGAAATGAGAAATGGGTAAAGGGGGGGGGCAGTAAACATGTCTCAAAGAAAAGTGATATCTTACTTAGCTTTTGAACTTTATTTTTAGGGACTCAGTAAACAAACAACCAGTAGGTTGTGTGGGAGATATACAAAGGCTTCAAGAATGACAGTTGGATCTGTTTAAAAATACTCCAGATTTGATACCGTCCCTATTCTCATTTTATAATTTAACAGTATATTTTATTTAAAAAATACTTAACAGAAACATTTCAATATGTATTATACAAAGGAGGAGGAACAGTTGTAAGCAGACACTAGTAATTGGAGCATGGAATGTGAGGAGCATGAATGTAGGAAAATTGGACATTGTTAAGAAATAAATGGAACACATAAATATTGACATTTAAGTATTGATGAAGTGAGATGGATTGACATGGGACATTTTGAATCAGATGGTCATATGATTTACTATGCCAGATATGAAAACTAGAAAAAATGAGACTGCTGTCATAATAAAAAATGTCATTTCTAGATCCATCTTGAAATACAGTATGGTGAGTGACAGGATAATATCCATACATATACAAGGAAGTCCAGTGAATAGCACTATTGTTCAAGTATATGCACTGTCAACTAGAGCCAAAAAGGAGGAAATAGAGGTTTTCTAACTTTTATAGTCAGAAATTGATCGAACATGCAATCCAGATGCATTGATAATAATGGGTGACAGGAACGCAAAAGTTGGGAACAAGAAAGAAGGATCAGTAGTTGGAAAATATTGACTTGGTGACAGAAATAAGGCTGAAGACAAAATTATAGAGATCAGCACATTCAATTATTGATTTATTGCAAATACCTTTTAAAAGAAACACAAAGACAGGCTATAATAAAATCTGACAGTGTCTTATTCCTAAGAACAATTAATTATACAAAATTACAAGAGCAATATTCTCTGAGGATGAAACTCAGAAGGTAGGAAGGGTGAATGAAAATGAGAATAACAGGTTCTAAGTAGGGTGAGGACCATTTACAGTATGAGAACTATAATTAGTGTAGTAAAACAAATAAAAATGAATCACTAATTTTTTTCCATTAGGACTGTGCAACTCTGAGCAATTTACTTAATTTCTTGGAAATTTAGTTAGTAATTTTGTAGTATGTAATAATCAGTTTCTGCTTTTCACTATTATACATTACCATACAATAATTATATGAACTCTCTTGACTTGCTGATGTTGTTATGTACTGTCAAGTAACAACCAACTCATAGCTTTAGAAGGTTTCAGTGGTTGTTAAGTTGCACAGAAGGAGATTGTTCATTTTTATCCCATGGAACACCTGGTGGATTTGAACTGGGTTCCTTTGTCTTGACAGTGCAGCTCCTTTCCATTGGGCCATAAGAGCTTCCTTTCATGTTATGTTTTAATTATATATTATACGTTAAGCATAAATATGTATTACTGAAAGTTGACCATAATGTAGTCTATCTACCAGCTGTCCATGGAGTGCCAAAATTGAAGTATAACCTTAGTGTTTGTGGTCTGAATAATGGGGAACTTAATTCGATAGTGGTGTGGCACACAGTTGCCCCACTTTCCTAACTTACCTGTAATTTCTGTATAAGACTTTACTGCTGTTGACTATTCTTTTTCTAAAATTACCCATGCCATCAAGAATCTTAAAAGAAGAGCAAAAGTAGTTCACCAGGTAAATATCATTAACACTTAGCTTGAACTTAAAATTATGGAAATTTGAAAAGGGTAAAAAAAAAGAATTTCATTTAAGCCAGTGTGAAACATGAGAATTGTTACTGTCTGCAAACTGCTTTCTAATGCAAGGTCAAAATAGAGTCTCTTTGGAAGGTTCATAGTATATCAAAATAATGTTTGACTCCATCAGTTCTCAGACTCAATAAATTTTTTTATGCTGCTAACATATGTGGCTTTTCTTTTTAATTATATATCAAGTTCTTAGACAGACTAGAAATTATTTAACTGCTTTTTAAAGCACTATTTTCAAAAATTATACACAGATAGGATTAAAGAAGTATATTTCCAGTTGAGAAATTTAGTGCTCAGAGATTTCTTCAAAGATTTTCCATGTATTTAAAGAAATGCCTTAGCAGTAATCATATTTATTGTTTTACAGACACTTCCCCCTCAGTGTCTCAAAACATACTCCAAAATAGGAGATATATTATGTATTTCTTTTTCAGCTCCTGACTAAAGTGTTTCAGTTATAAAATTTTAGTTATTTGTAATATTTTAATGTCATTTAGTTTCTTAAATATCTGCATTTTTAATTTAATGTAATTTTTTTATTCCTTGCTATTGACTTTCTGCTGTGTATGACAGTTTAATCTTTGTTTTATTTGAAATTATTCAATGACTCCTCTTCAATATTATTACATTCATTTGTTATTCATTCACTATAGAAAGAGAATATGTATAGAGACTTGCAATACTTTTATAATAAAAATTACCTTTAAAAAAGATCAGTGTTCTCTAAACTCAGTTGTTGAAGCCTTAAAATTCCTAAGCATAGTTTTTGTTATTACGTTCTCAATATTTTAAAAAGTATATGAGAATGATGTATCACTTAATAGCTAATAATTGCATTCTCATATTTCTTTTCCTTTCCTTTTTATTTTTGGTTGGTTTTTTATTTTTATTTTTTACACTATGCACTGTGTAGTGTTTACTACTTCAAAGAGAAGAATATATGTTTTTAGCAATAAAGTTACCAGTTACCGGTTTCTTTTTTTTTTTTTAATAATTTTAATGAACATCCTTTAATAAATGTGAAGATCAAGTGGAATAATAACTAAACACAAATGTAAATGTTGACTTAAATGCAATATTCTTGTAAAAGTGAACTTTTCTCCTTATCAACCAAGACAATTAATTAATTTATAATTTTATTTATTGTTGTTGTTAGAGATGCTTCCACATTAGGGAGCTCTGGTGGCTTAGTAGTTCAGAGATGTACTTCCAACCCAAAGGCAGAAGGTTCAAATCCACCAGCCAGCTCCTCAACTGGAGAAAGATGAGCAATTTCCTCTGCCATTTATAGCCTCTGAAGACCTACTGGAAGTTTTTTTATTCAGTGTTCTAGTAAAATCACATAAATTCAAGATTATATATGGCCCTTACTAACCCAGTTCTCACTCAGTTAAACAACAATAGCAGCTTCTATATTATTTTTTTGTGAAATTGTGATTGAAATATAATATACAGTCAGTAAAAATAAACCCCAACTCATTGTGAAGGTGGAGATGACTCATTGCTGACTTTCTAGTGGGTTTTCAGATACTGTAAATCATACGAAGAGATTTTTCATCTTTATCCCATGGAATTGCTGGTGTATCTGAACTGCCTGTGTTTGAGTAACAGTGCAACTCCTTACCCACTAGTCCACCAGAACTCTCATTTTATGGCCATTAATACTCCTAATTTTTCTCCAAATTTTTCATGATGTAAAAACTACAAGGATGAAGACCTTGTAGAATAGTGTAGTCTATGAGAGTGTACTTTTTATACAGGGGATATATATATATATATATATATATATATATATATATATATAATCTTTATTGTATATGGAAAAGAAACAAACCTATAATACTCCATAAATTTCATTGAAAAATTACTATAATTTTAAATACATGAATTGCACATGGAAATTACTCTCATCATATACTCATTAGAGATCTCCGGTTGCCTGGGGAGCAGAGAGTTATACTGTCAACCCAAAAGCCTGTATTTTAAATCCCCTAGCTATTTTACAGGAGAGAGATACATCATTTTCTCCTGCGTGATTTATAGCTTCTGAATACCTACTGGAAAGTCAGCTATGAGTCAGTTTCTACTTGGCCACGTTAAGTTCTTACTATTATCTATTAGTGTTCATATGGTTATAACTATACATGAAATATAACATTTAAATTGAAATCCTGAATAAAAGATCAGAAGACTAACAATAACAAATGTTTGTTTGTTTGTTGTTGTTGATTGCCTCAAGTTGAGCACAGCTCATAGTGGCCCTATGAACAGAAGACCTGTACTGTCATTAACTGTCTATAACTGTCATTGTTTCTCAGAATTCATAGAGTTTTTAGAAGCATGTTATTTAGGGAGCGGCTGCCACTCCTGCTATTGAGGAATATTTTGCTGAAATTTCCAGCTAGAAATATTGTGTGAAAATGATATGGACATTGATAATCTGCCAAAGTGTCTGGGAAATAAAAAATCTGATAAAAGCTTTTAACATTTAATTGAGGGAAATTTTCTATTATATACATTTATTTTTACAAGTTAGATTTTTTCTTGTTAAATAGATATTTTGTTACTTATTTTATTCCTTTTATGCACATTGATTTTTTTTACTCATTGATTATAATTTTATAATACTTATCTAGTGTCAGTCACTTAAGTCATAAGGATACAGCAGACCTAATACTTTAGGGACCTGCAATCTAGTTTCCAGTTTAGTAACTGGTCAGGGTAACTAGGATAAAATATAGTTTGCTCTTACTTATAGAAACGACGAGGATAACTAGGTTAAAATATAGCTTATTCTTGCATATAGTAGAAAGTAGCAAAATCAGATAATTTTAACATTAACTCTTATCATCATTTTCTGAGTACTATTCAGTTTAACAATTTTGTTAAGTAAATTCTCAACACAAAATAGTATGACTGCCTCAGTTTTATGGGTAAAGGAAAATGAGAGTTCTTGTTATGTGCCCTTGAGTTGGCTGCAACTCAGTAATCCTGAGAACAACAGCTCTGAACCTTGCGTAATCAAATTCTGAGTCAACTTGTCTTTGATATCCCTGACCTCATTGTGTCAATTTAACTTATCGAGGTCGTTATTCTCCTGTGTTGACTCTCTATTCTTCAAAGCATGATATACTTCTCCAAGGACTGGTACTGCCTAACAACATGCCCAAAGTATGTGAGAGGATACTTCAAAATCCTTGCATCCAAGGAGTGACCTGGTTTCAACCACTCCAGCACAAACATTCTTATTCTCTTCACAGTCCACACTACGTTCCACACAGTCTACAACTCTTTTCCAACTTCACAACTCAAAGATATTGATTCATCTTCTGTTATCCTAATCATTGTCCCGCTCTGAGACTCATAATAAGCAATTGAGATGACTATGGCCTGGATAATGCACACCTTAGTCTCTAGACTGATATTGTTGCTCATTAGCATTTTGGAGAGGTCCTTAATAGAAGAGTTTTCCAATGAAACTTATCTTTTGATTTCCTGACTGTTAGTGCTAAGGATGGTGATTATGGCTCTAAGCAACATGAAATTATTAACAACTTCCTTGTCACAAAGCAGAGCTGCCCAAATTATCTAATCTGTATAGGCTGAGAAGGTATACAGGGCATGTCTCTGAGGTACTCCCTTCCTGATTTTGAACTATGCAGGGTTTCTCTGCTCTACTCTGAGGACTGCTTCCTTGTCCAAGTGGAGATTTCACATAAGCACAATCAAGTGTTCTGGGATTCCCATTTTCATCAAGGTTAGCCACAATTTGTTATGATCCACATAGTCAAGTGCCTTTGCATAGTCAATGAAACAGATATATATTCTACTCATACTCCTTGCTTTCTGCCAAGATCCATCTGACATCAGTGCCACAATCTCTCCTAAACCCAGCTTGAATTTCTGGTAGTTCTCTGTCAATGTGCTCTATCAGTCATTTTTGGATAATCTTCAGCCGGATTTTGCTTGTGTGTGATATTTGTGATATTGTTTGATATTTGGCAGGAGGGTAGGCCGGGAGAAAAGTGCAACAATGAATAAATGGAAATCCAAAGTCTCTGTACAATTTTCATTGAAATTAATAATAATTTTTTAAAAGGAAAAAATTTAGGTGGGACTTAATGTTTATGATTGTATGTGAGTTTGAAACTTTAGCTTTAGACATGGAGAGAGTATTGCAATTAGAGAGTGAGCAGTATATAATAAAGGAGAAAAAAGTGTGATATGAAAAGGACAGCCTTACTTTTGGTAGGGAGCATTAGTCAGATCAGCTAAAATTCTGAAAGGGAGATTAATTAGTTGACTGGTACTTAGTTTTAATCTGAGTTTATAGAATTTCAGGGAACTCTTGTGGCACAGTGGTTAAAGAATTGTGCTGCTAATCCAAAGTAAACAGATTAAATCCACCAGAAAGATGGATTTAGAAAGGTGGCAGAAATGTGGGTAAATTAATTTGATTTACAGCCTCTAAACACCTGCTAGCGATTCAGCTATGAGTTGGTTCAGCATTGACACCAATTGGTTGAGTTGAGTTGAGTTGACTTAGTGTTTAGTAGAAGGAGGCATGAGAGAATTCCCTATGGAAAAAGCAAAAAGATATAAGCATTTTCTTTTTATTCCTAAGGCTACAATATGTCTACAATAAGAGCAGTTTTGTAATAGCATGCTTCAATCTATTAAAAACCCAGGATGATTATGTATGAAAACATTCTCAGCATGCACCTCTATCCCTAAGTGGAGAAGGTTAAAAATGGCATCAAATGCCTTTTTTTTTTTATCCAGAGTAAATGAAGAGACAATCTAATCACACTTGTTTGAAAGGCAATCTTTTTTCCTTCCCTATATCCCTCTGTGAGCTATGCATATTACTACAAAGCATTTTTACCAGGTTGCAATTATATATTGATGGTTATGTCTCTACTATTTGGTTGTCATTGAACCAGAAATACAATTTTAATGTTATTTCTTTGAAAATAATACTGAGACAGAGTGGCACAGACTGACATTCTGACATTACCTGTTCAGTGAACAAATTAATGAAACCTATAAGAAATTCCTAATTAATCTTAATCCATTTAAGAAAGAAAAATATCCACATAAACTTTTTAAAGTTGCCAGGGAAAAAAAATCAACCCAAATGAACAAACAAGTATAATTGCCATTGTTCTACTATCATTTAGTTTATCTAATTACAGAGTCCTCACAATAAAATAAAGGAGCTCAAGTGACTTAGTACACTCAAGAGTTTGGCTCTTATCCAAAAGGCCAGTAGTTCAAATCTACCAGCTGGGTAGTGCCAGAAAGATGTCCGCTCTTGTTAAGATTTTAAAACCTTGAACATCTGACGGAGCTGTGCCATGGGTTGGAATCAAATCAAAGTCAATTTCAGTGTGTGTGTGTGTGTGTGTGTGTGTGTGTGTTTTAGAGAGAGAGTGAGAGAGCGAGAGATATGGTTTGAGCCCGCCTAAAGATTCATTGAAGACCTGAAAAAAATCTGTTTCTATAAAGATTGTTGTTTTTGTTAAGTGCTGTCGAGTCTCAGGTGACTCATAGTGACCCTATGAATGAAAGACATGGACACTTGTATAACTTTCGTCCTTTCTCCAGGTTCATAGGGTTTCCAGAGGCAGGGTATTTCAAAAGTGGATGCCCCCCACCCCCGCTTCCGTCTATAAAGATTAAATCTAGTAAACCCCATGAGATTGTTCTAGACTGTTAAAATATGTCCTTAGGAGATAATATTGACTGTAAGGTGTTTAACCACAATGACCATTGCACACTTTCATTGCCACCCTTTCGTTTTGCTTTTCTTGAAGCTGAATGCTTAGCTCAGAAGGAGCAGAAAGAGTGGAGCTCCTGCCTACTGCTGCTTTTATAGCCAGGGCCTCATGGAGCACCTTTTGAGATTTTTCTCTGTATGCTTTAATTTGTCCATAAAATCATTTGGTTCCATTTAAAATAAGTTTGCTTACTGAAGCCCTAATTAATGAGCATTATGTTCTGTGTCTAATGGCTAGTTTCTTTTAAAGATCCTTTATAAACTTCCCATCTTCACAAATTCTATTGATCCTTAGTTTCTCACAGTAAGTGCCAAGGTGACAGGGGGTGCTAACAATTTAAAAATCCCCTTAACAGGAACTAAATATCTATGCCGTAGAGGTTCCTTTGATATTAGTTGTGCAAAGTTCTCTGGAACCATTGAATTCTCTGAGCTCTCACTGCTCCCCAGCTCTGTCACCATCTCAGCCAGACAGCACACACCTTTCACTGAACTGAAAACTCATCTGAGGGCTTGTCTACACTACTGTTTCTGTCCATGGATCAAGGTCCATATGAGGACATATATATTGATATTGGGAGGCTGAGACTATGCAATTTCTTTGCTGCAGGAAAGAAAAGTAGAAACGAGAGGGATGCGCAAACAGCTGCGAAAATTCAAAGCATCATTTAGTAATAACTGCCTTTTAAGAATAAGAACAAAAGCAGAGTATACAGTTTGTACTGCATACTAATCAAAATTTATTCATAAAGTTCAAGTTCAAACCTTACTGTGTCTAAATATTTTCATTATTTATTACAATTAAGATATGCATGATTCATGTTACCTGTCTGCCTTATTCAAGAGCACTAGTCCTATGAAGTAGCACTTAATGGAAATTTGGACAAATCCTTTCCACCAGCTTTTGATAACAATCCTTGCTGAGCTGAGGATTGATTGTCAGCAAGATGTTGCACTGGTTCCTATATGAATGTTTTTTGGTAGGTGGAAATGGCTCAGTAGTACAATGTATTGCTTAATAGCTTAGATTCAGCAGGCAAGGCAAATTAGTGCTCATGTTATAATTTGAAAAATGAATCATGGAAGTTAATTAACCTATCTAATTCCACAAGGTAAAAGAATGCTTGAATCAATTCACAATTAACATTTTAAATAATCTCACTTTTAAAGTAGCCTTATAATACCTGTATTTAAAATTAGAAGCTAAAAGCTCTGATATTTCACCTATTCTTTTCTCATGGAAGACTCCTTCAAAGACATAATCCGGGTCCTTTTATTTGTCATGTCCTTCTTGAAATCTAATGCTTCCTTAAAATTAGGAAGCAGTCAAATCTTAAAATGTATGTTTCTTCTTAAAACTCATAGTGTATTTTATGAAATGGATTTTATGAAATGGATGAAGAATTTCATTCAGCTTACCTTCACTGAACCCCAGCACTGTGACAGGACTCTGTTTAATGATGTTTGCATGTACAACCTTCATGTACATCCATGAGACTTGAAGCTACTGAAGTTCCTCACCCTCCGACAAGCACACACAACATTCTGTCTGCCACCAAGAAGATATTTAGGAATCCCTAAACTTAAATGAAGTGATCAAAATAAAATAAGAATCTCTGCAGCAAGTAAAATAATGTTTTCACTGTTAAAAGTAAAGTCACATTTATTAGAACGTTATGATCTTGAAAAATCAAGTTACTCAAATGTAAAATAAGGATTATGAAGTAGGTATTCCAAAATCTGTCATGGTCACATTCCAGTCTCATGTTTCAAAATGACCATTGAAATTGAATACTTAGATGTTTCATTAGCTAATTCAAATTTCTAACATACCAGATTAAATTGACTGCATTTCTCCTTCCAAAATAGTTGGCTTTAATATGTTTTTATCTTCATCATAATATGATCATGTGGCCATTTTCCAAAATTTGTCAGCATCTTTTTGGGCTTTTAATTCCCAGAATTATCCTTTCTGAGGATGAACCTCTCTGTAATCTTTTCAAATCTAATTCTAGATCTGTCAAGTAGAGTGTCTGCTTTCTATTTCCATTGTCACTACTGTAATTCAGTTCTTAACCTCTTAATGTCTTATATAAATACTCTTCCTTATACTGGAGTAATGGGGCTAAGTGTGTCAGAGACAGTGAGATTGGCACAGGATAGAGCAGGGTTTAGGGCTGTTGTACGTAGGGTCTCTATGAGTCTCGGGCAGCTCTACAGCACTTAACAACATTGATTTGAATCTCTTTCAAGGTCATCTTTCACATGGTTTCTAGAGTTACCTTCTTAAAAATTAGATGGTCCCCAGATTCCAATCATCAACACAATGGTTTAACAAAGTGGCTGTAACAATGGCCTTGAGCATATCAGAGACCATGAGGAAAGCATATCAGAGCATAGCAGAGACAATGCAGGAAAAAGCAAGATCCAAATCTGTTCAGAGGATTGCTGTAAGCTATAGTAACTCAACAGCACCTAACAATGTAGGAGAAAAGCCACTTTTTAGCATGTAAAAAGTAAAATAATTTGTTCCGTGTGTATGTGTGTATCTTTGTAGATATGTGTGCTTGTATATATGTAGGTTTGTATGTGAATATATACACATATTGGTAAGTATAGCCACCAACTACTCTTCAGGAGAAAGATGGACATTTTACTACCATGTGATATCAAACCTCTGAAAACCCTCTGGAAGGTCTGTTCTGACTCAATAGCACACTTCAATGCGTGTGTATATGACACATGTGTGTGTATGTGAGTATATGTCTATGTAGTTCTGTGTGTATTTGTGTGTATATTTCAGTTTTTCACTAAACTTACCCACCACCTTTCTCCACTATCCAGGCTCACAGAGTAGCAATCTTTTCTTTGAGCTTACTTGTCAAATCAAAGTCAAATAAAAAGAAAAGACTGCTTCTTTTCTTAAAATTTTCTTATATTTGTCACTTACTCATCTTTATAATGATTTAGCCTTGGTTTCACCTTTTACACGACCATATCTATGACCCTATATTTATTAAGTTACTCTCTTTGTGGTTTTTTTTCAGACTTTTGTTTTACTATCTACAGTTGTTTTGATCTTTTCCTTTTACGTGTGTGTCTGTTAAAGAGCTCTGGTGGCACAGTTGTCAAAGCATTTGGCTGCT
Source organism: Elephantulus edwardii (assembly GCF_000299155.1). NCBI lineage: Eukaryota > Metazoa > Chordata > Mammalia > Macroscelidea > Macroscelididae > Elephantulus > Elephantulus edwardii. Next base: position 3,758,418 of record NW_006399904.1, on the reverse strand, counting down.
CACCAAATCTTGAACGTTTTGGAGAAAAATGAATCAACCTGCATCCTGAACGATTTACGGGCTTACAATCCTTCTTACCATCCTATTCTGGCCTGCAGAGACTCTGTGAGCCACAATTACCTCCATAACTGTAATTTTGGATTAGCGTGTGTTTCTCATCCGATATATTAATGCCAGATAAAATTATTAAATATATATTCTCAGCACAAAATATGTTTAAGAAAAAAAAAAATCCAAAGATATTATGAGTCCCTGCCTCCTTGGAGTCAAGGATTCCTGGGGCTTCGCCTGACATACTTTGGACATGTTGTAAGGAGAGACAGGTCTTTGGAGAGGGACATCATGCTGGGCAGAGTGGAGGGACAGCGCAGGAGGGGAAGACCCTCTATGAGGTGGATTGATTCAGTGACTGGGGTAATCGGGATGGGTGTGTCAGAGGCAATGAGATTGGCACAGGATAGAGCAGGGTTTAGGGCTGTTGTACATAGAGTCGCTATGAGTCGCAAACGACTCGACGGCACATAACAACAACAACAACCTTCTAAACAAATCTTCTTCTCTTTAAAACATTCAAATATGTTAATTTTCAAAATTTTAGTATCCAAGATTATAGGCCTGTGTATTTACTGCTAAAACCCGGGATCTAACTTTATTAATGGTATTCGTAAATAAGTTGCCATTTTATATCATTTGCATGAACAAAAAAGGGAAAAAAATTATTTTAAAAGGTCTTTCATATTGAAATGTAAAATCGGGTGGTTGATGCTGTCACCTACTGGCCAAGTGTGATATTGCATCATGAATCTATTTTGAAAATTGGGGCAAAAGACAAATTTGTAAGCATTAATATAAAACATTAAATTTCCCCTGTTAATAGATTCTAATTCATAGTGACCCTCCAACAGGTTTTTCTATGAGAGGAGACGGCTTAACTTTTCACGATGAACAGCTAGTGGATTTGAACCACTGACCTTTTTGTTAGCAGCCCAAAACTTAACGCATTAGGCCAGTAGAGCTTCTTGAGTATGAACTGACTCATAGATGACCCGCCATTGGGTTTCAAAGGCTTTTAATCACATGGGAGAATATTACCCAATATTCCCTTTAGAAGGTACTGGAAGATACTGATACGTATAAACAACCAGAGAAGTGTTGTCTTTGGGTAAACAGTTCAACTCTCTACCAAATATGCCTCCAGAGCTCCCTTAGGAAACCAATGTAGTAGAGAGAAAGAAATAATCAGTAGGCACCATTGAGTAGTGAAGGAAGCCTACTTCAACAAAGACACTTTGAAAGTATATTGAGTGTTGAATACCAGTTTAAGGAAATCTTTGAAGGAAACCTTCACTGTGATAGAGAACTATCCACCATAGTGATCTTGTAATAAGCCATATGTTTCCACTTTGATATTTTATATCTATTTGATATCTATTTGATAACTGTGTGATCTCTATTGGATATCTATGTGATATCTATTTGATATTTTATGAGATATAGTCTAAATTTTTTTATACTAAAACAATTAAGTTTGTTTCTTAAAAAGAAATTAAAAGTCACTTTAAATGTTTATTAAAAATTAACATCTTTCCACGAGATGTTGATTGAATCCTTGCTATGGATATAATACTCTATTAAGTAATGTCCAATCCTCCGAAGTAGACCATCAGGCAAACTTCTTATAGATGGAGAAAAGATTGAATTAACATCCATGGTAGCAGCAGTCAAGAAATCAAAAGTTGTATTGTGTTAGGAAACTCTGCTGTCAAGGACCTCTTCGAAGTGCCAAAGAAGAAGGACTGAGTTATCTTCCAAGCAGCCAAATCTGGAGCTATTTTTTTTTCCACTGGTCAATAATCATTCAGGTTCCTCATCTCCCACACTATGGCCATGATCTCACTTAACATGTTCTAAAACACTGAATATTCACTAAAAATACATATTTAAATTGAATAAACCATATAAAATTGTAAATCTAATTGGTTCAGTGAACTGAACAATTTAGGCTTTTGAAGAAATAGAGAATTTAGAAGCTGAGTTTGATTATGAGGTAATATCTGGGAATGCTTCCAGCATTTCCTGTCCTTCTGAGCCTGAATATTTGACCACTGCGAGTTTGGAGTTCCCATTAGTATTTCTTCAAGACAAACTGTTAAATCTCAGAGGACCTGATCCATCAGAGTGAAACTGTTTACTTGAGTAAAGGCCTCAACTTCAGCTTGCCTTCTAAAAGTGGTCAGATGATATTCATTGTGAATTTATGTAGAAAGAAATGAAAAATGTAAAAATTTTTCTGGTCTTCAGAAAGATATTTGTCAGTGTGCTCTTTCTCTAAAATAGTGGACTAGTCTGGAAGCTGGAGGCCAAAACCCAGTAATCTCCTTCCAATTGTTTTAATAACTATTGGCAATTTCACTGATTTATCAAAGAGTCAAAAATATGTTTAACATCAGCTTTTTATTTATATACTTTAATTATCTTTATAATTTGAGAAGAAATTCAGAATAAAAATGTGGTTATGTATAGACAGAACATAGTCTAACTCCTAAACAGTGGAACCTTTGTGGAAATGTTGATTAAAACATTTGAGAACCTTTTTTATTTAACAACACAAGGATACACTTGTATAGGGAAACATATACTTTTTATAATATAGGGCTGCAATGAATTAGAATTGACACCATTGAATTTAGTTCTGATTTGTTGGTAAGTTTTTATATACATCAAATAAATTAATTCATAAAAATTTTAGGGGCTCCATGTGGTATATTTTTTAGTTATTCTTTAGAGACAATATAAAAGAAAACAATATGAAAAACTAGTTAAATGCAATTGTTTTATTATCAATAATAATAAGAATGTAAATTGTAAGAATATTATGACAACCTCTAGCCTATTACTATGAACCAAAACAAAGAACTCTAAATAGTGCTAAACATTTTCAATCAGAGCACTGGTCTGATATAATTATTGCTCTCTGTCTGTCAGGTGTGGAAAAATAAAAGGTATCTGCAAGAAGTTGCATTTTTGAGATTCCAGATTTTCTATCCATTGAATAACTCATGCTTTCATGAAGTCTTAACATGCTCTTTTTCTTCTGAGGCATAGGAAAAATGAAGAAAAAATAATCACTCCTACTTTCTGACTTTCCCTATTTGGAGTTGAAGTAAAGGGCAGATTATCATGTTATTCACTGTCTCCCTAGTACAGCCCTTAAAATGAAGGGCCTCTAAATGCCTTGTTGATTAGCCGCTCTTATTCATCCTGCAAATAATTTCTGAGTAACACAAAAAGTAAGTTCACTGAAAGTTCATTACCCTCTATTCTGGAAACAGCTTTTCTATATTTCTTCCCCCACCCCTGCCCTAGGATTTATCATTCCCATCTAATTTATCATCTTATTTCCCTTTTCTTCTCTTTATACATTTACCTTGAAGTAGTCTGTACTTAGTTTTCTGGAATGATGAGTGTTGGCATACTTTAGGCTACCAATTTGATTAAACCAAGATACAAGAAAAGAAGAACATAGATTGTGATGCAAAGTTGTCTTTAGCATTGATTACTATATCCTCTGTGACCTCCTGTCAAGATGATTTTATTACTGTTGTGTGTATAGCTGTAAGGAGCTCTGCTGCATATTGTTCTTGTTAGGTATTTCTGAGTTGAGTATAGTTCAATGACCCTCTGTATAAGAAGATTTGAACCCTGTTCTGTCCTGTGCCATCATCCTCACATTCTCTGACACACAAGAGACCATTGGAACAGTCAACCTGGTCAAGACTCTTCTCCTTGGCTGACCCTCCACCCTTCCTAGCATCATGTCCTTCTACAAGGAATAACCCCTTCTAGCAATATGGCCAAATATGTGTGAGGCAAAACATCATCATTCTTTCCTCCAAAGAGCACTCTGACCGCACCCTCTCCAAGACATGTTTGTTTGTTCTTTTGGTCATCCATGGAATATTAAGCACTCTTCTCCAACATCACAGCTCAAAGTCATTAGTTCTTCTTCTGTCACCTTATTCATTGTCCAGCTCTCAGGTGCATAACAAGTTATCAGAAAGATTATAGCCTGGATAAGACACACTGTGGTCCTCCAGTAGAAATCATTACTTCTCAAAAATTTGGAAAGGTCCCTAACTGCAGATTTTCCCAGTGCAATGCAACTCCTTATTTCCTACTTGCTGGTACCAAGGATGTTAATTGTGGATTCAAGTAAGATGAAGTTGTTGACAGTTTTAATCTCTTCTCCATTCATCATGACATTGCCTATCAGTCCAGTGAGAAGACTGATTTCTTGACATTGAGATGCAGTCCATACTAAAGGCTGTCTTCCTTGATCTTTTTCAACAAGTGTTAAAAGTCCTCCTCACCTTCAGCAAGTAAGGTTGTGTCATCTGCATAAATTAGGTTATTAATGATTCTCCCTCCAATCCTGATACCACATTCTTCTTCATAGAATCCAGCTTCTCAAATAGTATGCTCAGCATACAGATTGAATGGGTATGGAGAGAGAATACAACCCTGATGCATTCCCTTCATTATTTTAAACCATGCAGTGTTCCCCTGCTCTGTTTGTACAACAACCTCCTTGTCCAGGTATAGGTTTCATATTACATTAAAGAAAAGGCTAGCACTTTGAACTTCCCAGAGATTTTCTGTAGGGGAGAAATGAGTCAGTTGTCCTCCTCATAAGATTTATAGCCTCAGAAACTTAATAAAAGTGGGAATCTACTCAATGTCAATGGATATAAAGGACATTCCCCACAAAACCGAAACTCACCACCATAGAATCAGTTCTGGGAATCAGTTCTGGTTTATATAAAGTCTCTCTTCTATTTCTGAGGCTGCAAATCTTTGTTGTTATTGTTGTTATGTGCTGTCAAGCCACTTGCGACTCACAGCAACCCTATATACAACAGCTCTGAATCCTCGTCTATCCTGAGCCAATTTTATTGCCCCGACACACCTGCCCCAATTACCTCAGTCACTGAGTCAATCCAAAGTCATCTTCTCTTGTACTGTCTGTCCCTCCACCCTTCCAAGTGGGATGTGCAAATCTTTAGATGAGGAAATTTCCCACTTTTCTCCCCTGGAGCAGCTGGTGGATTCTCACCACTAGGCTTTCATTTAGCAGTGAAACACATAACACACTATACCACTAGTTATAGATATGTATTCTTTTATGACCTAAACTTTGTTTTACCTTACATATGAAGCTAGGGTGTACTTTTGGTTTATTTTTTCAAAGATAAGTAATGGATGAGTATCTAGCACAAAAATAGCCGAAGTATTTGTTTTGGAAAAGAATCTTTTTTATAAAATCATGAACATAGGTATTCTAGAATACTTTTTAAAAATTTTTCAGTTCTAATTTGATTCAGTGACTGGGGTAATCGGGATGGGTGTTTCAGAGACAGTATGATTGGCACAGGACGGAGCAGAATTTAGGACTGTTGTACATAGGATCACTATGAGTCACAAGCGATTCAAAGGCACATAACAACAACAACAACATGCTTTCACTAGTGATCTATTTTATATAATATGTCAAAGATCTTGATAGATGCGGGCAGTTTAGGATATAGGAATGAGAAAGGAAATAGCTCTTTCGTATTTGTTTTCATTACTGAGTTGAAATTCAACTTGGTGTTAAGGTCCAGTTTTGTGGAAAACGGCAAAATGGAAGGAACATTTTCTCTTTCATCGTCCTTTCTGTGGAAGCAAGATTGCTAACATATTAATAGATTAGTCGGCATTAGCTCAGGACACATGTGGAAGGTTTCCAGAATGTGAGTCTTCTAGAACTAGGTAACCCTGGAGACAGCAGGACACACATAAGGATAAACCACATGCTGCAAAGTTTCTAATGTTTACAGAATGTAGCTGAAGTTCGTGCATGGAAAGCTACACTGTCAGATACCTGTGTTTGCAATCTGTATTTTCTGTTTGTTTTTTTTTTTCTATACCAAAGTTCTCTAAATAAAACAATTGTAGCATTGCTTATAAGGAATAAAGTTCAACTCAGTGCCACCTTAACCATTGCCTTTGCCTCGTTAATATTTTACAAAATTTTAGTCTAGAACAATTGAGAAGTCTTCTCTAAGAGATTGGACCCTACATCTTTCACTGTTCTCTGTGATCCAAATATAGGACTTTTGAGTCAATTTTTACTCACAGTAACTTTCAATCAAGTTTCTGAGACTATAAATCTTAACAGGAAGAGACTGCTTCATTTTTCTCCAGTGCCAATTAACCCAAGAATTGGGGCAGAATTTAAAGGAAGGAGTTATAAGATGAGAGACTTCAGTGAAAAAATTGCCACACAAAATAAGTTTGATGGACTCATAAGGATCAACACAATATTTAATACTAAATATAAAATTAAGGCAAACAAAACTATTGCTTTTCATTGATTCCACAACATGCTACCGTATATTACAAGGTAGAGCTGCTCCATGAGGTTTTCTTGGCGATAATCTTTAAGGATGCAGATCACCAGGCTTTTTATCCATGATGTTCCTGACTAGGTTCTCCAACCTTCAATGAATGGCTTAGTGCAAGCTGTTTGCTCTACTGCCACTGAAGGACAGATTATAGTAAATAAATATTCAATAAATGCTTTTAATGAATAAAACAAGCATACCTTACTTTAGGATACTTATTAGGGGAATATTAGTTGTCAAAATACCTGTTTTTATTTCTAAATTTACAGATATTTCCACTTTAAAATAATTTTAAATAATTACATTCATTCAATTCTTAACAAAGAGTTTATGCTATCATATTTTCTTTTGCATACAAGAAAAGCAAGCAGTTTTAGACAAAATTTCCATTGAAGTTAACAAAGGTACTAAGTACAATTTTTGCATATAATGATATTAGTCTAGTAAGTAGAATATTAAGTGACAATAGTACTGCTTTTAAAACACTTAAATAAGTTATTTATTCCTGCCTGAAAATCAATTACCTTATGTAACAATTTACAGTGCTGGAAAATCAATTTAGTATAATTTTATAAAAATAACCTGAAGCATATTGTAGTCAAACAAAACAAACAAAAAAACCTAATGCTTTTTGGTAAATGGCTTTAATATTTAATTTGTACTTATATATAATAAAAGTTTCTTTTTTGTTGGTGTTAAAATTTAAAATTTTAAAACCTATATAATTTTAAAGTAACAAGTTGAATATTTGTCATTATTTTATGCTTTTTTTTCAAGCATGTATTTGGAAAAAGGAAGAGAATGTTAAATACTAAAGAGCAAGTATGGGGCAGTGAAAGAGAGGAAGACCCTCAACCAGGTGGGTTGACACAGTGACTACAGTACTGGGATTGAGTGTGTCAGAGATTGAGGAGGGCATGAGATAGGACAGTGTTCAGATCAGTTTTTTATAGGGTTTCTATGAGTCATACATGACTCGATGGCACCTAACAACATAGATTATTGTTCTTGTTAGGTGTTGTCAAGTATAACTCCTAGTGACCCTCTGAACAAAAGATTGGAAATGAGTCCTGTCCTGTGCCATCATGCAGTGACCTTGTGAATCCACCTGGTTGAGGGTCTTCCTCTCCTTTGCTGATCCTCCACCCTCTCCAGCATCGTATCCTTCTCCTCCTAGCAACATGCCCAAAGTATGTGAGACAAAGCCTCATCATTATTACCTCCAAAGAGCACTCCAGCTGCACCCTCTCCAAGACATATCTATTCTATTCATTTCTTCGCCATCCATGGAATGTTCAATGCTCTTCTACAACACAGCTCAAAGGCAATCTTTTTCTGTCATCCTTATCCATTTTCCTGATCTCTGATGCATAGATAGTAATAGGAAAGATCATGCCTGAGTCAGATGCACCTTAATCCTCAAAGTGACATCACTACTCCTCAATAATTTGGAAAAGTGCCTAACTTCACATTTCCCCATTGCAATGCATTTCCTTATTTCCATACTGCTTGTACCAAGGATGTTAAATGTAAATTCAAGCAAGATGAAGCTTTTGACAATTTCAATCTCTTCTCCATCCATCCTGGTACTGCCTATTGATCTAGTGGTATGAATCTGTTTTCTTGATCTTGAGACACAATCCATACTGAAGGCTGCATTCCTTGATCCTCTGCAACAAGTGCTTCAAATTCTCCTCACTTGGTTGTGTCATGTGCATAATGTAGGTTATTGATGAGTCTCCCTCCAACCCTGTTGCCATCCTCCTCTTCAGAGAGTCAAGCTTCTCGAATAATTTAATCAGCATATAGATTGAACGGGTGTGGAGACAGAACACATCCCTGATGCACTCCCTTCCCAATTCCAAACCATGCAGTGCTTCTCTGCGGTGTTTACACAACAACCTCCTAATTCAGATATAGGTTTCTCATGAGCACAATCAAGTGCTCTGGGATTACCATTCTTCTTAGTGTAAGCTGCAACTTGTCATGATCCACACAATCAAATGCCTTTGCATAGTCAATAAAGCACAAATAGACATTCTTCTGGTATTCCTTACTTTAAGCCACAAAATCAATATAGATTACGTTCAACAACATAGAGTATGATAATTTAGCAAGTCCCAAACAGTCTCAGGTTGTCACATTTCAGCAGTAACAATAAGACAATCTTTAGGAAAATTAATAGCTCTGTTAGTGTAAAACACATTGTTAGGGCATCTACAAATAAATGAAACATACAAACCACCACTGTTAGTTTTTCAGTAAATTAGTTTTAAATAACTGATAACCCTTGAAGCTTTAACTATATAGTCTTTCTGAGACATATACTCCTAAAATACAATACACACTAAATTCTCATGGATAAGTTATGGTTTGATAAACTTGAAGTATATCTTCTTGAGACTTGAGAGAAAAGCTTTAGAATATCTTGAAATTATTAAAAATATATAATCAATATATTTTAAGACTCAATTACATAGAGTCCATTTTAACTCATAGTGACTTACTATCAGGTTTATGAAACTTTAAATTACCAAGAGGAGGAGATTGTTATTTTTCTTTCAAGGAGCCACTGGTGAATCCCAACAGCCTAACATGTGCACACTTTGGGTTTAAGTAGTACAGCTCACTATGGACCATCCATCAGGGATCCCTCCATGATAAACTACCCACTCCTTGTTCAAGAACACGGACTATAAAGAATGGCTGTATCTGACCTTTATGAACTCCACAAGGGGAACTGTCTTTGTCAACAAAATCAACAAGAGCAGCCCTTGCTCTTTTTATAGGAAGTGAGTAATTTGGAGGGAGCTCTAGTGGTTTTTCCAGGGGGAGTTGTGCTACCTAACCCAAAAGTTGGGCATGATGTTCATCATCTACAACCACAACAAAAAACTCCCATGAGGTCAGACATATCATTCACTTTCCTGCATCTCTTTCTAATCATACCAACACCAATATTAATGCTTTTCTGGGGCCAGAATTCATTGTGATAGCTAATAGACCACACAATTCAGGTTACTAACAGAACACGATTACAAGTCAGGTCAACTGCTGAAATGTCCCCCAGGTCCCTCTGTCTTGAGCATCATGGCTTTAGACCAATACCCTGTTCCCCCAAGCAGTCTTCCAACAAACTTAAGCAAAAGATTGTTAGCTCTAGTTTAGTGGCATAGCAGTCTCAAGGTCTTCTCTTTCTCATGTTAGGTCTCTGTTTCTTTACTGCAGTTGCCGTGGCTTCTGCTTTAATGTATCCTGGCCTGGCTGGTCCAAAAATATCTGGTCCCAAATGGCACAATGTATTCTCCTCCATCTTTTCTGGTACTGATACTCTTAAATTCTTTTGCTGTTGTTATGTGCCATCGAGTGACTTGTGACTCTTAGCAACACTATCCTGACTCAATTTCACCATCTCCAACACACCTAGGCCCATTATTCCATTCCCTGTCTTAGTCCATCTCATTCTTCTCCTACGCTGTCTCTCCACTGTTCAGGCATAATGTCCTTTCTCAAGGACTCATCCTGCTAGCAACAAGCCTAAAGTTTTTGAGATGGAGCTTCGACATCCTTGCCTCCAAGGCACAGATTTGTTTCATCCTCTTGAGGATAGACATGTTTGTTTTCTTGTGGTCCATTGTACGTTCAGTACTCTTCTCCGGCACCACAGCTCAAAGGCATCTATTCATCTATTCTTTTTCTATCACCCTTAGTCATTGTTCAACTCTCTGATGCATAGCAAGTAATTGTGAAGATAGTGGCTTAGATTAGGCACACCTTAGTCTCTAGACTGACATCATTGCTCTTCAGCACTCTGGAGAGGTCCTTGGCAGCAGTTTTGCCAAATGTAATTCTTCTTTTGATTTTTTGACTGCTGGTGTCAAGAGTCTTGATTGTTGAACCAAGCAAGCTGAAATTGTTAACCATCTCAATCTCTTCTCCATCTATCATGCTTCTACCTATTGGCTCAGTAATGAGAATCTTTGTTTTCTTGATGTTGAGCTTCATCCATATTGAAGACTGCAGTCCTTGAACCTCTGCAGCAAATGCCTTATGTCTTTCTCAAGGTGGCTTCGTGGTAAGGAATTGCACTGCCAATCCAAGGTACGTGATTTTTTTTAAAGTACGTGATTTGCATCAACTACCAGTGACACCTTGAGAGAAAGATGGGCAATCAACTTCTTTATGATTTACTGCCTCAAAACCCCTGGACAGTAAATCCTGTGTGGCTTACTGCCTCAGTTATGGGTTGCTTCCTATTTTAAGATACACAAAAACAGCATTAATTTTGCTGCTAGATCCGCTAAATTCAATGGTGGGACTATAGTCAGTCCCCTTGTAGTTAAGCTAACACAACTCATTCACATATTCTTGCTCATCCACCTGGCAAATGCCTAGTAATGGCTAAGGAAGTAAATTTGAACAATAAATCCTTAACACCACACTCCTAAATAACAATCTGAGAATGTGTTTCTAGGGAAACCCAAACTACAACACCTAAAAAGAACTCATAATATCTTCAATAGGGACTTCGTATTCCAGGGAACTAAACATACTTTAGGCATGAGGGGCTTGTCCTTGGAAAAAAACATCATACTTGAAAAGGTTGAGGTTATTGTAGATTAGAAGACCCACAGCAAGGTGGACTGACTTAGTGATTTTAACAGTAGGCTCAAGTGTGTCAGAGATGGTAAAGAGAACACAGGGCAGGGCAGAGTTCAGATCCATTGCTTATAGGGTGTCTGTGCATTGTAGTTGACTCATTGAGCAATAACAAAAACACTGCCATGAAGTCTGAATGAACTCAGAGTTGACCCTTGAGCTGAATTCTCAGACTATACATTGTATAGGGGATATTTCCCATCTTTCTCCAGTGGATTAGGTGTATTCCAGCTGACAGCGGCATGATGTTTATGTATGGGCTTGCAGCATGGGAACAGCTTGTAGACTGTAGATGGCAGTCACCACCAGAGCTTCTGGTAAAATTAAGAATATGAATGTAATCAATGCAAACAAACCAAGTGATATGAGTTTCTTCCTTGCTATCTTTCAAATATATTAATCAACAACTCACTGCCATAAATTTGGAACCTATCCTCTAATGACCCTCTAATAGTGTGGGTTTAGCCTAAAACTGGCTTTTTTAAAGCTATTACATTTGCCCTTTTGGTCTGCAGTTACTTTAACTGCAGACATATGGTCTTGAAAATCAGCATGGTCTTGCAAATCATCAACAGCTGTGGGACCAGGATAAGAGGAAAAAGTGATTCCCACACTAAGCAGCAAGGTTTTAGGGGAGAAAGACTTGTGGCACAAGACTTGAGGGAGACTGGAGAGAGACTTTGATGATGATGGTGGAGAGACTATGACATTACTGTGGAGAAACTATGGCAAGGTGTGAAATGAAGCTTCATGTTTGGTGTTGGCCATTGTTAAAGGTTTTTGCTATTCTTGCCAGATACCTGAAGGAGAGGCTGACTTATAACTTCTCTGTGGCAAATCTTCCTGGATGATTTGGATTTAACTGCTAAATTGAAACCAGACTGGGACTAAACGAGAAATTGTGCCTTGGAACTTGGACTAAAAACTGGTCTTCATTTTGAGTGATATTCTTGGCCTCCCTCTATCTCCAACTTACTTCCCTAATAAACCCTGTTCTCAGTACCACATCTGTGAGTCTATGAATCACAAATGAATACATGCACATCTTAACTACTGCTGTGGCTCTAGGGGCACCATCAGGCTGGGCTATGGGCTCTTTATCTAATTTATGCTCCGGGCAAGTGAGGAGCTATGCTATTTTTACTCTGTTTGACACTTTCAGAGAGATGTTCTCAGTCCTGTGCTCCAATGTTCTGTTGTCTCCTCTTTTGACAAATGGGTATTCAGAGACTTTAAATCACAAGAAAGGAGATTGCCTATCGTTCTACAGCAGTGAAACTAGTATTTTCAAACCACTTGCCTTTGAATTGACAGTGTAACACTTTAACCACTAGGCCAACAGAGTTCTCTCTCTTTTTTTTTTTTAGTTTTTGGTATCCTTAGCTATAAACTGACAACACAGTTGGTAGTTGGGTGCATTTGATGATGTACAGAAAACTTGCAGCATGCAGCATGTCAGTAGAGCACTGTACACACTTAAATCATAACTGTCTCTCAGGTGTTAGTTGTGAGCCATGATGGTAGTAAACAAAGCTAGTTCTCAGAAAACAAAACAAAATAAAACAAAACAACTAAAAATAAGTACACTGGGAGTAATAAGGGTCGAACACTAGGAGGTACACAATTAGAATATTTCCCTTTGAGTTCTCTCTCTTTTACATGCTTGCCATTGGTTAATAGGACTACAAACAACAGTGCTTCTCACCTTTAGTCCACATTTTTCAGATGAAAATTTTTGGATTCTAGAGTCATAGGCATTTATTTTTGTTTTTATTCAGTTTACAACCTGTCTATGTAAAATTATAAAGTGGGAGGAATAAACTGCCAGGAAATGCATCTTAGAAAAAGCATAACAAACTCAAGTGTCAACAATGTAGCATTATATTCTACTTCCTTTGCTTTCAAAATAAATGTTTCAATTACCTTTAGCTTCTATTTCTCGTAAATGTCTTGATTTCATATTAGCATTTTTGTGACATTAAGAGACCATTTTACTGTGACAACAGTCTATTACAATGACATTACGTCTCTTAAAAACTCTGATTGTTTCTTAAATATAGACTATATATGTAGTCATTTCTAGTAAGTGCATTAAAATACTATTATTTTTTTCCCTTTAGTTTTTGAGTGGCATGTTCATTAAGTATTGTTCCAAGTATTACCATGTTGTAAACTTTTATTTCATTGGATAAATATGTGTAAACACGAATAAATACTTTTGTTATCATACTTATTTGGCACATACTTCACATGCATGAACCTCATCAACTAATTATTTTGATATTTAGATAACCAGATGTCCTGGTTAATTTGAAGTAGTTGGAATAGTGTCATTATTAATAAAACCCTCATTCACAGTCAATATATTTCACTTAGAAAAATGTCATATTATCACAATATTTTTAAAACAAATCGAAGATTTTGTACCTTCAAATAATAAGAGTATTCCTAAATAGTGTTCAGTTTAATCAAGAAACTTCAATACAGAACTCTATTAGCTGAGAAGTCACCACTGATTCAATTTTCACATTAAATAAGAGTGAGAAATCTCGTCTAGCCTTTCATTAAATAGCAGTAAGTCTACCAAAGATGCACAGGTAAATGATCAACATCCTTTCAGAATGCATATCCAAAGAGCATAAGTATCATTTCGCATTGCTAAGTGCTGAAATGTACCTGATATATATGCCCAAGGATTTTATCCTTCTGGGATTCTTGTCAACTTTCTACTCATTTTACTTAACTTCTGCAGATAAAATAAGGTTTTACAGTGAAGAGAATATATTAATGTTTGAGGTTCAAAATTTCTTTTTTACATTCACAACTATCAATTCTATTTTCCCATTTTCTTACATATTTTTGTATGCATGAAATCATGATATATATATATGTGTATTAGATATAGTTACTGAATACTTTCATTCTCATCAACATTTTTCACATAACTTTTTCTCCTTTTCCCCCAGTAAATACTAGCCTTATATATTGTAAATCTGATCATGTAAGTCTCTTTCACTTGGTTATTCCTAAAAATTAAGAAGAATCTTCCCAGCTATGTCTTTGTCTATATTTATTGTCTCATCTATCCTCTCTATTATTCTTAGCAACAATTATGATATTTTTTGGTTGTATCTGTGTACTGTTTTATACTATTCCTTTTAGCTAGAGTGTATTTCCTGCATTCTTCACTTAACTAGGTTAATATTATCCTTTAAAATTAAACTAAAATGTTAAATGTTAATTTTAGTCTTTAAATTGTCATATGTTCTTAATCTTTGTAAATTTCTACTGACATTTGTCTAGATAACCCACACAACACCACCAGAATAATGACCATTTTGCATAGATTTTCCTTCTTGACTTTTGCAGACATTTCCACATTCCATTAAGCTAGTTGTCATCACAAAGCTGTGTGTATGTGTCAGTGTCCCAAATATTATTATTCTTATTACTATCACTCTTAAAAGACTGGAATCATTGTTGATGTGAAATATAAAGCCAATACGTATTATTTGAAGAGATTAAAGTCTTCATCCTCAGCCATTCCTGGTTCATACAGTAGTTAGGGAACCTGCTGATACAGATTTTAAGTGTTGAATTTATTAACTTAACAATGTGAATCTACCAAGACACTCTGCTGGAGAGGAACATAGTACATTTCTGTCCATGAAGATTTATAGTCTTAGATAACTGATAGAGGATCAATATGAACTGGAACTCTCTCACTGATAGTGGATAAGGCCTACACAGTAAGTAGGCCTATGTAAGGTCTATATATATTTAGTGAGTATGTATTATCACGTAAGGGTCTGATAACACTTAAAATATTACGAGTTGCCTGATGGCCAAGTGGTAAGACTCGATGTTGCAATCCCAAAGGCGTTTGTTGTGAATTCACCAGCTGCTCCGTGGGAGAAAGATAGGCAATCACCTCCTGTGTGGTTACTGCCTTTGAAATCCTGCTGGAGAGTCAGCTACAAGTCAGTTCTGTCTTGATGGCAAACGGCACACACTCATAAAGCATTAAGTATTAATTAACAACCTATTAACAATAAGTATTATCAAGTAATTACTAATATTATTTGCTTCTTATTAAATAATACTTTAAATATGTTATTTTTATCAATTCTAATATTTTCGTAAAAAATCCTATTTTACTGACATGGAGAGAGTTCAAGTCACTAGTCTAAAGTCACATAATCAGTAAGTTATAGGGTCACACTTTAGCACCTAATTATAGTGTCCACTCCTAACTCACATGTTTAGTCTCATACATGAAAAACTATGCATGATAAATGTCCCTGTAGATTATCTAGTCAAGTATGACTCACAGCAACCCTATAAACAACAGATGTGAACTCTGTTGTAGTCATCCTGACACTTCCTGACACGCTAGAGCATTGCAGCAGTCACTGACTCAATACACCTGGTTGAGGGTCTTTCTCTCCTTTGCTGACCCTTGCATTTCCAAGCATGGTGTCCCTTTCCAAGGAATATCCTTTCCTAGCAACATGCCCAAAGTATTACCCATATTTGCCTCTAATAAGCACTCTAGCTGTTTTGCTAGAGTAGCCAGAGTTAACTGCTAGTGGTTATTAAACTATTCAGAGAATGTCTTTATTTGATAAATATAAAAGAAAGGGTGAAATATACTGAAACAGAGATTTGGACAAATTCTTTTGGCATAAACTAAAAGAGTTATATTTTTATCGAAGTCTTACTTCCCCCCCCCAAAAAAAGTACACTTTTAGAAGTGTAATTATAAATGAAAAATGGTTTAAGTTGAATCTTTGAGCAGAAATCTAATTTTGAAGAAAATGAAATAATATTGTCCTTTATAAATCTGAAAGCTTTACCATTTGAAACAGACATCATATTTAGAAAATTAAACATTTAGTGAAATATAGGAAGAACATAAGGTTTAACAAGTGCTATATGAACCATAAATTGTTATGATTACTACATAAAACATCACATAGCTTCAATTTTATATCAACAGATCATACACTATCTAGATATTAGGTAAATAAATTTAGTGGACAGAGCAGCAAAAATGCATTTCACAGACACAGTTATGAAATAAGAACTAGATATGGTGGAATAAAATTAATTACTGGAGTCCCTGAATGATTGCTAGAAGGGATCACCACAGATAAAGTCAGATAAAGTTCATTATCAAAACAAGATATTAGTTACAGAAGGTGCACAGTGCATTTCTCAAATTATCACAAATTATAGCAGAAGAAACAATGAAGAAATAATAAAGCTATTGAAGAAGAAAATTATGAAATTGAGAAAAAATATTTATTACCATATCAAATTGAAGAGTATTTGATGAAAAATATTAGTTGCATATATAGATATAAAATTATATTGTGAAATCTTACATGGAGAAGAGAACTTTATATATGGCTGATTACATTTTTAACATAAATCGTGAGCAAGTGTATTTTCACATACTTTTTTTTTTCTCATTGTCCATTGCCAAAATAACTGACCTTAACCTTTTGATAATGAATCATAATTATGTGCTTGGCTGCTTACTGGAAATGTGGTGGTTCAGACTCACTAGGTGACTCAACCAGAAAAAGATGTGGATATCTGCTTTCATAAATATCTCAGTCTAGAAAATGCAACAATTATATTCTGTCAAACGAGGCTACCAGAATTTAAAATTGACTTGACAGTACCTAAGAGCAACATCTCTTCTAATGTATCCTGTTTTGAGAAACAATTTCTTAACCATAAGCAAAATTTGAAAAATTATTCATTAAAACTACCTAGAAGTCTTAGCCTTTTTTTACCCCAGAAAAAAGGGATAAAGAATGAGGGGGGGGTGAGTAAAATAGTGATGCTGGAGTTTGTTGCTGTTGACTTGATTCTGATTCATAAACAATCTGACAGAATAAAACTGTCTCTACTAGGGTTTTTCATGCTGTAATCTTCATTAACTGTAGATTGTCAGGCCTTTTATCCAGGAGAGCTCTTGGGTGATTTATTACTGTAGACTTTTCAGGTAGCAGGTGTTCCATCACTGCAATAGTGACTTTGTGGCTAACACCAATAATGTTGTCGTGGCTCTCGAGTTGAAACCAGCCCATAGCTGATCCTACAGTGAATTTTCAGAGGCATGAAATCACATGGGAGGAGATTGCCCATCTTTCCTCTATGGAGCAGCAGCTATGTGCCTTTGGGAGTGCAGTGTATTTTCTTACCACTAGGCCACAAGAGTTTCCTGGTATTAATATTATTGATGGTAATTAAAAGTCATAATATTTACAGATTACTTTTTTGCACAACATTTTTTAAACTTGAAAGTTAAAATATCTAAAGCAGACAAACAAATATGATTTTATACTTAAATGTTTAGAGTTGAGAACCCTAACGCTTCTGGGGCTACAGAAGTAGCTGTGGGAGTACTAGAAATAGAATTCAGATTTCAAATCTGAGGTTTTTACCTCTTTATTTACACTTTTAACCTCACTTGATAAAGAGTCAAGATATCAAACATAATGTGTCATAAAGTATAATATCAGTTCTAAGAACATTATTCTTGCTTGGTATTCAACCATAAATGATATGACTTTCACTGAAGTCATTAATTTTACCTTTTCCTCACAGACAGTTCATCCACTCTTTGAATGGCAAGAACAAGATGAGTTTTCCACAAGACTTTGCAGAAGCATCCTTGATTACCAGGGAATATCTCTGTTTTGTTTTATTTTTTTTAGCGCTCTAAAATATTATATAATGCATGTAGATTGTATAGATATTATCTTACTATGAATCATCTTGCACTTTAGCATGTATCTCAAGATGTAATTCTCCCACCAACATCATACCTTTTCAATTTATGTTGATTGTATAGTTGTTGTGGTTGTTGCTAGGTGCCGGGGAATCAGAACTGACTCGTAGATGGCCATCCAGCAGATTCTCAGAGGCTGTAAATAGTGTGGGAGAAGACTGCACATTTTTCTCCCTTGGAGAAGCTAGCTTGTGGATTTGAACTGCATGGCTTTAGGTTGACAGCACAACTCCTCAACACTCTGTCAGCCGAGATTCTGCATAGTAGACTATATTATTTTCCAATTCAAAATGGCCTTTACAGTCCTCACGATATAACATGAAAAACAATGCATATGAAATTTGTAAGTAAAACAGTATAAAACAAAAATTTTATATAAAAATTTAAATAAAGTCAATTGTGTTTCATACTCCAAACAAAACTCTTTCCACTACACAGTTTTCTTCAAAGTGTGGGAAAATCTAAGGATTCAATGAAGACATTTCACCAGCCATGGGCAGATTGATTATTTTACCATTTTCTCAGTCAATGAAGATGTCACACTGATCACTGACAGATGGATTAGCTGCTTTGCAGCTGGAGAAAGTTGGACAATCTACTCCCCTGAAATTCACTGTTTCTGAAAACCCATTAGCAGGTCATCTATGAGTTGATTCCAACTCAACAGTACATTACAATAATAAAAATGATAGCAATTATCTTATAAATCTAGTGGACTCTTTTTACAGACAAGTCTGAGGTAATATATAAGAAAAGGTTCAGGAATCTATTGTGACTTTTTTAAAATTATACATTTTATAACATTTATTCAAGAGTACCTGTGATAATAGTTGTTTTTAATAAATTTAAATCTTACTTGGAATATTAATTATATGAGTTTGTGAATAGGCTCCAAGTTTTCAATTATGGGTTATGTATATTCACTCTACTAACCTCCTAAATGGATTACAACATAGGATGATTCATATATTGAAAATGACTGGGCACTGAGGTGCTGACTGGGTGTTATTTTGGATGATGCATATCACCTGGATGGAAAAGAGCCTTGTAACATTAACATAATGCTGGGGTTGGCAGGTTAAAATAGAATGCTGGAGAAAATAATGTTTGTGGTTGATTGTTCTAATTTTCTTTGTCAACACTATATCAAATCATTAACTATATTCAAACTTCACCTAATTATTTTATAGTCCCAAGATTACTTCATTACCATATTGCCTACAGATGATTTATTTCTAATCATATTGAGACTACATATTCAGTGTGATAGCTGAATTATATTAATTTAGTTACAAACAAAATGATGCAATTTAAAATATTGATTGCAACAGAGTTCTCTTTCCATAGATCAGCCTTGTAATTTTCATTGATTTCTACATGCTTGATTGAATTGTTTGGTTTCACTCAGAGATCAGATTTTGATTATATGCCAAAATTCAAAATGTTTAAAGTTAAAATTTAAGTTGAAAAGCAAACTATGCCTACATTCAGATTGCAGTGATATACAGTTTATTACACATTAGAGTAGTGATAATAGAATAAATTGACTATGCCTTGAGAATTACGCAGTTACATAGTCATAGTGTGCAGTTTGCTCACACGTGATTTACTGCCTCTTAAAACCCATGAGAGGGTCAGTTATGGGAGCTGTGAGCCGGTTCTGCCTAGATGGTACACAGAGTAAAACAGCTGTGTGTGTTTACAAAGGTCTGATCATCTGCTCATCTCCAGTGGTTCACATTCACCTGTGACTCTGAGGGAGAAATGATAGGTTATTTCTTCCTGTTGTGACTTACCAGTTCAGAAACGTGATAGAGGGTCACTATGAAAAGAAACTGACTCAATGGCAATGAGTTTAGTTCTTTTGTTTTGAAGAGTATATATTGGTCCTATAGCAGTGAAAACACATCCATTCAGAAGATTTATTTACAAGGCTTCTTTCTTTTTCATTTTCATTATATAATTTTCCTGTTTATATGAAAACAGTTAACATAAAGAACATAACAAAAACATTAAAACTTGATAGAGAAGCCCAGCGCACATCTATGGGATATGATTATTGCTAATTGAAACTCTAGGTTGATTGCTGTTGTCAAATGCAGTAAAGTTGAATATGACTTATAGCATATGCTAGCATTACATTTACAAATGCATAAAAAGCATCATAGGAATCCCTGTGTAGAACACATATTTAAGACATTAACTGCTCACCAAAAGCAGGTTTCTTCAAACACACACAGAAAAACCTGAAAAGAAGTCCTGGTGATCTGTCTCTTAAAGACACAGTCTTGAAAACTCTATGGAGAAAGTCCACTCTCCAACTAAGTGCTTCACCATGAGTTGGAAGTTACCCAATGGCAACACGTTTCAATGTGTGTGTATAAGGACAGTGGAAATTGTAGAATAGTCTCTTTCATGTGGGAAACCCAGGCTCAATTCCTCTTCAGTAAACTTCAAGTGCAGCCAGCATTCATTATTAGTGGAAATGTATGTGTTGCGATGCTAAATATCTTTCAAAGAAGCTCCCAAACTAAAACAGAGGAAAAATTTTGGTGATTTGGAAAATCAGTAAATTAAAATTTATGGATCACAATGGTTCTATCATGCTGTGCTTGGGATCTCCGTTTAAAACAAATTGAAGACAGTTGATAACATCATGTATGCCTGCATGTATGTATGCATTCATATACATATATATGTTTTTATATATACATATATGTGTATGCTGTTGTCTTTGTGTACCTTTGAGTCAGAACTGATTGAAAGCTGATTTTTCAGCAGGCTTTCAAAGGCAGTAAATGTGATGTGAGGAGAGATTGTTTCTCTTTCTCCTGTGACACAGCTGGTGGCTTGAAACTGCCTTGGGATGGCAATGCAGCTCCTTACCACTAGGCCACCAATAAAATCTTTAGAGAAGATAGAAATCTTTATATGTGGCCTTAATTCCCACTCATTGCCGCTGAGTCAGAAATGATTCATAATTGACCTTCCAGTGGGTCTTCCTGAGTCTGTAAGTCACAAAGGAACCTCTGGTGAATTCAGACCCCCAGAGAGTGATGCTTTTGGGTCAGAGGCACAATTACCTCTGGACTACACCACAAGAACTCCCCTAAATCCCAGTGCTTTTTAATCTAAAAGCTTTTGAACTATCCTTTCTTATCTCTTATACATCTACTTTCCACACCCCTCTAATTTTCAATGGTGACTATCTCTTTATGGGAAAATACATTTACCAGGAAAAGACCAGAATTAAACTCACTTTCATCCAGCCAATTAGGACTCAGGGTGACCTTCCATTTATATTTCTGAGGCTGCAAATCTTCATGGAGGAAACTTCCTATCTTTCTCAGATGAGTGGCTAGTGAATAATAACTGCTGGCCTTTTGGTTCGTATTTAGTGTATTAAGGTTCTAGAAACCCTTGACAGCATTTTTTTTCTGAGACTTCTTATACATTTACTTTCTGATTCATAATAAATCGTCAACTCTGGAAATCTTACCTTTGCAAAAACTTTCCCATCTCCTTCTTTCTTTTAATCTTTTTCCCAATGATATGGAGTCCTGTAGCAACTGCTTAATTAATTTTATTTCCTATAATACCTTATGATTCCTGTAATCTCCCAAGCTCTGGTACAATAGAGGTAAGAAACAACACTGCAATCCCAAAGAGCACAATTCAAATCCAGCAGCTTCTTCACAGGAGAAGGATGGAGGACAATCTCCACGTTTACTGCTTCTGAAAATTTGCATGGTCAGCTTGGAATTCATTCTGACTCAATGGCATGTCACACAACACATAACAATGTCCTTCTTCCTGAAGTTTGCCTCCTAAATTTCTATCTTTTGTCAGAAGAGCCATGAAGTTAGAAATCATAAAAGTCACATGTGTTTCCTACTCTGTGTGCAGTGTGTCAATACCGTGATTGACATTCAGGAGACACTTGATAAGTATGTGTGCTAGCTAAATGGCAAGTTAAATAAAACCTTAACCAAAGAAAATCCTGAGAAAGTCATGAAGTGTTCAAACAAATTGAGACTTTATTTTGGCACCCAAGATTGTTCATATTCAGCTCTTCTTCCCAAATATAAACCATACGCTTTCCATTCTTACTATTTGGAGAGACTTGTACACACTATTTTATTCCTAAAATAAAAAATACCCTGCTTCATTGTTTTTTTGTCTTTTTTTTTTAATCAGAACAAACTAGAACTGACTCTCAAGCAGTATTTTGGAGGCTGTAAATCACATAGGAGGAGATTGCTCATCTTTCTCTAGTGGAACAGTTGGTGGACTTCAACAATTTGCCTTTGGGTTGACAATACAACTCTTTACTACAAGGCAACCATGTTGTTGTGTTGTTGTTGTTTTGTGCCTTCGAGTCGCTTGCGACTCATAGCGACCCTATGTACAACAGCCCTAAACCCTGCTCTATCCTGTGCCAATCCCATTGCCTCTGACACACCCATCCCGATTACCCCAGTCACTCAATCAATCCACCTCAAAGAGGGTCTTCCCCTCCTGCGCTGTCCCTCCACTCTACCCAGCATGATGTCCCTCTCCAAAGACCTGTCTCTCCTTGCAACATGTCCAAAGTATGTCAGACGAAGCCCTAGAATCTTTGCCTCCAAGGAGTAGCCTAGTTTAACCCTCTCTAGGATGAATCTGTTTGTTTTCTTGGCAGTCCATGGTACATTCAATACTCTTCTCCAGCACCACAGCTCAAAGGCGTCAATTCTCCTTCCATAGCTCAAATTAAAACAAAGAAAACAAAAAACCACCACCACAACAACAAAAAAACCAAACAAAACATCACTTTCAGAGGCATCCTATTCATACCCCGTGAGCTAGATAATAGAACTGATCCCTTGAACTATTTTATTTTTTATCTTTATAGAAACAGATCATCAAGCTTTCTGTGCTAGCACTAAGGTGGGGTCAAGCCACAGCCTTTAGTTAAGCTGTCTAGAGTAAAGTGATATATTGCTCAGAGACATTTTGGCTATATTTATTAAAATATAATCTTTATTTTTTCATATCCAGATCTTAATCCTCTTTCTAAGGCCTGATCTAAAAGGTACTTCCTAGAGGTAATATTTTAGTATGATTATTTTAAGTTTTACTGTAGAGAAAAAAATATTCATTCCATATTTTGCATTGGGAAAATATGTTATCAAGAACCTTTTCAGAATGTTAAACAATTATGTCAGTTTACACACTCAAGTGGCTTGATCTAAGTCATGGTCTTCTTAATCACTTGATTGTATCTGAGAGCTGGTCAGTAACTAAGGATGACAGAAGAAGTGATACCTTTGAGCTGTGGTTCTGGAGAAGAGTACTGTACATACCATGGAATACCAAGAGAATAAACAGGTATGTCCTGGAGAGGGTAAAATCAGGTTGCTACATGGAGGATTTTTAAACTCTGTCTCATAGATTTAGGGTACACTGCCAGAAGGCACCAGTCCCTGGAGAAGGACGTCATGCTTGGAAAAGTGGAGGGTCAACATAAGAGAGGAAGACCTTGGATGAGATAATTTGACATAATAACTATGGCAATGGAATCGGGATGGAATCGAGGATGATGAGGTTGATTCCGGATTGGGAAGGTTTCAGAGCTGTTAGTCACACGATTACGTTGTGGTCAACTTGACAACACAGAATAATGATAACAATATCTTCTATAGTATAAATCTCATAAAAGGAAAGATTTAAACTTATTTCTGTTTCCCTGAACCAACATAAATATTGGCATGAAGAAGGTCTGGGCAGATGAATAGGCTTTGTATATCTATGATGTTGTTATGTGCCACTGAGTCAGAACTGACTCATATCTAACCCACTAGTGGAAACAGGAGTGGCATCCACTTTCTAAATAACATGCCTCAGGAAACTCTATGAACTCTGATAAATGTCAATTGTTGTAGAAGGGCTTCAGGCCTTTTGTTCATAGGGTCACTTCGAGTCGTGCTCAACTTGAAGTTAATCAACAATAACAACAGTGGGTTTTCAGAGACTGCATATTATATACAGAACCTACTAGGTTTAACACGCAGGACTATCCATCCTCTTTAATAAAAAAAAATGTTACTTTAGCCCTCTCTCACACACACATTACTGTGAAGTCAAACCAACTCAAAAATGAGGCTATCAGGTTTTTGAGAGGCTAAACAAAAGGGAATTGCCCATCTTTCTCCTGTGGCACTGCTGGTGGGTTCAAACAGGCAGAGACATCACTTTAGAGTTAGCAACGCAGCAACTTAGCAGTATTGCAATTATTTGTCATTATACAATGTTCTCTACTTCATTTTATATTGTTCAAGTCCTCAGATATGTATTTATGCCAACATAGCATCTTCCCTTTCATAAACGTTGCCATAAATTGGACCTGTAAGGTCATGTTTGTGAAGGTGATCTTGATCTACACATGTTCACATGGGTCTAAAGGCATGCACTGTGTACTTCAGGCAGGAGGCTGATGAGGTCAGTATACAAACTGAGTTTGACTAGGTTGCAGAAAAGTAAAATAGATTGTGGATTGTGTTCTTGAAATGATGAAACAACAAAGCTGTGTTCTCACATGTCCAATTTTATTGATCTGTCATATTGATTTAAGAATGCTTATTATGATACCCTTTCAAACTTCAGTTATACTGACATGATTGTAGCTGAGTCAGGTTTATCATTATAATTTTTTTCACCTTAAGGGAAATCAGGGAATAAAATCCCCGCCCCCCCAAAAAAAAATTCTGGAATTGAATTGATTCTACTTCATAGTGACCTTGGGGGACAGAATACAACTGCCTCATAAAGTTTTCAAGACAATAAACCTTTAATCAGATTGGTTGATCTTTTAACTGTCAAATGGCAAATGTGTTCACATATCCAAACTTTTTTTAAAGTAACTGAATGCTTTAATGGAAAAATCATAATTTAGAAGATAATTTAAATTATGCCTATGTAAAAAAAACCCAGGATTTTTAAAATTAAGAATATACATTGTGTCTTAAATAACATTTATCTATGACAGTATTAAATATGAATGGTGGTGATATGTTTAATTTCTCCAGCTATATGTGGTTACATACTTAAATGATATTTTATCTTTTAAATAAAATTAACAAAATTTATACATTTATTAAAATTTCTAAGTTCAGGAGGTTTAAAATAAGTTAAATTTTCATAAATGAGTTCTTGAAAGTTTTAGGACAAGTCTTGGTCAATCAAATGCTTTCTGTGTTGGAGCAAAGTGTGCATCATAAAAGGAAGTTTATTAGCTGGAGTTCTCTGTCATGTTTACCCGTATATCTCAAGTCTTTCCCAGTACTGTTCAGCACATGGTAGACATATCAGGAATTTTTCTGAAGTAATATTTTTTCATTATTTCCATAAAGCAAGTAATAAAATGTTTGATAAAGCTAGTAATTTTGAAGATAGTATAAATGGAATTATCCTGCCATTTGTAATTACTAAAGAAGTGCTGGGTCACCAAAACAAAGATGACATTTCATGCATGTGATTACAAGTTTGTTTGGAATTACAAGTTTTACTTGGAATGACTCTCTGAAGACTTTTCTCACTGAAAAATGGTGAAGCCCAGACATAATTTCAATGAGGTAAATAATTTTTGTTATTTACTCAGTAATACATGATCACAGGAATTTACTTCCACCTTCTTGTGAGTACTCTGAAGCTTAGACTGTGTAAATAATGAAAGAATGGCACAGAATCTGCAGCTATTGTTACATATTCTAGAACTGTTTTATGGTGTCTGATGAAATTCAGTGACAACACTAGATATTCTCAAACAACAATGTGCTTACTCCAAAATGTATTTTCTAAAAGGCTACATGTCAGGGGTTTATCTAGCCTGTTTTCATCTTGAATTACTGAGGATTCTGAATCTCTTAGCAGTGTGTCATTCTTTTTTGTAATGTGTAAATTGAAGTTATTATAGCTCTGGAGACCCTTTCAGAGACACAGCAAAGATGCTTGTCAGAGATTTGAACTTTGATAAACAAGTTTCTCTCAGGTTTCTGGGAAGAACTAACACATTCACTGGTGTTTGCTCATTATGATTAGGATAAAAAGCAAATTAGAAAGCTTCTGATATTTATTTTTAGAAACTCCTTTGTATGTAGTAAGGGTAAAGAGAACAAGACATGTTTGTAAGCTGAGTTCCAGAAATTAAACTTTGATTTTAACATTTTAAGAAAGGATTGGTAACAGCTTTCTGCATTACTGTATTTATCCACCCCCTGAATCTTAGCCAATTTTGTTGTTCTCATTGTGTTAAAGATTTACTTATTTTCCTTTTAAGTAAAGACATTTAGTTCATTTTGTATTTGATTTTTCTAAACTAATTTTACTCTTAAGCATATTCTAAGGCTAATAAAACATACAGGATTTTTGTTTTTTAAAAAAATGTTTTCCATCTCTGGATTGTTTTCGTCATTGTGGCTTACAGTTTTGCCTATTTTTGGAAAATGTTTCTTTGAATATTGCATGTTTTTAAGTTATTGGTTTATGCCATTGATCCCATGCCAACCTCTGACACTCCTACCCCCATTACCGCAGTCACTGAATCTGTATCTACTATGTTGTTGTTGTTGTTATGTATGGTAGAGTAGGATCTGACCCATAGCTGACCCTCTGGTGGGTTTCCAGAGCTGTTAATCACACAAGGGGAGATTGCTTATCCTTCTCCCAAAGAGCACTGGTGTCCTTGAACCATGTAGCTTCAAGATTGCAGGGCAGCTTCTAGCTATTATGTCACCAGAGCTCCATGTTGTTTTGTTATTGTTGTTATGCGCCATTGAGTTGCCTGCAACTCATAAAGAGAGTGTGTACAACAGCCCTAAACCCTGCTCTATCTCACGCCAATCTTATTTTCTCTGACACACCTTTCTCCGTTACCCCATTGACTGAATCAATCCATCTCATTAAGAATTTTTGAATTTTTTCAAGAAATATTTTCAATTGTGCTATATTCTGATACAAGTACTTTTTGGTTTTGTTTTGTCTTTTGTGTTTTTGTTTGTTTTGTTTTGTTTTTTGCTTAAAAGAGTACTACAGTATACCTATACCGTATCAATAACAACAACTGCTGTTTTAGAAATAGGTTATGGTTGTTGTTGTTGACACTTACTGGCAGAGAATTGGTTTCAGTTCTTAGTGAACCTTAGGGCAGAGAAGTACTGCCTCACAGGCTCTTCACCACTGTCATCTTTACAGGAACAATTGCATCATCTTTCTCCCTCAGAGCAGCTGATAAATTTAAGCCACTGACCTCTTGGTTAGAAGCCTAAAACGTAACTCATTATGCCCCTCGAGCTCCTTTTCCTTTTCAATGTCATCTGCAAGAAATGGGCAACACCACAGCCTCTAGATTTTCAATTCTGTAGACACATTAGTGCAAAAGACAAAATTTCAAAATATTCTTTTTCCATCAACATTTTGATACACAACATATTGACACCTTAAACTTTTATTTTCTTTAATGACCCAAAGTATTCAGGATAAGTTAGAGATCTTTAATATAACAATCTATGAAAATGTCCCTAGAAGATTTGATTTGGTCTAAAGGAGGCTAGAGGTGCCTGTCTCCAATGGGGCAATACCACTGCCATCTAGGGAAGAGAAAAACACCTCACACTTGAAGTTGCTCATCTGTGAAATACTGACTTTGTGGTTGTGTTTCATTTAAAGATGAAAAAAACGGCAATGAGGAGACAGCTGTGTTTATCACATTTGCACACATGGAAGTGCAGTGAACACCATAAAAGGAAATAATTGGTTGCATTCTCATCATTGATGACTTCTGTCCAGCTGTGTCAGAATTTTCTGTGATGTCAAAATCAAAGTTTTAAAAATTACAGTACCAAAATGTTGTCATTTCTTGTCTCCTGCTGTAACAGGAAGATCTTTTATGTGTGTGTGTCTCCTCCACTTTCTGTTACCCATGCCTGTGTGTGTGTGTGTGTGTGTGTGTGTGTCCTCCTCCCCTTTCTGTTACCCATGCCTCTCTTTCTCTCTCTCTGTGTGTATGTGTGTGTGTGTGTGTGTGTCTCCTCCCCCACTTTCTGTTGTCCATGCCTCTCTCTCTCTCTCTGTGTGTGTGTGTGTGTCTTTGATTGTGTTTTTCTATCCTCCTACCTCTCCGTCAATGTTTATTTGCATCACTTTTTCCAACCCCCATCAGGTTAAGAGATTTTTTTCCTCTGGACTGAAGCAAATGCATTGCTAATTTCCGTGTGTCTTAAGAGAGGAAATACATGTTTTTCAATATATCTGCAATACTTACTATCTAAACCATATTGTCAAGATAAACTGTATGTTGGAAAGACGACTTAAAGGAAGCAAGGCATAGAGGAGTAAAATAAATGTATAATTTTAAACAATATAATAAAAATTTGTTCTTCATTTCCTCTCTATCTATTAGTGTCCCATCAATATTTTGAAGTAATTATAGGGTAAAATGTTTTAGAAAATATTTTAATTTACAGTAAAGGGTGATGTTTATATTTGTTTTTCCCCCTTCAAACTGATGACGAGGGTAGCCCTGATGACACTATATGTGCGAACCATAAAGTTCAGCAGTTCAAATCCATAGCCTTTCAAGAGAAAAATGAGGCAGTCTGCTTCCCGAAAGCTTCACAGCTGTGCCGAACTCTATGGAGTAGTTCTATTAATTCAACGGCAATAGGTTATTTCAAGTGGTCACAACCCTTGCTTCCATAGCACCAATTTGTTGTCTCCATTATCTTTTAAGTTCTATTACACTGGAACATTTAGAATGTTCCTATAGTACATAAAAGAAAGTTTCATGGTACTGAACTTTTTAGAATTTTGTCTCTGTAGAACAAAAAGGAATCTCGCAGACCTGTCAGTGTTCCAAATCATTTTTTTTTTATTTTGTTGTCTTTAAAGAAAAAGTTTTGAATTCTCTGTTGTCTCTTATTCAACCTTTTGCTTTAAAACTTTCTACATCTAAGAAAAAAGGAAATTAATGAGTCAATGATTGCCTATACCACTGAAGTCTTATTTTCCCACTTTATCTGTTGAATGTAGTAATAATAATGCCTTTCATTTACATAGCACCTTTCTTTGAAATGCACGACTTACTTCACTGATAGAATCTGATTAATCCCTTAAATTTGTTGCACATTTCACTGGATGGAATAATACAGAAAATGAAAATCTTGGAACAAATAGCCTTTTCCCCCTTCTTGCTTGTAATATTATACGAATTTTATACCCATCTTTAATTTCATATTTGCAGGAAAGGTAGCAGTTTAATGTTATGTGATTTGGATGAAAGGGTCTTATAACTTTTATAAATCATTTACTATCCATGAACTAATTTTTAAATCTCTCACCATTCTTTAAACAATGTATTACATCAGTGAGATGCAAGGCATTCTTTCCAGCCTTTTCAATTTCCTTACAGTAAATAACATTGTTACATATAAGTTGTGAAAACTTCCAGTTGACTAATTCTCATCAACTCACTGAGGCAATATAAAGACGCTATTGGGTTATCTGTAAAACACAAAACTGTATTAAACTAAATGGCATGTTTAGTTCAGATTCTATCTCTATCTCTCTCTCTCTATCTATCTCTATCTCTATCTAATCTATATCTATAATTTATAGTATAATTTCCTCAGGAAATGGCACTGAGTGTTAATAGATATTTGTGATAAAATAGTATCAAGCATGCATCTACTATCATAAAGTAAAACAAGCAAACAAATAAAAAATAATTATTTCTTTTGATTCTCTCCCTTATATATTTTCAAATATAATCAAATTATTAAAGGCTACAGCTTTTAAGTAACAAAGTCCATAGGAAGCTGTGCTGCTAACCCAAGGCTACACCTCATTTATGGTTCAAATCCACCAGTTACCTTGGGAACCATAGAAAAGGTTAGCTAGTAGTCACTGTTTCCTCATTGAGTTTGTGTGCATGTGTATGCATTATTTTTGTTGTTGTTGTTAGCACTCACACATTTAATTTAATAGAAATCCATTTTAAAAGAATAGTGCAGTCTTGCAGTCTAATATGTATTTTTAATAAGACAGTGTTTGTATTATATTTTTTCTTTATAAAACTTCCAGAAAGATGCTAATTATTTGGCTTTAATATTTAATAAATTAAAATTCTGATGGAAGATAACACAAAGTTATTGCTCACTGAGATTATTCAATACAGAGTTTAATTAAAAATGCATGCAAATGATAAAATTGGGTATGTATAAATTCACTTGGGTGCAGATAAATATTAATTAATTTGAATTTCATTCCTTACTGCTTACAATGTTGTTTATTAAGTGGAAGATTTTGGAGGCAATTGTTTTAGCCAATGGTGGAACATTGCAAACTCTTGATATGAATATGTTATATTCTTAAAAGGTAAAATATATTTAATTAATATATATTCCATTTACTTAAGATTTAGTTTTCCTTTAATTTTTAAAACTGTGTTTTTATTTCAGAATAGTAGTATCTATGAATCCAAATCTTTGTAAGACATTTATTTGCTTTGGATGGATACATCAGTCGCCCTGAATTAATAGCTATAAGCGCTTGTATTAGTATAAGATCCAGCTGCTTTGTTCTCAATTTGATTTGGCAGTCAGTGGTAGTAGAGCTGTTCAAGAATGTATTAATTTTTTTCAGTCCGAAAGTAAAACATTCTGAATATGGCATAAAAAGTAGAAGAGCAAAATGTTGCACCATTATATAAACAACATTGCATTTGTCTCCCATGGTTTTGAATAATTATTAATACCTCTGTCTCATATTAACTCACTACAATTATTTGAAAATTTAGTCTAAAACTATTTGATACTCAAATGCATTTTACATGAGTGGAGGGAGAACAATTGTGTCTCAAAGGTACTATTGCTTTATTACGTGACTAGCTTGGAAAAGTATGAAAGACAATCCTTGTATTCAAAATCGTAAATTTTTATTTTAATGTTTTCTCCTTTCCCATAATCATTGTAAGTGGCACCACCAAGAAAGAGTTTGATTAAGAACAAAACAAAACAATCTAATAGTTTTAAACTACTTGACATGAATTGGTTATTTGATCCTGATTTTATTCTGACTTAATTTTAAATTTTTCTCATTAGGTTCATCTCTACTTTGATGTGTCTAAAAGCATATTATGTTTATAAAACTTTTTTCTGCTCAAAGTAATTAGTGTTTTAGAAGAAGGGACAAAAAGGTAAATTATATGAACTTAGTTTTCTTGATTCCTTTTCTTTTGGTAATAATTTTTTCCCTACATTAACTGTTGTGATGGTGTTGTGGTGTATTGTTAGGTGGTGTGAACAAACTTAAAGCTGACTCTCTAGCAGGTTTTCAGAGGAAGGAATTCACACAGGAGGATATTGCTCATCCTTCTCCAGCAGAGCAGCTGGTGGATTTGAATTGCATGCCTTTGGGATTATAGCAGTTTCTCACCACTAGGCTCCCAGAGCTGCTAAAATAATTTGTTATGTGCTGTCAAGTTGACTACGACTCATAGCAACCCTATGAACAATGGCTCTGAAATTTGCCCTTATCCTAAGCCAAACTCAGCATCGCAGACACATTTGACCTCATTGCCAAAGCCATTGTGTCAACGCATTCCATTTAGGGTCTTTCTCTTCTCCACTGACTATCTACTCTTCCAAGCATGATGTCCTTCTTCAAGGACTTGTCCTTCCTGGCAACATGCCCAAATATGTGATACAGAGCTTTACAATCCTTGCCACCAAAAGCAATCTGGTTTCATCCTCTCTAGGACAGACCTGTCTGTTCAGTTGTCAGTCCATGGCATTCTCAATACTCTTCTCCAGCATCGCAAACCAAAGACCTAAATTCTCCTTCTAACATCCAAAGTCATTGTCTAGCTCTCAGATGCAGAGCAAGCAATGAGAAGATCATGGTTTGGATCACACACACACCTCAGTCTCTAAGCTGACATTGTTACTTTTTATCCCTCTGGAGATAACCTTGGCAGCATATTTTCCCGGGATAATTCCTCTTCCAATTCCTGGCTGTTGGTGCCAAGAATGTCGATATTGAATCTAAGCAAGGTGAAATAATTAACAACCCCAAATTTTTCTCCATTTGTCACAATACTGCCTTTTGGCTTCATGGTAACTAGAGCCTAGCAAATGGGCCTGTTGAGTATTTTGTAAACATATCAAAGAGGAGTGAAGACATGAAAGGAAATTCAACAGAGAGGCTAAGACAATGTTGTAGTTGTTACCTGATGCTGTCTAGTCAACCTCCAGGCACAGTGATCTTATATAAAAAATACATAATAAACAAATATGGATACATTCTACAATCAGTTGTGGACAGAACAATTATGATCCATAGGATTTTATTTGACTAATTTTTTGGAAGTACAATTACATGCCTTACCTTCTAGTTTATTTTAGTTTGTAGGACCTTAGGAAAACTAGTTGTTAGCACCATACCAACTGGAAGTTCCTATTGACAGATATGATAATTGCCCATAAGGTACACTGACAAGGAATTGAACCCATGTCTTTCCAATGAAAGTTGTAAATTCTGCTACTGAGTCACTTATGTTCTCATACCTGAGATATGTATAGCACTGTATAAGAAGTACAGCCAGAGTGCTCCTCAGAATTAAGGATGGTGCTACTTTGTTTTAGATATTTTAGACATATTATCACTAGTTGCCACTAACTGGACAGAACTTATGCATCCTTAGAAAAGAAGTCAATGAAAAAGAAAGATCTTCAATGAGATGTGATGGGTTCACACAATGAATGCATCAATAAGTTTAAATACAGCAGAGATCTGAGATCATACAAAGTACAGCAGTGTTCCATTTTACACAGTATTTCTTTGAGTTAGAAGCAACTTCGCAGCACCTAATAACAATTTGTCAGCCAGGTCAAGAAAGTATCTCATTATTATTTTAACATGATTATATCCAAAACCACTACTGAGTGATTGCTTTTGGTGATTAAAATAAGAAACTCTTTATCTTTGCTACAGTTCCACCCTGTTTTAAATATTGAGGTAGATTTTTCAATTGTGCTTAAGATTCTAGGTGGTAGTATTAAATGCCTTTGAGTAGCCTATAATTCATAGCAACTCTACGTACAGCAGATTAAACCTTTGCCCTATTCTCCACCATCTTCACGTTCTCTGACATACTCGAGAATGTTGTTGAAGTCACTGTGTCAATCCACCCTGTTAAGTGTCTGTCTCCCTCCCTTTCATGGCTCTGCTTTTCCAGACAGAATGTCCTTCCACCCCTCCCCCTCA
Organism: Elephantulus edwardii; assembly: GCF_000299155.1. Classification (NCBI taxonomy): domain Eukaryota; kingdom Metazoa; phylum Chordata; class Mammalia; order Macroscelidea; family Macroscelididae; genus Elephantulus; species Elephantulus edwardii. Next base: position 3,725,211 of record NW_006399904.1, on the reverse strand, counting down.
ATAACTGGTGTCTCTTCACAACATGCCCAAAGTGTGTGAAATGAGGTTTCACTACCTGTTAAGGAAGACCTTTGCTACAGTTTTTCCAAGACAGATTTGTTTTCTCTTTGGGAAATCTATGGTGTATTCATTACGCTTTGCAAACACCACAACTCGAACCCATCTTCAGTCTTCCAGATTCATTGCCCAGCTTTCATGTGAATATTAAACAATTGCTAGTACTATGGGTTGAGTCAGGTTCACATTATTCTTTAAATTGATTTCTTTGCTCATTAGCACTTCGGAGATGTCCCTGATAGTAGACCTCCTTGATGTAGAATGTCTTTTGATTTCTTGACTGCTGCTACTATGGGAATTGATTGGGAATCCAAGTGTAATAAAATCATTTATATTGTAAGTTTTTTCTCCATCTCTTAAGATATTGCCCATTAGCCTAGTAGAGAGGATTTTTATCTTCTTTATTTTGCTATGTAATAGATTATTTGCTTGGCTCTACAATCAAGACTCTTGGTAACAGCAGCCAGCAAATCAAGAAACAAATTGCACTGGGAAAGTCAGCTGTCAGGAACCTCTCCAGAGTACTGAAGAGCAATGATGTTATTCTAGAGACTAAGGTGTACCTGATATAGACCATAGCCTTTGAAATTACTTGCTGTGTCAGAGAGCTGGACAATAACTAGGGATGATAGAAAGAGAATTGATGCCTTTGGGCTATTGTGCTGGAGAAGAGTGTTGAATATACGTGTACAGCCAGGAAAACAAACAGGTTCTTCCTAGAGATGGTGAAGCCAGCCTGATCTTTGGAAACAAGGATTCTGAGGCTTCATCTGACATACTTTGGGCATGCTCTAATGAGGAACTGGTACTTGGAGAGGAACGTCATGTCTGGAAGGGCAGCAGGATGGAGAAAAAGAGGGAGACCATCAAAGATTGATACAGTGACTAGGGTAATGAGGGTAGGTATGTCAGAGACAGTCAAGTTGGCACAGGATAGAGCAGGTTTCAGGGCTATTGTACATAAGATCCCTATGAGTCACAAGCAACTTGATGGCACATAACAACAACAATGTAATCCATATTAAATGCAATAGGGCTTGGTTGGTTTGAGGGGTGAGTTTTTATAGTCTTTATTAAATGCTTTAAATTGTCTTCACTTTCTATAATAATGCTGTGTCTTTTACATAATGTAGGTTGTTGAGTTTTCCTCTAATCCTGATGCCATAATTTTTTTCATGTATACAACTTTGTCAAATTCTTTTTCTTAGACTACAGATTGAATATGGAGAAAAGATACGACTCCAACACACAAGTTTTTAAAAAAATTATACTATTCTATATTTTCTTGTCTGTCCAAATGACTACTTCTTTGTACAGGTTTTTTATGAGTGTAATTAAGTGTTCTAGGATTTCTGTTCATCTCAATGTTATCCATAATTTATTATGATCCACACTGTTGGAAGCCTTTTAATAATCAATAAAACAAAAGTAAACATTTTCTAATATTCGATGTTTTCAGCCAAAATCTATCTGACATCAACAGTGATATCCCTAGTTCCATGGCCTCTTTTTAACATAGCTTTAATTTCTTGACCTTCCCTGTTAATATACGTTTTACCAGTTTTTTAGTTATTTTCAGGACGATTTTACTTGCTTTCAGTATGAACAATACTGTTTTATATGTTGGCCAGGTAGTTGTCTTCTAAATTTCTTGGCATAGTCTAGTTAGCATGTCCATGGCTGCATCTGCTTGCTGACATGCCTCAGTTGGTGTACCATTAATTCCTGAAGCCTTCTTTCTGTCTCGCGCTCTTCCTTGCGCTCTCTCTTGCTCTCTCTCGCTCTCTCTGTGCTTTGAGAGCAGCTTAGAGTCCATCCTTTGTTGTCATTGATTCTTGACCATATGCTGCTCCTTGAAATTGTTAGTGCCAACTAATTACTTTTGGTGTAGTGATTCTGTGTATTCCCTCCATTTTCTTTGTTTCCCTCTTTATTTTTTTATGCTTCCTGCATCATTCCATCCTTTACTCACAGAACTCTTCAGTATTAAAAATCAAGGTCTAAAATTTTATTCAATTCTTTCATATTAGAAATGCCTCACATGTTCTCTTGGTTTTATAACTTCAAGTCTTTGCCTATCTCATTATACTACTTTGCCTTTTCTTCTCAAGCTGCCCTTTGAAATCTTCTGTTCAGCTTTCTTTATTCTCTTCATTCTGTTTTCTCCACATTAAATAAAAATTTCAGAGTATCTTCTGATTTTCATTCAGTCTTTTATTTCTCTATTTATTTCATTTACTTTTGTTAAGGCTGTTGTCCTTTTTTGCCTCCTCACAGCTCATCTGATATTTGGTCATTAGTGTTCAATGCATCAAATCTATTTTTGAGGCTGGTTATAAAATTCAAATGAGATTAGCTCTCTGTCATATTTTGGTTCTTAGGAACTTGCTTTTATTTTCATCCCTTTCAGGTATATAAGCTAGGTAATATAATGAAAATGAGCATTTTTTAAAGTTTTTTAGCCCATATTAGTATTATTTATAAAAGCCAACCAAATGTACTCTCCAATAATGAGGGTAATAAGATATAAAAGAAATTTTCTTTCTATTCTTTGAGAAATATTTCCTCCTGTATTTCTTCCTAGTGATGATTTGCTGTTGTTGCTAAGTGTTGTCGAGATAACTCATTGTAATCTTATGAAAAACAGATCTGAACCTAAAGAGTCTTGCTAACTTCTGATCATTGATCTTGGTACAGAAATAAAGCAAGCCGTTCTACAATATCATTTAAAACCCACGACTATCAAGTAACCTCCAACTCACAGCAACCCTCCACCAGGCCTCTAAGATTGTAAATCTTTATGGGGGGAGGCTGCCTGTCTTTATCTCACAGAGCATCTCCTGCAATAAAACCACTGATTTTTTTGATTGAGAATGTAACATGTGGCATATTACACACCCAGAACTCCTTAACTTCTGTTCAGCACTTCTCAAAAGGAAGTATTTTTTCATCTCCCATGTATATGATTTAGCTAGAGTTTGTTTGATTCAAGCTGAACTCGGTTTCACTTGGCTCTCTGATGTCCTTTCAACTTCCGTTTAACTCAAGTGTGGACAAGGCGTCTTTTATTGACTGCAACTTCCAGGTTATCTGGAACACATTTTTCTTATTGTCATGAGAGAAGTTCAAGATGATAATTGGAAACGTGCCATGACTCCCAACACCTAGGTTTGAAATTGTTGCAATGCCATTACTTCCTTTTGAGAATAGCCAATGAGAATGATATGGTCATGCCCAACATCAAGGAGTTAGGAAAATATGGTTTGTCTTTATGGAAGACATGCTAAAGAGCAGAGGCATAGGAGAAATGAATGATTGTGAGCAATAAAACCACCACCCACAATCACAATCTGAATTCCTCTGAGTACTGTACTATATTTTACATTGATTTGTCTATGGGGGTATAAAATGGAGTTTTGGTGGCCTATTAGATAATGTCTTGTGCTACCAACTCAGGACTAGCTGCTGTGCTAGAGAAAAATGGGCCATCTCCTCAAATGTGATAGATAGCTTCAGAAAACCCACTGGAAACATAGCATTGATATTGTCTGGCTCAAGGACAGTGAGTTTTTATAAAAATTAATTCCTTCTACTAAAAAATTCTAAAATAGATAATTCTTTTTCAATTTTTTTGGTAAATCTGAGATTATGAAGCAGACAAAATGACACTTAAAGTTATTTTCAAAATCTGCTTCATTTTGGAAATCACAACTTTACATAGACTTGAACAAATTAAATAATATGCATCTCGACTTGCACATTAAAAATTAAGATAGTCTTTTAGGCAGATATTTTATTCACTCATTTATTTATTTATTTTAAATTGTGCCTTGCTATTTCACTGGTTTCCCTTAAATTCAAGGCATAATAATTTAAGGTTATCATACATGACTAGTTTTTGGTAATTAAAGAAGTTGGCTTTTGAAATCAATTTCATTATTCTATAAATGAGTTTAAGAAAATATGCTCTATCTACATCAACCATGCAGGAAATGTGACCAATTTGAAAAGTCATTATTCTTTGTAAACCTGAAAATGATTTTAATCACTATTTCAGGATGACCATGGAAAATGATTTCTCTTGATTTTAAAAATATATCTGCCTTCAAATTACTTCTCTTTGTTGGAATGACAGTAACATAATTTTGGGTAAAGAGATCCAGATGAAAGAAGTAAATTTAATTTTAACAAAGTGCATTGTGTGTCTGAAAGTTGGATTTATTTGGACAGGGGAAAAGTGCCAGCATTGTTAAAATAGCCATAGACCTTTGAAATTAAAGTTCCTTTTTTTGGTACATACATTCTGAGAGGTTAGAGGCTAGCTTACAGTTTAAAAGAAACCAAACCAAATAAAAAAGCAAACCAAATAAACTAAAAACCCCTGTATTGTTGCTGTTTTTCTTGTATTTTAAATGTCACTGAGTGGCTTGTGGCTCATAGCAACCGTGTGTACAATAACAACTCTGAACCCTGCTCTATCCTGTGCCAACCTCATCGTCTCTGACACACCCACCCCCATTAGCCTAGTCACTGAGTCAGTCTATCTCATCCAGGGTCTTCCTCTCTTGTGTTGTTCCTCTACCCACCCAAGTATAAAATCTAAAATGGACAACCTCTATCATTTTAACTGTACTTATTCTTAGGCTCCATATACCAATAAAATGCCCATTTGACTGGTCATGTTACTTATCACTGGGATTTCTGTAGATTTCTCCAGTAAAGTGGATCGTTTAGTGTGTGTTATATTTACTTTATCATGAGAAATTATCATCACTTTCAAGCAAATTCTGAAAACAGATAACCTTATGGTTTTGTTGTGTTAATCTTAAAATTAGAGATTATCGGTACACGAAGAGCACTAGTTCAAGTTTTGTAATACCGTTGTTTGTTTTGTCAGAACTCATGAAGGCTTTATTTTAATACTTAATATGAAATATGAATGAATTTATTTTAATATCTAATATTAATATAATTAAAATAATATATTACTATAATAATTTATTTCACTATTAATGTTTTAATGTTGTTATTGATTGCCTTTGAGTTGAATATGACTCATAGCGATCCTATGAACAAAAGACCTGAAGGCCTTCTACAACTATCAACATTTATCAGAGTTCAGAGAGTTTCCAGAGGCATGTTGTTTAGGAAGTGGACACAATATTATATTTTATTCAGAATACTCATTATGACTATTAACATTCTTTTTATACATTTAATACTCATTTATTCTCTCTCTATGAGTCTGAACTGACTCAACTGCACCTAGCAACAGATAACATATTACAACATTGATACTGTGTCCTAAAATGAGATTGCATCTTTGCATTTACTGATATATCGAAGCTATACTTTATTTGAAGGTATTCACCTTAATCATTCTATTCATTAAGGAAATATGACAAGGTTTAAAATTTGAGCACTTTATGACCCTTTACGAATCTAATTCTAACATTTTAATATTTTAATATTCAATTAATGTTACAAAATGTATGGTATATAAATGTTTGTCTAATAAAAGCCTGAGGCTGACATGCTTTGTTCTAACTATCCTTTTTCTTTCTTGGTTTCCATTAGTGAATAAGTCAAATAACATTTATCTATATTAGCAAGGATGTCAGTTTAAAAACTAACATGTACCTGGCCCAGGCCTATACATGTTTCAGTTGTTTCATATGCATATGAAAATTGGATAATGGATAAGGAAGATTGAAGACGGTTTTATGCCTTTGAACAGTGGGTTGACAAATAGTACAGCACCTAACATGGACTACTAACAGAACAAACAAATCTCTCTTGGAGTAAGCGCAACCAGGGTACCCCTTAGAGGCTAAGATGGTGAAACTTCATCTCACACAACTGAGGCATGTTGTCAGGAGACATCAGTTCTTTGACCAAAAACTTTCATGATTGGGAAAGCATAAAGTTTGTGAAAGAGAGGACGAAACTCAACGAGATAAACTGACACAGTGACAGAAACAACAGGCTTGAGCCTTAACAGAGAAAAGAAGAGAGGCACTAGGTGGGAAAGATGTAGCTCTTTTCTTCACAGGGTCTCTCTCTTTGAGTCCTCGTTGACTCAAATGCACCTAGCAACAAACAGCATGTTAGAACATTGCTACTGTGTTCTATGAGCTTGCATCTTTGCATTTACTGATAGATTGAAGCTACATTTTATTTTAAGGTTGTTGTTGTTGTTGTTATGTGCCGTCGAGTCGCTTCCGACTCATAGCGACCCTATGTACAACAGCCCTAAACCGTGCTCTATCCTGTGCCAATCTCATTGCCTCTGACACACCCATCCCGATTACCCCAGTCACTGAATCAATCCACCTCAAAGAGGGTCTTCCCCTCCTGCGCTGTCCCTCCACTCTACCCACCATGATGTCCCTCTCTAAAGACCTGTCTCTCCTTACATGTCCAACGTATGTCAGGCGAAGCCCCAGGATCCTTGCCTCTGAGGAGCAGTCTGGTTTAACCCTCTCTAGGATGAATCTGTTTGTTTTCTTGGCAGTCCATGGTACATTCAATACTCTTCTCCAGCACCACAGCTCAAAGGCGTCAATTCTCCTTCTATCCTCCCTACTCATTGTCCAACTCTCTGGTGCATAACAACTGATTGCAAAAATCATGGCCTGTATCAGGCTCACCTTAGTCTCCAGAGAGACACCGTTGCTCTTGAGTACTTTAGAGAGGTCCCTAACAGCAGGCTTTCCCATTGCAATACGTTTTTTGATTTCCTGGCTACTGGTGCCAAGAGTGTTGACCGTGGGAAGAGCAAACTGAAGCTGTGAACAATCTCAGTCTCTTCACCACCCATCCTGATGCTAACGATTGGTCCAGTGGTGAGAATCTTTGTCTTCTTGACATTGAGCCTCAGTCCATATTGAAGGCTGCAGTCCTTGACCCTCTGCAGTAAGTGCATGAGGTCCTCCTCAATCTCAGCGAGCAGGGTTGTGTCATCTGCATAATGCAGATTGTTGATAGATCGTCCACCAATCCTAACGCCACGCTTCTCCTCACAGAGCCCAGCTTCTCGGATAATCTGCTCTGCATACAGGTTGAAAAGGTATGGAGACAGGACACATCCCTGGTGTACACCCTTCCCAATTTTGAACCATGCATTGTTGCCCTGCTCTGTTCTGACTACCGCCTCTTGGTCCAAGTATAGGTTTCGCATTCATTCTCTATTCATTAAGGAAATGTGACAGGGTTTACAATTTGAGCACATTATGACAGTTTGCTAAACCAATTATATAATTTACATATAGATCATTTTAATTTAAAAAAAATTAAAAAACAAATAACATCACAAGTATTAATAGTATTATAAGTTCAGCAGTACCTTCACCTCCTTTTCAATGCAAAGCAAGTTAGCATTACTTCTTGTTATGTGTCACTGAGTCGTCTGAGACTTATAGCAACCCTATGTACAACGGACCTAAACTCTGGCCTATCCTGTGTCTCCGTCTCCAAGAGGCCCAAGAGGAGATTGGTGGGTTTGAAACAACCACTTACTTTCAGATATGCTCTATCCTGTGTCCACCTTATTGTCTCTGACACACCTACACCCTTTACCCCAGTCACTGAATCATTCCATCTCATGGACGTTCTTTCTCTCTTGCATTGTCTCTCCACCCTCCCAAGCATAACGTTCCTCTCTGAGGACTAGTCCCTCTTTGCAACAAGTCCAAAGTATGTTAGACGGGGCTTCAGAATCCTTACCTCCAAGGAGCAGTCTGGTCTCACCGTCTCTAGCATGAACCTATTTGTTCTCCTAGCTGATCATGGTATATTTAGTACTCTTCTCCAGCACCACAGATATAAAGCATCAATTCTCCATCTATCATCCCTAGTCATTGTCCAGCTCTCTGAAGCATAGCAAGTAATTGCTAAGACTATGGGCTGCGTCAGGGAGCTCTGGTAGCCCAGTGGCAAGAAGCTGTGCTGCAATCCCGGAGGCACGCAGTTTGAGTCCTCCAGGACAATCTCTTCCCATGCGATTAACTGCCTCTGAAAACATGCTGGAGGGTCAGTTATCGGTCACTTTTGACTCAATGGTACACAACAACAATAACCTGGATTAGGTGTGCCTTAGTCTCCATACTGACATCATTGCTCTTCAGTACTCTTATTGGTCCCCGACAGCAAACTTTCACAATGCAATGTAAAATTTCAATTTATTTTTCTATGATCCCTGTATGACACTAAAGAACAATCTCATCTCATCTCCTCTTCCCTCCCTTCCTCTTCCCTCCTCTCCTCTCCTCCCTCATTCCAAATAGAGAGATGTGTGTGTGTGTGTGTGTGTGTGTGTGTGTGTGTGTGTAGGTGTGTGTGTGTGTAAATAGGGGATTTTCGTGGCCTACTGGATAAGGAGTTGCACTGCAAACAAAAGACAAATTATTTGAATCCACCAACTTTTTCATGGGAGATACGTGGGCAGTCATATCATGTGTCATTTGCAGCCTCTGAAAACTGTTGTAAGGCCAGCTATCAGTGGGTTCTGGCTGGATGGCACATAACAGAAACAACATATATAAATGGGTATAGATGGATATAGAAACGTACAAACATGATATACTTTGTTGTTATGTGTAATCAAATTTAATATGACTCATAGTGACTCTATGAACAACAGATCTGAACCCTGTCCTGTCCTTTGCCATACCCATCATCTCAGACACACTTGAGCCCTTTGCTGCAGTAACTGTGCCAATCAAGTCATACAGTTGAGGCTCTTCCTCCTTTTTTTTCACTGACCCTTTGCCATTCAGGGCTGCCCAGACTTTCCTAGCAACATGCCCAAAGTATGTGAGATGAAACATTTTCATTTTTGCCTATAAAGGAACATTCTGGTTGCACTTTTCACAAGGCATATCTATTTTTTATTTTGGTAGTCCATGGGATATTCAATACTTTTCACCAACACTATAGCTCAAAAACATCAGCTCTTCTGTTATACTTATTCATTGTCCAACTCTGAGATGCACAGCAAGTGCATAGACTCAATCAGGTGCACCTTAGCCTTCAGACTGATATCTTTGCTTCTCAATTATTTTCAGAGGTCCATGATTGCAGATTTTCTCAATGCAATACCTCTCCTGTTCTTCTAACTGTTGATACCAAGTGTGTTGACATGGATGCTAGTATGACAAATTGGTTGACTGTTTCAATCATATCTTCCCCTATGATGATGTTTCCTGTTAATCTAAGGATGGGATTTTTGTTTATCTTGAAGGCTGTAACCATTGATCTAAAGTTGTATTATCGACATAACATACGTTATTGTTGACTCTTCTTTGGATCCTGATGCTACATTATTCATCACAGAGTCTAACTTATTGAATAATTTGCTCAGCATACAGATTGATTGGTATGCATAGAGGATACAACATTGACTCACACCCTTCTTATTTTAAAACACATAGTGTTCCCTTGCACTCTTCATAAAACAACTTATTGGTCTAGGTGCAGGTTTCACATGGACACAATTAAGGTTCTAGGATTCCCATTCTTCTCAATGTGAGTCATAATCTGTTATGATCCGCACAACCAAATGTCCTTGCATAGTCCATAAAGCACAAAAAGAAATTGTTATGGCATTCTCAGCTATCAGCCAGGATCCATCTTTCAATCATTCATCAGCAATGGTGTCACATGATGTGTATGTGTGTGTGTGTGTGTGTATAAATTTATGCATACATTATATATGTTGTTGATTGCCTTTGAGTTGAGCATGACTCATAGTGACCCTATGAACAAAAGATCTGAAGCCGCCCTACTTTGATATTTATCAGAGTTTATAAAGTTTCTGAAGGCATGTTGTTTAGGAAGTGGATGCCATTCTTGCTTCCAAAATACATTATATATACACATATTATTATACATATATATGTCTATATATACATATAAATATGTATGTTTTTATATATGTATGTGTGTATGTATATAAACCCTGGTATCCTAGTAGTAAGAAGCTGTACTACAATACCAAAGTAAATAGCTAAAATCCACCAGCTATGTTTGAACAGAGAAGATGGATAGTCTTTTCATGTGAGTTTGAATGTCTCTGAAAACCTGCTGGAAGATCAGCTATGGGTTGTTTATGACTTGATGGTACAAAACAATAATACTACTATAGTTTGTAGATTACATATGTATAGAAATAGACTTACGTATCACATGATTGGAAACATTGAGGGGAAAAGTATGAAATAATACATTTTTTGTCCAACAGGCAATAAAGCATTAGAAAATGAATATTTAATAATATTTTAAAAGGTAGAAGTGCCCTTTTAGTATGAAAGAGCAATGGAAGTGGGACCCTTATCAGACTGCAGACCCTTATCCTCTTAGCATAGACAGACAGCATGGAAGTAGAACTTTTTATCATATTTAAACTTTTTTTACATGTAAACAGATTTTTAATAAAGCCATGTAAATATAATACAAATACACACAAACACAAATAACTCATTTTAAAAACTAATGAATCCTTGTTCCTGAGCTCCCATCTCACAAGTCTGGTAGAGAATGTGTAGATCCTTAACAGTTGTGGTCTGCCTCTTCACTCTCAAGTTTATAGCAAGGCACCACTCTCTTCTATTAACACAGTAGAACCTTGACACCTTGTATCAAAGACACTTTTTAATGAGTAGAAAGAGAAACTTGATCTGCTTTAAACTTGAACTGGATTGTTAAGTGTGTTCCGAGTCACAGATTTTATTTTCCTTTTTTCTTTATCTCTTTAGATGAGATACTAAATCAAAGACTTCTCCTTTGAGAAGCATCTTAGACTACAAAGAGTAGTGTTGAGGAAATAAAGGCATGACAAGACCCAGAAACATACCTTAAATAGTCTGATCGCTTACAGTTATTTCTTTTTAGCAACATTTGGCTCTGCTAAGAGATTTGGTCTTCTCAACAGTTACTCTCTGTCCATCTGAAAATTGGACCAAGAATAAGGATAGCAGAAGAATTGATGCCTTTTAGTTGTGGTGTTGCTGGAGAGTCTCTATTACCCCTTCAAAGGCCAGAGAAACAAAAGCTCTGTCTTGGAGAAAGTTAAAGCAAGGTGTTCCTTGGAGGCAAGGATGGAGAAACTTCATCTCACATACGTGGACATATACGTCACCTCATATTTATTAGGAAGGGCTAGTCATTGGGAAACAATATCATGCTTGGAAAGGTGGAGGGTCACTGGAAGAGAGTAAGAACCTCAATGATACGTCCACTGTTACAGTAATGAGTTCAAATATTTTGGAGATGATGATGATGGCACAGGATATGGCAGAGTTCAGTTCCATTGTACATAGGTTCACCATATTTAACTTAGAGGCAAATAATACCAATAAAGGCTTTTAGGTGCCACATGAATGTAGGACCTTCTAAACGACAGCCATCTTGAATAAAGTGTTTCATGATGACCAAACATCTAACTAGAAAAAGGTTGAAATATTGAAAAAACTAAAACTACAATGTATGTTCAGTGATAGTATACTAGCCATAGGCCTATTGTTTGCACCTCCTGATTTGTACAATCTCTCTTCCTAAGACCTCAGCCTCTCCCTCTTAAAGTGCTGAATAAACATGAATAGCCTAAAAATATGTCCCAGAACATTTCCTTCCTGATACATATTGGGGAAGTTCATACTCCCATCTCCTCTATGCTATTATATATACTAAAACTTCTATTTTTTTTTTTATTCCATCTCTGTCTTCAAGATGGTTTTATTCTGGCAATAGATGTCAGAGTTACATATCTCCAATACCTATTGTTAAATGACTATTTTCAAGCTAGAGGCTTCTCAGGTATCAACCTATTATATAGAGCTAGTTCTGTAGCTTCGTGGTAAAGAGCTACGTTGCCAGCCCAAAGGGTCATGGTTTGAATTCGCCACCTGCGTTCTGGAGAAAAGATGGACTGTCTACTCCTGTGCAGTTAACTGCTTCTGAAAACCCACTGGAGGGTCAGTTATAGGTCTTTTCCTACTGAATGGTGAATAACAACAATAATTAATTTGTGTAATAAGAGATTACCTAAGTTTCTGCTAGCTTGAAGCTAGTATTATTGAGATAACTATGAACTTCAGTGACCCTATGAACAATGGATCTGAACCCCACCCCGTCCTGTACCATCCTCATCATCTCTGCCGTACTAGAGCCCGGCACTGCAGTGACTGTCCATCTTATTGAATAGCTCCCCCTCCTTCGCTTACGCTCTTCCCTTCCAAGAATCATGCCTTTTTCCAAGGACTGGCTCTTCCTAACAAAATGCTGAAAGTATGTGAGACAAAGTTTCACTATCCTTACTTGCATGGAGTACCCTGGCTGCATTTTCTCCAATAGACATCTCTCTGTTGTTTTGGCTGTCCACGGGATAGTCAGCACCATTTTCCTACACCACAACTCAAAGGCAGCAACTCTTCTTTTATAATCCTAATTCGTTGTCTAACTTTCAGCTGCATAGCAAGTTATTTTACATGCATATCCCAATATTATTTATAATAGTGATTTTTATTATTGGATACCTTACATAATCTCCCAATTTGAATTGCTGTGTTGCAAAGCTTATTTTCTTCTTTAACCTGCTTTTTTCTAGAGGCAGAATTACTCTCTGTGTGTTCACCAAGAAACATACATTAATTTTAAGTCCTTATCTATTTTAATTGCTAATTGTGCTATTTTCAGTGGTTTATTTTATTTTTTTTAAAGAAACACATCTAGGGAAGTATTGTTTACACTATGTATTTGATAATACGTATAATAAGCTGTTATAATAAGCTGTTCCTTGCATTTGTCAAAAGATATTAGATACCATATTACTATATTTGGTTTCCTAGCAACATGTTTTAGCATTAGTACAGAAGCATTGAAAATTTACATACTTTTCTTGAGAGTTTCTTTTCTAGAACATGCATTTGATATATTGACATGTTTTGTTTTGATCAGCATACATCCTTTTTAATATTGTACTTTATTTCCTAAATTTCAAGTGGATTCTGTCGGTCATAAGGTGTTGTGCCAAGACCACATGTCTCCAGAAGTTTCAATCAACCAACTGCTTAACAGGAAAACTATGGACAGTCTCCTCCAGTGTTAGGTACAGCCTCCGAAACCCACTTGAGGGTCAGCTATGAGTCAGTTCCAACTTGATTTCCGTCAGTTAGAGCTTTGAAATGATAATTTTATTGCTTTTTCTTTCTGGAAATATACATGTATCCTTTTGATATGACTTTTCTTGGTAATCAAAATAACTGTCAAAGAATATAATATATGCATATATAAACTAATTCACTACTGCAGAGTTATTCCAACTCTCAGTCACCCTATGTTGAGTTCTTGAGGCTGTAAATTACAATGGAAGGAGATTGTCTGTCCCCTTTATGTTGAGAAGCTGAATATGAACTAGTGGAGATTCATGACATTTGGCTAGCAGGGCAATACTTTATGACCCCCTCCTTTTATCTAGAAGTGCAATATTTTGTGTACTATACCGCCGCTATTTGTCTTCTCTCATTGCTGTATACACACACACACACACACACACACACACACACACACGAATATGTGTATTTGTAGAATCTATTGTCTTTGAGTTGATTCCACCTCCTAGAATCTTTCTATTGGTTTTCAGAGACTATAAATTTCACAGAAAAGAGAAGATTGTTACTCTTCTTCCCATGGAATCACCTTCCAGAAGGCTGTATTAGTATAAACAGAACACACTACATATATATAAGGAGTGCTCCATCAGAGGCGTGAAGGACCATTAATTGTGGCTGACCGACTGAGATAGCACCTGCAGGGGATGTGTAACAATTTAATTTTTATCTCCTGCATGGTATCTGGTTCTGGAGGTAGTAGAAGTTTATAGCTTGCTTTCTTCTCTCTGCTTCCTCTTGGTCTATGTAACTTTGTACTTTATTTTGAAATTGAAGTTAACTTGGAAAAGCAGCCAAATTTTATACCAGTTACCAAGGTGATTATGTCCAGATATTTCTAAAATATAAACAGAATAATGGAAAGACTATCTGAAGAAAGAAATGTATTTAATTAAGGAAGATAGATTAAATGTACACTGTAGGATTTATACTTAAGAATTTACACATTAAATCCTATTATTTTTGAGTATATGGAACCTAAGACATTACAGACATAAAACCAACTCAGATATAGTATTGTTCATTATTAATAACTTGAGATATATATAAGATAAAGTGATTTTTAAAGATCTGTCATTAAAATAAATGCCATTATGACAGTTATTTAATTAATTAAGAATATTAATTTATTACACTAAGGAGAGTCAATTTCAAGGTTTTAGCATATCCTGTCCACATACTTATAAGCCTTTGGTCATTTAGTGCTACTGTAACAAAATATTTCTGAAGGATAAGAACTTAGTATTGTTCTTGTCAGTTCTTTCAGTGTGCTACTTCCTCAGTTTCAAGTGTCTACCAATCTTTCATGGCATTATTTGCTGTCAGCCTTCCCCTGTGAAAATCTGTTTTCCTGTCCTAGTCTTTTCATAACTCTGAAGTAATCAGGTTTATGACCCACACTACTGTGTTGTGACCTCATTAATATAATAAGATAATAAGAATAACAGTGTCATACTTAGAAGCACAGAGGTTAGGATTTCAAAAAACGATATACTTTATATATCATGATCTACATTTTGTACCTCAAATATATGTCCCCCATATGAAATGTTTATCACTCTCCCACTATCTCCATCCCAGCATAAACTCTAAATCTAAAATCTATCTTCTAAATAATCGGAATCAAATATGATAGACAATCTGAGTATGTTCCATTCTGGGACAAAATGTCTTTTACCTGTGGCCTTAAATTCTAGAACACATATGTTTCAGAAGGACAGTGCTAAGGTATACATAAAGTAGACATTCTCATTGATAAATAGAGAAACTGGAGGGGGAAAAGGAGTCATAGATACCAAGTAAATTATTATTCAACATAGTAGTAGCTCTGTTTCGCTAACAAGGTTGAAAAGAAAGAACACTTTATTCTTCAGGTCCATCTGGACAATGCCTCTGATCTCCTGGACTGTAGAAATTGGTCATGCTTTTCAAATTCTGGGAAAAGGCTTTGAGGTCTTTGGTATCTGAACTATTAATATTGACAGGTTAAGCTAGGGTACACAATGCAAATAAAGTGTAGTTTTTGTTGTTGCTTAGTTGGGTTTTTCCCTAAAAGGCTGAGACTATGGGAACTGAGATATACAAAAATAATTTACCATTTCAGCTCCCCTCCCCACCAATTCATCATATTCTTCATACTTCTAGCTTTGAAGTTTACTTATTAGACCTTAATAACCATGCTATTACATAAATGTATACAGGTAAGTTTCTACTGCCTTTTAAAGCAAAATTATTTCTTTATGGAAGTTGTTTTGGCATATCATATGAAAACCATGGGTTTTTACTGCAAAATTTTCACCAATTTTAGACTTGTTCTTGTTACGTGATGTTATATACTGTTCTGGTATTGTTTTTATGTCAGAATCAACTCATGGCTGACCCTCTTGTGGGTTTCCAAGGCAGTAAATTGTACAAGATGACATTGCCCATCTTTCTCCCATGAAGCAGCTGGTGATTTTGAACCATGTGTCTTTGAATTGGTATCTTAGCTGCTTACTAGTAGGCTAATTACTCTTATAAAAACCCATTTCTAGATATATACTCTGGCGTCCTTCTGAGATTTTTTTAGTTTGTATCCTTTATTTCCTATATAGATACTGAATTTTCTTGTTCTCTTTCAGTGGCAAGCTGTTTTTCATTTTGTACTTTTAAACATTGCATCCTTTGTATCATAAGATGTTAAAACTTGCCTTTTCTTTCACAAAATTTCCCTGGCTACTCTCATAAGTTGATTTAACCTTAAAATCTTAAAAATATTTTCAAATTATTAAGAAAACTTTGAATATTTAACTGGAAGTACTTTGAGCTTAGAAATTATTTTGAGAAAATTATCATCAAGAAACATTTTATACATCTTCTTTCTATCCAAATCTTTCATGTACTCCAATATAATTTATTATTTTTGATAGTTTGTTTTCTTCAATCCATAAATAAACATTTGCTAAATTATTTTTACAATTTACAGAAATAAATACCTTAATGTTTTCAGAAATGGTTAATTTATCTGTATGAGATATATATATATATATATATATATATATATATATATATATTTATTTATTTCATGATTATACAGATATGATGATCATGTTATTACTAGTTATATTTCAAGAATTACTATTATCTACTGATAATTTTATCATGTAAAACAGATTTTCTTTATATATCATCTTAGTTTTTCAAGTTCTGTCTTGGTCAACCTTATTAATTTTTACTATGAATATGATTATTATGTAGTCTTCAGCCTTTTCAGTGTACTTTCCATTCCCAGATTCTAAATATAATTCAGCTCAAATAGATACTTACTTTATACTACTTTAATGCAAGAAATTCTATGTGCTACTACATAGGGACCAAGAGCATATTTCTTTTAACAAATATATTTCAAAGAAGTTAAATTGTAATTCACAATAAAGGAAGGATAAAACGCTATATCCATCATTTATTCTTTCTAATTCAATGAAATTCAGTAAATAACTTATCCTGAGCCTCAATCTCCACTGCCTAAATTTTACTTATTGCATGGAGAACTACAATTGCTTCTGCATCTATCCTTGGTACTAGTCTAATTCCATTTTGATGTACATTTGAAAGAATCTTTTTTTCTAAAAAATAAACCTGATATGGTAACTTTAAAAAAATTACTGGTAATTCTCTTTCATTTTTTAGAATAAGAAAGAAAATACTTAAAATTGCGATGTAAATGATTCCTGAACAGGTATTCTTTTTGGAATTCCTTCTGTACCACATCTCAATCAATACTCACAGACATTATGCTTTGGCACTGTTCTCGTTGTTTGAATGACTAAGCTCTCTCATGCCTCCAACCCTTTGAACTTCATGTTTCTCTTGCTTGGAATTTCCTCTGACAAGCTGCCCAACTAACTCATTTTGTGAACCTCAGATTTTCTTTGTGATTTTCTTGACAGCTGGGCAATCTGGACTATTTACTTGTCCTGTGCCTCCATTATGGAAATCATTCTAACATTGTTTAATCTTCTTGTTTCTTTCTCTATTAATTCATTCTTACTGCCAAGGAGTCAGAATTAACTCATTGCTGACCTCTAGTGGGTTTTCGGAGGCTGTAAATCACAAGAGAGGAGATTGCCCATTTTTTCTTTTAATAAAAATAGGACCACCTGCCTTTGGATTGACAACACAACCCCTGACTCAATGTCATTACCATTTTCTTGTTGTTGTTGTTGATTGTCATAGAATCAAGCATGACTTATAGTGACCTTATGAACACCAGACCAGAAGCTTTTCTGTAACTCTCGACGTTTATCAAAGTTCATAGATTTTGCAGTGGAATGTTATTTAGGAAGTGGATGCCACTCATGCAATATAAACTCTTTGTAAAAATAAGAACAGGTGATCACTTTATTTACCTCTGTAATCCCAATGGATCTCAGTAATTATCATATTAAAAAATTTTAGCCCTGGAGACTGAGCTCTATGAGGAGAAATGCGGCATCGGCATCAGGATTGGAGGTGGACTCATCAACAATCTGTGTTATGCAGATGACACAACCCTGCTGGTTGAAACTGAGGAGGACCTGAAGCGCTTGCTGCAGAAAGTCAAGCACTGCAGCCTTTAATATGGATTGAAGCTCAATCTCAAGAAAACAAAGATTCGCACCACTTGGACACTTGCAGCATCATAATAGATGGTGAAGAGATTGAGATTGTACAGCTTCAGTATGCTTGGCTCTTCAACCTACTGTCTTGGTACCAGAAGCATTGGGAAAGTCTGCTGTCAGAGACCTCCCCAAAGTATTGAAGAGCAATGATGTCAATCTGGAGAATAAAGTGCACCTGATACAGACCATGGTCATTTTAATTACATGCTATGTATTAGAAAGCTAGACAATGACTAGGGATGATAAAAGAAGAACTGATGCCTTTGAGCTGTCGTGCTGGAGAAGTGTATTGAATATACCATGGACTGCTAAGAGAGTAAACAGGTTCATCCTAGAGAGGTGAGAACAGGCTGCTCCTAGGAGGCAAGGATTCTGAAGCTTTGTCTGACATACTTTGAGCATGTTGCAAGGAGGGTCCTGTCCTTGGAGAGGGACATCATGCTTGGGAGAGTGGACGGACAGCTCAGGAGAGGAAAACACTATGAGGTGGATTGATTCAGTGACTGGGGTAATGGAGGTAGGTGTATAAGAGCCAATAAGATTGGTACAGGGCAGAGCAGGGTTTAGGGCTATTGCACATAGGGTCGCTATGAGTCGCAGATGACTCGACGACACACAACAACAAGTCTTGTCTATATATCCTAAGAGAGCTCCGGTGGCGTAATACATAGGGAGTTATAGTGATAATCCAAAAGCCATATCTCTGGAGTTTTGAATCCACCAACAATTCTGGGGGTTGGGGGGAGGGGTGAGGGGCAATCTCCTCTCAGGCAATTTACAACTTTAAAAACTCAATGGAGGGTTAGGTCTAACTTGATGGCAATAAAAATATTAGTAGTAGTAGTAATGCAGTGAAACTTGTGAGTTTGGGAACCTTATGCAAGGCAAAAATATGCCAGAGAAAATATTAGGCACTAATGTAAACAACAGAACTATGGGGAAAGACTCTAGCTTTCAAAGTCTGAAAACTTGAGAGACCTGAAATAACAACAAGATAACCCTGTTGAATTCCAGCTCTTACTGGTTTCACTGTATTGAGTGGGTGGGTGTGGGGGTGCGTGTGTGTGTGTGTGTGTGTGAGAGAGAGAGAGAGAGAGAGAAAGATAGATTACAAAAAATATTAAAGAACCTTAAAATAAATAACAAAAGATCAGTAATGATTGTTTAAAATGTTTTGCGTATTTCCCTTAGCAGTAATATTTTCAGTCTACCTTAACATGAGAACAACCTTTCATGGTTTCATTTATAGCTCATTTGTGCTTAATTTGAAGAAAGGCTGCCTCAGTACAGTACTTAGTGTGATTTATGAATTCTATTCAAAGTACCTGTAGGCATTTACAAGTACCAAGGTAACTGAAGGAAACTCTGGAGGACATGTTAGAACACGTCCTTGCCTGTAACATTAGATTCCAATTAACTACAGATAATTAGTTTTCCTTTTTTCACCAATTTATTTCTGTAAGAATTTCCTATAAGAACAGCAAATGTTTATCACTATACTCAAATAGATTGGGAAGTTGAGGTATTGCTTAATATAAAGTAGAATCAGTAAACCTGAAAGTTTCATGTGTGCCCACTACTGGTGATTGAAAATGCTAATATGTAAAATGTCCAAACTTCTTTATAAAAACAATGCTGACACAGTCATCGAATTATTGTCCAATTTTTCCAATTCTTGGAAATCTATTCTTATTATCATGGTTGTCTTCAAATAGTCACAAAAGCAAATTCACTGCTGTTGAGTCAAGTAATGTTCATGACCCTCCATCAGGTTTTTGAAGTTGTAAGCCTTTGCTGAAGAAGACTGCCTGTCTTCCTCCCACAGAGTGACTGGGAGATTAGAAGTGCTGGCCTTTTGGTTAGAAGAATAATCCTTTAGACACAATGCCATCAAGACATTTTTTATTACAGACATATACCTTAATATAAACTGTCCATGTTACTAAGATAATATTTTGGTATTCTTAATCCAACATCATGCCAATAATATTTCACATTCTACTCATCTCAGTATTAGATTACAGCTTTTTACAGTCATTACTAGACTCAAATTTCTTTCTTAAAATTGGATCTTATAAAGTGCCATTGAGTCAAGTATAACCCGTAGCAACTCTATAAAAAACCAGATCTGACACCTATCCTATCCTGTGCTACCCTCCCATTTCTTGAAACACTGAATCCCATTATGGCAGTCACTGCATCAACTCACGTAGTTGATGGTCTTTCTGTCTTCTGCTGACCCTCCATCTTTCCATGTTGATGTCCCTCTCCAAAGAATAGCCTCTCCTAACAACAGGGCTGAATATGTGAGGAGAAGCTTTATCATCTAGCTTCCAAGGAGCGCTTTGCCTGTATGTTTCCCAAGACGTATTTCTTTGTTCTTTTAGTGGTCCATGGAATATTCAACACTGTTATCCAACACCACAGCTCAAAGACATCAATTCTTCTTCTGTTAATCTTATTCATTGTCCAGCTCTCAGATGCATAAATGATAAGAACTACTATGGACTGAATATGACTCACTTTAGGTTCAAATTGACCTCATTAATAATTTGGAAAGATTCCTGACTATAGATTTTCCCAGTGCAATACATCTTCTGATTTCCTGACTTATTGATATGTGAAAGTGATACCTGGACTAAGAGTTAATTCTGTTACCAGAGCAAGGGGATACTACATAGATTAAAATTAAGCAAGGTGAGTGCCACAGTTGTGTCATCTCAACATACCTATTCGATCTGTATGCTTAGCAAATTATTTGAGAAGCTCAATTCCATGAAGAAGAATGAGGTATTAGGATCAATGGAAGACTCATCGATAACCTGCATTATGCAAATGATGCAACTTTGCTTACTGAGAATGAGAAGAGCTTGAAACCCTTGCTGCAGAAGATGAAAAAATATAGCCTTCATTATATTTTATTTCATTGTCAAGAAAACAAAAATTCTTACAACTGGACCTAGAGGCATCATAATGAGAAATGGAGAAAAGAGGAAGTGGTCAGTAATTTCATTTTACTTTGATCCATAGTCAACACCCTTATTTCCAGCACTCTTAAAAGTAACTTTTTATCAAATGTAATTGCAACAGACTATTTCTGCTCAACATACTTTAGTGCTCCCAGTTTTTGTCATTGTATTCAAGTTCCTTAATAATGTGATCCGAGAAACTTTTCTGAGAATGTTCTCTCCACGATGCTGTAAATGGAGAAGAGGAGTCACTGGACGGTGATCCAGTAGTAAGAAATTGTCGCGCCATTGAAAAGTCACGTTGTTTCAATGACCAACTTCTTCTTGGGAAAGAGATGGCTCAGTCTCCTGTGCAATTTACTGTCTCTGAAAATCAACCAGAGTCAGCTATGGGTTGGTTCTGACTTAATGGTGCACAACAACAGAAAAGGAGAATAAATAAGAGTAAACAATCAGAATCTTAGAGGTGTTCCAGAAAATTAAAAAAGACTTTATCAATGACTCATAGCTTCGAAGGAATAAGAAGTAAGGAAATTGTGATAATTTCTCAGTATTAAAACTGAGAATGAGAGAAGAAAAATAGATAAAGATGGAAAGAGCTTGAGAGAAATATAGAGAGCAGATCAAAAAGTAGCTAATTTTGGACTGGATAATAACAATAATGAGGAATAATTTTGTTTTAAGGGATGGAGTAATAAAATCATCAAATTTTCTATTATATTTACTGTCAGTTGAGAATGTTACTAAATAAGTTCTTGGCCTGTTAAGGAACAATTAATCATTTTAAACAAAGTTAAGATAACTCATTGCAACTATAATTGTGGGAACATTACAAACTAAGTCTCATATATA